>NC_054827.1:134206876-134509906 GCF_018345385.1 Vulpes lagopus | reverse complement strand
TTCAGGGACTTTGACTCCAAAGCTGAGCACCTTGGCGATGCCAATGGGACCCCCGTGAAGACACGGAGACATTCATGGAGGCAGCAGATATTCCTCCGTGTGGCAACCCCGCAGAAAGCGTGCGAGTCTCCCAGCAGATATGAAGGTACCGTACACCCTGGAAGTGAGACTCCTAGATTCCGGCAGGAGTAACAGCTGTGCAGTTTGGTGAAGGGCACGATGAAACCAGATTTCAGGTCAAAATCATCCCCTGATTTCAAAGCTCCCTTGGTAGGAAGCTCCAGTGACCATGCCTGTCACTGTTTCCAGAGGATCCTCAAATTCCAGGGACATGTGTCAGAGAACTCAGCAGCTTGCAGCACCTCGCGTGAAAAATAGTGCCTTTGCCGAGTCTTTGTGGACCCCTGTCCCTGTGCATGTGGGATTGTGGAGTGGCTCGGCCGATGCCCCCACTGGCTCCCTCCCTTCCACTGTGTTCCCAAGCGTGTCTTCATCACCCCTGCAATCTGAGCATAGGTTTACACACTACCGTGGCGCAGCATGGTGGCGGGGGTGCTCCTTGGTCCCCGCGCTCTGCTCTCGTTCCGCTCAATGTCCCCTCCCTCATCGGTTGCCTTCCCTCAGTGTGGTGTCGCAGGAAGACCACCCTGTGCCCTCTCATCCTGCTTGTGTCTCCCAGAAGTCTGTGTCCCGGCCTTCCTATGTTGAGTCACAATGTAACTAATGAGTTTACATGTAGTTCTAAGCTTAAGATTTTTCTCTGCCCGGTGATACCCTAAATTTTTAGCAGCAAGCATTTCTTTTCCTTAATGCTCTTTATTTTTTAATTTCTTAATTTTTTTAGTTTTAAAGATTTTATTTATTTACTCATGAGAGACAGAGAGGCAGAGATACAGGCAGAGGGAGGAGAAGCAGGCCCCATGCAGGGAGCCCCATGTGGGACTCGATCCCAGGACTCCAGGATCACACCCTGAGCTGAAGGCGGACGCTCAACCACTGAGCCACCCAGGCATCCCTTCCTTATGCTCTTTAATCAGAAAACAATTTTTTCTTTAAAAAAGGCAAAGCAACAATAGTAGACCTTCAAAGAGTTCTTGAGTTCCTCAAGTTGCATGTAGCACAGATTCATTTTTGCCCCTTGAAATACTTCTGTGCATATGTTGAGCAGCAGCACGGGCTACCTGGAGAGTTTGCAGAGTACGATCTGTGTGTTTGCACCCTCCTTGTGCTCCTCACCTTCTGCCCCCTTTCCAGCTTTCTCTCTCTCTCTCTCTCTCTCTCCCCCCCCTCCCTCCCCCTCTCCCCCTCTCTTTTCCCCTCCCTACCCCAGAGCTCTCTTTATTATTTAATTGAAAAAATGCATCCTCTGCCAAATTAAACAAGAGTCTGGTTTGGGTTCAGCTGGCTTTGTGATATGAATCATATAACTTTACTTACCTTGAGTCATAAAACAGTTATAGTGAATCCTGGCCCTTCCTATCTTGCGGAATTACATTAAATTATAAATGTGAAAGTACTTGGGAAACCTAAAGACCTATCAAATGTAAAGCAATACAATTATTTTTGTTAACCATTATTGAGGTCAGAACACTGGTGTTAAGCTTATTATATGGTTGTTCCTCAGCAGGAAGGAACAAGTAAAGGAACACGGGAAAGATGGGTTTATAAATGTAGTGAGCTTTTTTTTTTTTCTTAAGTCATTAAGTTGAGTTTTTTTTCTTAAGTCATTAAGTTGAGTTATTAGAAAGTTTAGTTTTAAAGACTTCATTTTGATTTTTGTAGATTGTCTGGTAATGTCCAGCAGCCAGATGGTATGACCAGTTCCTACCTTCCTAATATTCTAAGCCAAAGGGGTCTGCTGGACTGGCGGCTGTGGAAAACACCAGGCTTGTAAAGTGCACAGCCTGGGAGACTGTACTCTTTGTGGGAGCACTGACGGCTGAGGAAGTGCAGTGAGCTCTGCAGGCCCCACCCCAGGGCTGCTCTGTGCCTGAGTAGGAAGTGTTGGTGAGTGCCCCAGGTGGACACTGGTGTCTGCAAGTCAGTGTCTGAGGGACCAGAGTCAGAAGGTTGGTCAGTGCTGGCAAATGTTTGCCTCCCTGGAGAACCCCAAGATAAAATGGGCCAGTAGAACGCACCGTGAGCAGCATGAGAGAATGTGACCTTGTGTGGCCCAGCAGGTAGAAGCGTGGGCGCCATGGTGTGTGTCCACCTTTCTTTTTGGAAGCTTCTGTTTTTAACTGGTTTAGTCTGAAAATGCTATAAGAAACAGATAGTTAACCCCACGCTGAGTTCTCATGGTGTTTGCAGTTGACAGGGTTCCTTGGTGAATTCTGGGTTAGGCAATGCTGTTGGGCAAAAGTTTGCAGTGAATGAGATGGGATGATGGGTCGTTGCCCTAGAGTCCAGAGCATGGAGCAGATCACCCCCAGTACCCCGAAGTCTGGGCAGCGTGGGCTGTCAGGCCCTGAGAATAGAACACGTGGTATTTAGCATCTGCCCCACTGGAAACGGTACTCGGGAGTATCTGAAGGTCTACCCGGCAGGGCCCCCAGGGTCACTCGCGCACATACAGATGGGAAGCGGAGAGGTGGCCTCAGTATGGGAGGGTCTGGAGCAGCCATGAAGGTGAACTTGGGGATGGAGTTCAGAGCTCATTTTAGGGACCTCTTCCGAAGGCTGGAGCAGAGTGGCTGCATTTAAATTCCAGCTTTTCTGCAGTGCCTGGGTGGCTCAGTGGTTGAGCATTTGACTTCAGCTCAGGTTGTGATCTCGGGATCCTGGGATCGAGTCCCACATCAGGCTCCCCATGAGGAGCCCACTTCTCCCTCTGCCTGTGTCTCTGTGCCTCTCCCTGTGTGTCTCTCATGAATAAGCAGATAAAAGTCTTAAAAAAAAAATTCCAGCTTTTCGCTTTAGGAGCTGTGAACTGGGACAAGCTGTTGAAACTTCTCCCTCCCCTATGATAGAGGATTAATTATGCTTGTTGCCACACTGAGATAAGAGCATGAGATTTCTACTGGTATTTTATTGAAAAGCTTTCAGAATTCAGAGATTAGAAAATCAGTGAGCTGAAGGTTTCCAGTGTAAAGTTACCTCTCCCTGGTGCTCTGGGCCCACCACACCTCAGCCCCCCCACACAGGGGCACCTTCCTGCTGCCTGGAGCCCCTCGGGGGGCTGCGGTGCTGAGTGGCAGGGGCTCTGATTTCTCTCCCTGCCATCCTGAGCTGGGTGGCCGTGGCCAGCCGTGCCTCCTCCTCCTCCTTCCCCTGCCACAGTGGGGAGGCCTGCCTGCTGCAGAGGGCTCTTCCTCCCAGGCCCCAGGGGGGCCTTGTTAGCAGGTGGGGCAGGTGGAGCAGAAGGGGAAGGAACCAGAGCGGAGCCCAGGAGGAGGAGTCGAGCTGTGATTTGTGGCTGAAACTACAGGACGGCAGTTAACACCAGAGGTGGGGTTTCGAGGCTTAACAATAGTGCCCCATGTTGCATGGTGGTTGCGGAGACCGCCGCGTGGAGATGTATGTAACGTATTTAAACGTGCAGCGATAATGGGTTCAAAACTCGAGGTGCGCTAGTTGGGCACGTAGCAAGGGTCAGGGACGACTGTGGGAAGCAGCCTGTCCCATCTTACAGCAGTTGTGAATTTTCCAGTGAATCTCTTGGATTGAGCCAAATCCTGCTCCCTGTCATCCCATCCCGTGGTGCCTCTCTGGTCTGAACGTTCTTCAGCTGGCAGGAGGGCCTGGAAACCGCTGCTCCCCTTAAAGCTCCTCCCCCGCCCAGCTGCCCTCATTGCTTCGCCCTCCTCCGGATAAGCCCAGGTCCTGTCCTCTGAGCACACACGGTCCCTTGCCGGGGGGCCCTGCACCCACATGGTGTTCCCCCGTCCCTGGCCCTCCCATGTACCTCCTCCTCCCACGGAGTGGCCTCTCCATGTATTCTTCATACCTTCATCATCTGTTTCTGCTTTAAGTGGTTAACTCACATTCCTGGCTCTTATGATATCTTGTCCTTTGGGGCATTAACTGTTATTTAAAAATCAGAATGACTTCTAGGTGCCCTCGAAAAGGCTTTCTTTTTAAAAAAGCTGTTTCCCCAAGCACCTTGTACCGGTGAAGTGCTAGAGCATTGGTTTTGGCCAGTCCTTGTGGGATGGCTTTGAAGCCTGATACTGATGACCAGGACGTTGAAGAGAGCAGCGTAGAGTTGCGAGCCATACCTCTGTGCCTTGAAGTACTCAACACAGCAGAGCTCTGCAGGGGCACTGCTCCTGCCCTGCCTAGTCCATAATCATCACTCTTCCGGCCCCAATTATTGAGCTACTGTTGATTCTCACCACCTCCTGCAGGAAGGTATCCCAAGGGACCCCCATGCAGCGCTAGGTGACATCACGATCCTTGCCCACCTGTTTTCTCTGGTGGAGGCTTCTGCTGGGGTCCCTCACTCTTGCCACACATGCCCTGAGGCCTTTGCATGGGGTGTTCTCTCTGCCTGGAATGCTGTTCCCTGATAACCTCCTGGTTAACCTCCTTACCTGCTTCAGATCATTGGTTGAAATCGCCTTTTCAAGGAGTCCTCTCCTGGCCACTGTATTTCAGATTGGACCCTCCGCTCTTACCACCAGACATTCCTAACCTCCTTATCCTGACTTCCTATAGCACTTATCTCCTTATAATGTGCTCTAGTATTTACTTATTCATGATCGCTCTCATTGGTTTCTCCAGTCATTACATGCTTGTTGACTTCTCAAGGAAGGCAAATAAACTCAGATTTTTACAAACTTATTATATGCTCATTAGTGATTTCTTAACTCCTTCTCTCTTCCTCCTCTATAGGAACATGTCCTTCATGCTTTTTTTTCTTTTAGAATTAAATGTATGATTTTGTGGGGGGGTATAATGTGGGTACTCTGTATGAGAGAGAGAGAAGAGAGAGAATTATGATATTTAGAACTCTGAATTGGTATAATAATAATCACTTATGCCATTATCTGTGGCAGGTGCTTTATAGGAGTTATTTAATTCCCAGTCAGCCTTATGAAGGGTGGCATTTTTATGATATCCATTTCACAGATGAGGGAGCAGAAGCTTGGAATAGCTTAAATCACTTTCCCCAAACCAGAGAGCTAGTGGGCGACCCAGACAGGCCTGGAGCTCACGGATCTGTGCTCAGAAGCTGATGCTGTGAACACTACACAAGGCTGGCTGTTGCCAGAGATGCACAGCATTACCTCCCGGGTGTGCTGCTTCTTCAGGAGCCTCTTCCCACACGAGGGTCCCTGCCAGCACCTGCCCTGGAGCCCCACAAGTATCCCTGTCAGCCAGGCACCCACACGTTTCTGAGTATTTTATTTTATTTATTTTAAAGACTTTATGTGTTTGTTTATCAGCGAGAGAAGGAAAGAGCATAAGCAGGGGGAGCGACAGGCAGAGGAAGAAGCGGGCTCCCCGCCAAGCAGGGAGCTGGTTGCAGGGCTCGATCCCAGGACCCCGGGATCATAACCTATGCTGAAGGCAGACGCTTAGCCGACTGAGCCGCCCAGGCGCCCCGTTTCCTAGTATTTTAATGTATGGACTCCCCTTTGGTTAGCCGTCTCTCCCTCCATGTCCACGTCGGGAGTGGTGTGTGCAGGGGAGGGAGAGAGGTTTCTCAGTATCTGTGAATATTCTTCTCCCAAATCAGCATCTTCATCCCCTGCCACTGTCTGCTCCCCACCCATAGGTGCAGAAATGTCCCCACCTTCCACTGTGCCCTGGGGCCACCTGGCCCCCACTGCAGCTCTCTGTGTCTCCCTGCAGCTGAGACACCTCCAGGTCCTCAGACATGTTAGAGCCCTGAGCTCCGTGTTTTTGGCCAGACGGTCTCCGGAGGGCTGTGTGCTGCTGGAGGTGGCTGGTGGCCTCTCTTCCCTCCTTGCCCTGGCGGCTGCGCTGCAGCGGGTGGCTCCAGGGAGCTGGTGCTCTGCCTTGGGCACAGTGGAAGTGAAAGTGTGCTTGCAGGGAACCCTGAATCGTGCCTTTTCAAGTGTCTCAGATGCTCAGCGTGGCTGCCTCTGACCATTTGGCATTTCTGTTTCGGCAGTGCAAACTTTAAACAGATGGGAAACTTTCTGGCCTTTTTTTCCAGCCTAAAAAGTGAGGCCGGTATTTGTGCCGTCCCACCCATGTCATCCCACCTGGAAAATACTAATAAAACCACCAGTAATTTAAAAGCCATGCTGTTTGCACGAGTGTTAAGGATATAAGTGAAAGAGAAATAGAATTTCCTGTAACTCTGGTGTCCTCATTTTTTTTTTTTAACAGATGGGCTCAAACCCGGAGAGGAGAGTGTTAGTGAGGAGCGTGGCTCTAATTATAGTGCAAGAGGAGGAAAGTACAAAGGGCATGTGGACAGAGGTGGGCATAGAACCGGGCAGATGTTGTCTCCCACAAAATCAGCCTGTTGTTTATCCAGGGGAGTGTGACTCTCTATATACAGAATCTCTGTGAAATAATTAAGTGGTAGGAATCTGAATTTTATGTTCTGAGAGCCTTCTGAACAAGACAGGCAGTTAATTTCTATTTAGAAATTTACTCACATATGTCTAGTAGGACCAGCGCAGACGTTCCCAAATCCCAGACTGTTTTTTTTTTTTTTTTATTTAATTCAACAGAGACCAGTTGGTTTCTTGTAGGAATCCCTGCTTGACTTTAGCAAAAGTCCAGGAGGAATTGTTTCCATCCTGAACTTCAGACGGGCAGGGCAGGTGTATGCCATTGGAGGGAATGGAAGGGAATCTGTAAGCAGGGGAATCACCAGGTTGTACTTGCAGACTTGGCAGGGCGCATGTTTTTGCAATAAAACAAACATAGATCATAAAATAGAATACAGACAGCTGCGTGGTTGCTTCAATTTAAAACAAAAGTCTTCAGTGATGCTTTTTAAGTTTGTGGAGATCACTTATGGCTACTGTCCCAGAAACCCCAGGAAAATGCATTCTGTCTCCTACGTGTTCTGGGTTCTTTGGTGAGGAGTTTGTGAGACGCTAAGTTAAACTATCAACTCCACAGACATGGTATCATGGGGTGCAGTTCAGTCTGTCCCAGGGCGAAGCTGCTGAGGGTTGTAGGGCATGGGCTGAGCGCAGAGATCATTGTTCTGAGCGGGTGGTCGTGCTGGGGTCTGGATTGCAGCCTTCCCATTTTTAGAGCCTTCCCACTGTTGATCCGACCATAGGACTATACTGAAGGTGAAGCCAGGGCAGGTGCTCCCATCTCACAGATGAAGATGCGAATGCCTCTGTGCATTGAGTGGCTATGGTCTCGAATGTTCGTGTGCTTAGAGTCCTTTGGGGAGCTTGTACAGAGACAGGTTCTGGTCTGGTCCAGAGGGTCTCCCTTTCTGATAAACTGGTGATGCTGGTGCACTATGAGTAGCAAGGGCTTAAAACAAGCAACCACGATAAATCCAGTCCAGACCTTCCCCCCCCCCTTTTTTTTTTTTAAGATTTTATTTATTTATTCATGAGAGACACAGAGGGGCAGAGACATAGGCAGAGGGAGAAGCAGATTCCCTATGGGGAGCCCGATGCGAGACTCGATCCCAGGATCCCAGGATTCCAAAGGCAGATAGATGCTCAGCCACTAAGTCACCCAGGTGCCCCCAGCCCAGACCTTCTAGACCTAGAATGGGACTCCTGTGCCTCTTTCTGCTGCTGTGCATCCCTACGGATAACAATAACCCAAGGAGGCACCGGGTGTCTCAGACCTCCAAGAAATCTAGGTCACCGGTGACATTTTTTGAGAAGGTTGGTGCTTCCTAGAGAAGGCAAGAGTTTGGTGGGGAAAATGCAGTGGTAAACGTGGGGATAAACAGAGGGGTAAGACAAACTTGGTAGCGTGCCAAATGAAACCAAGCATGTGGTGCTCTGCCTCTTTCCTGCTGCTTTATTTTCCGGGGGAGCTTTGTCTCTTGGGTGGGCCCCAGAGCACAGGGGCTCTGAGCTGGTTGTCAGGCCTGCAGAATGCACAAAGAAACTTGTGACAGGTACTTGGTGGGAACACTCCACAGTTTTGCCTCCTAGTGCATCATACAAAAGATGATCCTTTGTTGTTAGAGAAATAAGTTTTTAGGTAACTCCTGGCTCTGGAAAGGGGAAGCATCCTTTTATCTACCCCGTGTGCCAAGGAACAATTTTAGCGTTCGTCTAATAACTTTCATTGAAGTGTTTTAAATTAGAGATTTCACCAACAACTGAAGCGTTCAGACTTTATATGTCCTGTTTAAAAGAAAAAAAGAAAATCTAGAGATCTATTGATTTGAAACACACTGTGTAAGCAAATAGTCCAGCAAAACTAACATTCAAAGGGTTTTTTGTGTTGTGAGTATAGCTGTGTCTAATTTTTGATCAGCTGAAGCCTGGCCTGTTGGGTTAGGTATTAGATGTTAATACCAATGGCAAGACCAAGGAACAGAATCTTAGTCTTTATCATGATTAATTTATATTGCAAAAAATGTAAAAACTGTCGGGAGAATTAGGATTGGCTTGTGTTGCACATAGCCAAATTTTAAAGAATTTTTATACCGTCAGGAAATTTTAATGGATTGTATAAGCAGGAGGACTGCAAGTGAAACTTTACTGAAAATATAAGCATCATGGTGACATCTGTATGACCTTTTGTTTTGATCCCTGGTTCTTAGCTTTCCCTGTGCACCAAAGTCACAGAAGAAGGAGATTTTACATACAGGTGCACCTGCCCCTCTGCATCTTGCCTCACCCAGTCAGTTGGGTGGGGATGGGGCCCAGGCATGAATTCTTTAAAAAAAACAAAACACACACGCGTGCACACACCCATCCCACAAGGCATTCTGATTGCTGTCCCAGCTGAGATCTTTGGTCTAGATGTCAGAGGGTGACTTGAGGCACCGTCACCACTTGGTGGCAGTGTTGTTCCCTCTGTCTTGATGGTCCTGCATTCTTTTCCAATCTCCGAAATCCCTTCTTTTTCCCCCTGTGATTTTGTTTTTGGGCTTGTTTTTGTTGCAGTATGTTTCTCCCTTGTTCATTTCCAGCTTATTTGAATGGAGAGCTACCTTCTGAAATTGAGATGTGCTTTTTTCTTATTCTACAGGGTTCTAGGACGTGGGTAAAATAAGAAAGGAAAAAAAAAAAGGTCTCTGATTGCCAGTTGCATGGCTTTTTAAAATTGTTCTTAATTTACTCTCCATGTAACTTTGCTCTCCTGTGGTGAATAAAGACCAGGTTCAACAAGGTAAATATCGCAAGCCAGAAATGATTGTTCATGGATTTCTGTAGTTTCAACCTCCTAGATTTTCCCCTCTTTATTGTGGTTCTTGGCCCGTCATTACAGACTTTGGGAAGCATAGTGAATGGCAAGATTTTACCTTAGTTTGCTAATTTTGTGCATGGTAACAGTTGTTAAGTTAGCATTGATTGAGCTTTTCCTTTTTTTTTTTTAAGATTTTATTTACTGATTTGACAGAAAGAGTGCAAGCAGGGAGAGTAGCAGGGAGAGGAAGAAGCAGGTTCCCTCCCGAGCAGGGAGCCCAATGTGGGACTTGATCTTAGGACCCCAGGATCATGACCTGGGCCCAAGGCAGACGCTTACCCAACTGAACCGCCCAGGTGCCTGAGCTTTTCCTAATAAACCATCCACAGTAAAACACCCTGCCCTTAACACTTTGTGCACAGGCTGGAGCCAAGGTTGTTGGTGAGACAAAGAAACCATCTCAGCCTCTCTGCTTGGTGGGAAGGCTGCAGGAGCAGAGGGCCAGGTGCTGGGCACTGGAGGCCCTGGAGGCCCTGGGATCCGAAGGCCTGGGTGTGAATTCCTGCTTACAGCACTCTAGTTCGTAGGCTTAGGGCTAATTGAACTCCAGAACCTTGGAAGGTGTGTCTGCAGGCTTAAAGTGCACAGAAGATCTTGATTTGTCACCTTTGAACCTTAATCTGTAGGTCATAGAGAGCTATTGAAACTTATAAAGTGAAGGAATGGTTAAGTAGTCTGAAGATATTTTTAGGGGGCTACAATATGTAGATATATTCGAACATGAAGCAGCCTCAGAATCCGGGCAGGACTGGGGTCAGGCAAGCAGGTGTCTTGCATGCAAAATTAAAAGAGGCGCTCACTTTCAGGGTCCCGTAAGTCCAGACCCTGAGAATAAGGATCTCCTTAAATACCGCACCTTAGGTGCCTGTGTCCCTCATCTTCCTCCAGGCCCTCCTCGCAGTTGTGCCCTTCTACCCTATGTGCCCTTCTACCCTATGTGCCCTTCTACCCTATGGCCTGCTTGTGTGAACTGGACAGCTCTGAGAATGGGTTTGGCAGGAAAGGTTTGTTTTATTTAAGAAACTGCTTTTTTGAAATATAATTCGTATACTATGCAATTTACCCATTTAAAGTGTACATTTGAAAAAAACTGTACAATTCATTATTTTTCTAAAGATTTATTTATTTATTTGTTCATTCATTCATTCATTCATTCATTCATTCATGATAGACATAGAGAGAGAGAGAGGCAGAGACACAGGCAGAGGGAGAAGCAGGCTCCATGCCGGGAGCCTGACATGGGACTCGATCCCAGGACTCCAGGATTGCGCCCTGGGCCAAAGGCAGGCGCCAAACCGCCAAGCCACCCAGGGATCCCCCAATTCATTGTTTTTATCCCTGTGTTCATAGAGGTGTACAGTCATTAACACAACCACATTTTATTTTATTTTTTAAATATTTTATTCATGAGAGACACACAGAGAGAGAGAGGCAGAAACACAGGCAGGGGCAGAAGCAGGCTCCATGCAGGGAGCCCAATGTGGGACTCAATCCCAGGACCCTGGGATCATGCCCTGAGCCAAAGGCAGATGCTCCACTGCTAAGGTCCCCAGGCATCCCTAGCACAACCTAATTTTAAAATATTTTTGTCTCTTAAGAAAAAAACCCATACCTCCCACCCCTCCTTCAAACCTGGGGCAGACGCTCATCTCTTTGCTGGCTGCCTCTTCTGACCATGCCATGCAAGTGGAATCATGTACTATGTGGCCCTTTGTGGATGGCTCTTTTCACTGAGATGTTTTCAGGGTTCATCACATTGTAGTGTGTATTGGTGCATCATTACTTTTTGTGGGCCATCAGTATCCATCATAAGGATAGGCCACATTTCGTTTATCCATTTGCCAGTTGTGATGGACATTTGGGTTCTCCCCCCCCCCCCCTTGGGCTGTTGGCAACAATGCCGTTGTGAACACTCATGGATATGTTTTTGTGTGGATGTATGTTCAGAGTGGGTTTTGTGGGTGAGCTGGTGTGAACACGTTCTCCAGGGGGGCTCTGAGTTGTCCTCTGTGATTCTGACCATTGGGATTGTTAGGCCAGTAGGAATGGCTGAGGTTGGGTCCCCCAGTACCAGGTTTCCCTGCTGGCTGGCCTTGGTTGCCTTCCTTCTGTGTCAGGCTGAGTGAGAAGGTGCAAGGAGTCTGGTATTGTCTCCCCGGAGCACCTGGGAAGGTGAGGGGCATAAGGAGCCTCCCTCAGGAGGCTCTTTCAATCCCAGGGAGGCTATCAGAGGGCCACATGTTAGTGGTTTTGGCCCAGGACTACATCTCCTTTAGCTGCTCTCAAACCAAGTGTGCTTAAGACCCTTTGGAGGATTCGTGGAGACACACACTGCTGTTCCTTGATTCTAAAATTTCTGGTTCTGGAGATGGAATTCTTGGGGGAGCCTGAGAATTTGCATTTCTTACAGCCTCCCACGTGATGCTGATTTTGGAGGTTTGGGGACCACACTTTGAGGCCCTCCGAGTTTCTCACACTGCAGTGGCTGGTAGGCAAGGGTACAGCCTATCCTGATTTAAAATCCAACCAAAAAAGCCCTCAGTGGTCGTTAGTAAAATGAACAACAGACTGAAAAGTAGAAATGTGTTCTATGGCAGATTATGAAACAGCCAACAGGTCTTGTTTTCTTTGCAATAAAAGTAATCAAATATTAATACTAGCCATTGTGTGATTATCGTGTATTAAGTCTTTGGTGTTTGCACTTTTCCACAGTTGGATGGTAATTCTCACACTGATCTTCTTAGGGGTGAGGCTGGAAATCTGGGTGACGTGGCCACGGCTCCCGCAGCACTTAGTCGGCACAGCTACAATTCAAACCACATTGGTTCTAAATCCAGTCTCTTTTTTTTATATTTTATTTTATTTTTCAAAGTAAGCTCAAAGCCCACTGTGGGACTTGAACGCATGACCCCAAGATTAAGAGTCACATGTTGTGCTGATTGAGCCATCCAGACACCCCTAAATCCAGTCTCTTAATCCCATTGATGAACTGTTAAATTTTGGGAATATATGCTTAAATTTGTGTTTGTGATAGATGAAAGAACAATTTCTTATGTTGGAAGGATTCTAGAATTCCGCGTTAACCTTTGTTAATACAGCATCTGGTTTAGGCATTATTACATCCTAAATTTTTTTTTTACATCCTAATTTTTAAAAACAGAACTAGAACTTTCCTAGTTGAATGGTTTCTATTAATACCATTTAAGTGAAGGCACGTACATCTCCTGGAGGTAGCAAAGCCATGCCTTCGCACTGGATGTAAGCTAGCAGCTCCAGAATTACAGCTGTTGGCATACATGGTGAGCTCTAGGTTTTGTAAAATGCTGAGATAAAGCCAAGGGATGCATAGAAACTACTTTCTAAATGGATCTTTTTTTTCAAGTAAATTTGTCTTACCACTTTCATCTGAATGAAAATATTTACAGAATGGACACTAACAAGATTTTAAACATCATTTATTGATAAAGAAATGCTGTTAACCATGGGCGTCTGTGATTCCGAAAATAATTTGTGGTACCAAACTGTGCATTTTACCCTTGAGGGAATAGTAGGTTGGTCACAGTAAGTTGAGGTCTTGTCTACTTCCTGTCCAGGTGTGTTCACTTGAGAGAACTTTTGATGAAAGACAGTTTGGTTTTTAGAGGTTTGTTTGTTTGTTTTTTTGTTTTGTTTTTTTTTTTTAGCATCACCTTCCCCAAACAGTTACCGAGGGACAGTGTTTCTTACTGGCCCCGGCCTGGTTGTTGGGCGGGTCACAGAAGCCAGCAGCCTCTTGAGCCTTGCAAGGTTCGCAGGACGACGTAGAGGTTCAGGGGTGGGGATGGGCGCCCTGACAAAGTGCTCTTTCTTCCTACTGCTGTTTGCAGACCGCGTTCATCGTTCTCCCCTGGAGCAATCTGTGCACACACCATGTTCTGGAATTTTCTTCCGTCGTTCCTAACACCGTGGCGTGTCACGCCTGGTGTACTCCCCGGTACAGAGCAGGCCAGTTATACCAGATGTTTTACTGGCACCAAGCAAAGCCATAGGACTGCCGCTCATTTGCTGGGGGTCCCTCCTCACCTCCTCCCCAATTTCCTCCACCCTGCTGGTTCCACATTTTTTAGCCTGTCACCTCCAGGTGCCAAATTCAATGTTATTTAGAGATCGTCTGACTGAATGCACTAGAAATCTTGCTACTCTGGTGTAAGCGAGGAGGGACTGATGTTTCTCCCCAAACTGGCAGTTTGGGGGATGAGAGGGCAAAAGCCTGGTTCAGTGGCTTCATTGATGTTACAGCAGGTGATCTGGGGGCGGGGGGGCTTTTCTGTTTCCCCGTCCATCCTCCCCAATGCCTCATGGTCACAAGGTGGCTGCCGCACCTTTGGCTTCCCTTGCGCTTCCAAGATGAATGAAGAGGGAGGCACTGAGGAGGAGAGGATGACCCCTCTATATCAAGAGAGTCAGACTGTTGCAGAAATCCCTAGTAGAGCTCCACTTGGTGGTATTATCTGGAACTGTGTCACCGGCTGCTAGTAGCCACAGGGGAGGCTGGGAGACGGTGATCTTTGGCTGAGCTTGTTGCCACCTAGTGCAGTATCCACAGTTGTAAGGGCGGAGGGGAGAATGAGTATGGGGTGGGAGCCAGGGGGCCTGCAGCATGGGCCACAGTGCTTTGCTGCTCACGCACTTGCTGGGTTTCTTCACGCAGCCATGATCTTCCAGGGATGGATCCAGAAAGCTCCTCTTCCTCTCTCGTCCTTTCTGCACCCAGCACACCACACTTCAGCCCTGACAGCCTCTCCAAATCCTTCCAGGCCACTTCAGTGTCACCGTCTCTTCCTCTTTTCTCTTGGACGTAATCAGCTTCTCCTTCCCCGATGCTTGATCCTGCTGGAGAGCCCCATACTTTGTCTTGGGGTTACCTGTCCTGACCTCTAGGTCTACACTGTCCCATGGTTGCCACTACCCACGTAGGGCTCATTAAACAAATGTAAACTAATTACCCTTAAATAGAGTGCAAAATTGAGTTCCTGACCCTAGCCCCACTTCCAGTGCTTAAGAACCACGTGTGGCCAGTGGCTAGCTCTAGAATGTTTCCCTCACACAAATTCTCTTGCACAGGCCGCTCTAGGTGATGAATTCTTTAACGCGTTACTTAGCCCTGACCCCGTCACTCAGGACTGTGAGCACAGCCTTCAGGATGGTGCCTGTGCTCCGTCATCTCCTAACTGATGTGGTAAACTTGGCACAGAGCTTACAGATATTCTATGACCCACATGGCTTCCAAAAATACTGTCACCGTGTATGTAGGAGGCACTGGGTACATTGCTTTTAAGGAATCGTTAAAAGCACACAAGGACTTGGAAATTTCAAATGTCTGATTTTATAGATTAAGAAACAGGCTCAGAGAGGGAGGGGGATCTACTTGTGGTCATGCAGGCAGACCGTGGTCAAAAGGTCTGGGCTCTTGGTTGTCATGGCTGCATTCCCTTCTCTTTCCGTTAAACCAGACCCGATTATCACCAGCCTACTTTCCCTGATTATGTTCTCTTCTTGCCTACCCACCAGTTGCTAGTTTCTTGAGAAAGGAAGTTGTTTTCAGCTCTCAGCTGTCCTCAAATGCCCACTGCATATAGGCGGCGCTCAGGGAATGCTCAGGAAACAGATGAGACTTATTAGTCAGGGATTGTTTTGTTGCAAGAGACAGAAAATGAGTCAAGCAAGCTTAATCAGAAGGAGATTTTAAACATCAAGATAAGAGCAAGAGCTGGAAACTAGAAGTTGTCTGGAGACACGGAAGTCTCTCTGGCTCCCTGTTTTTAGGGCCGTGTAATGTTTCTTCTGGTTTCCTCTTTATTCCACACACCAGCGTTCCCAGCTGGCCCGTCACTCTACTGTACAGTCACACCAGCCTCCAAGTGCATGACCCCTTAGCTCCAGAGGCGTCTGATTATCTAACTGCCGCTCTGTGTCTCCCCTTCCATGCTTGGGAGCTGATTGGCCCAACTCATGGCAGCTCCTCCAAGGAGGGACAGGAGAAGCGTGGTGCCAGCATGGCACAGGGGACCCACTCAAGTTACCATCTAGATGGTGGGGAGGACAGGGCAGGGCCTGCGCTGGGAGGAGAAGGCACAGCCTCCAGCTTCCACAAGTCAGTGTATTCCTATTAATGATGCTGTTGACCAGCCAAAGGCAGAACCTTGACAATAACTGGAGTTCACTGGCTTTATCATGGTTACTGGTTATCGGGAAGTAGGTGAAATGGTGTGTGACAAGCATGTGCCTCTCTTATTACCAGAAGTGCTTGGAAAGAAGCTGGTGACTTTCTCTCAGAAATTCCACTGCTGGGATTGCAGTTAGATTAACATGTTTATCCATAGGAATTTGGGATTTTTAGAGTAAGGTGTAGTGGTCATGTGGCTCAGCAGCCAGAGATGGTCGCAATGTCCCCGGAGGAAGAAGGACGGGTGAGCCATCGCCGGGCTCTCCATGGGCCCGAGGCCTGTGGTGTGAGTGAGCCTGCCTGGGGGGGACCCCCACGCCTGTGTCCCCTTGTGCCTCCTCGACAGGCCACTGCAAGCACTGTGGGTACGTCTCTGAAACTGAGTTTAAGTTCCATTAAGGCAAGGCCGCAGTCTTCTTATGCTTCTGGACCTGGCACAGGGTTCGGTTCATAGATTATTGCTTGATTTCTGCTGGATACAAGATAGATGACTTTGCAGTACTAACCAAATATGGGTATTTTATTATAACTACTCAGATTATACTCTGTGACAAATAACATACACACAGAGGAAGAAATACAAGGACATTTTCTACAGAGGTGTGGGAAGTTGTGATAATAGGTGATATTTTCCCCTTTGTCTTTTTCAATTTTATAATGTGACATTGATAGTAGGAAAAATTAATTTTTGATTAAGAAGGATGTTCAAAATATATTAGTCTCATAGAGGGTTATAATGGAAACACATTCCTGTCTCAGATCATGACGCATAGCAAGTATTCAGATTCTGTTTTTCTTTCTTTAAAGAAAGAAATTTTCTTATTCATAAGAGACACAGAGAGAGAGAGAGAGACAGGGAGACAGAGACACAGACAGAGGGAGAAGCAGGCTCCCCGCAGGAAGCCCGATGCGGGACTCGATCTCAGGACTCCGGAATCATGCCCCGAGCCAAAGGCAAGCACTCAACTGCTGAGCCACCCAGGCGTCCCAAGTATTCAGATTCATTGGAAATGGGACCTGATGATAGAATTAGTTCTCTCTTTTGTGGACTTGAACTACAGACCTCATTTGGTGATTTCCCCCCCTTTTCTGTCTGGAATTATCAAACTTGGCATAACCAGTAATTTGAGCAGAGAAAGTGATAGCCTTAATTTGCAGATACCTAGCCTAAAAGTTAGAGATAAAACTCTTCGTTTGAAGGGCTTTTATTGTGGCCTGTGGGCCACAGTCATCTTTTTTGTGCCTCATCTTTTGGGCCTTTGCCTCACTAGGGCCACACACTACCCACTCACCATCCCAGGAAGGAGCCTCAATGTCCCTAGCACCGTGTTGTCTAATGATCCTTGAGATTACAGATTTCTCTGGTTTCAGCAGAAATTTGGAATTAAAGTAACATTAAGAAATTTAAAAGCCCGTGGAATGTTTTTCTCTATATCCGGTAGCTTTAAAGATACCACATTTCATCTCAGATTGCTCTGGCTGTGCAACTAAAAACTTCTCTTTTGGAATTGCATTCGATAGACGAGTCCAAATTGGTATGTTCTATTTCCATATTAATATGGTTTGTTAAAGTTTAAACTCTGTGGTTGACGTCATTTTAAGGTTCCTGATGATATCATGGTTTACTGTTTCTGAAGAAGTCGTATCAGTGATATGAAGATAGGAAACATATCATGGTGTCTGTATTTCATTTTATTATGTTGTTAAATTGAGGCAAAATTGGTAAATTACACATATAAGTGCAATACTATATAACTTAATGTCTGTATTCATTATGAAGCAATCACTTCTAAAAGTCTGGTTACCATCCATCCCCATACGTTCGACCCCTTTTGCCCATTTTCCCTATGCCCTCCCCTCTCCTCCCATTCTGATCACCACCAATCTGTAAATTTGGTTTTAGATTCCACATGAGTGAAGTCATACTCTTGTGTTTGTCTTTCTTCTTCTGACTTCCTTCACTTAGCATAGTACCCTCAAGGTTCATCCAAGTTGTGAGACATGGCGAGATTTCATTCTTTTTTTTTTTTTTTTAAGATTTTATTCATTTATTCATGATAGACATAGAGAGAGAGAGAGGCAGAGATGCAGGCAGAGGGAGAAACAGGCTCCAAACAGGGAGCCCAACGTGGGATCCGATCCCAGGACCCCAGGATCGCACCGTGGGCCAGACAGGCGCCAAACTGCTGAGCAACCCAGGGTTCCCCCTCTTCTTCTTTTTTTTTTAGTGGCTCAGTGGTACTCCACTGTAATGTATACATCACAACTTCTCTCGCCACTCATCATCAGTGAACACGTAGGTTGCTTCTTTTTCTCAGCTCTTGTAAATATTGCTACTGTGAACAGAAAGAGCACGTGTCTTTTCAAATTAGTATGTTTGTATTCTTCAGATGAGTCCAGAAGTGGAATAACTGGATCATATGGTAGTTCTATCCTTAACTTTTTGAGGAACCTCCAAACACTTTTTCCAGAGTGGCTGCATTGGTTTATATTCCTGCCAGCGGTGTCCTGAGGGTCCCCCTTTCTCCACATCCTCACCAGTACTTGTTTCTTGTCTTCTTGATAACCATTCTAACTGGTGTGAGGTGTTCACTCACTGTGGTTTTGGTTTGCGTTTCCCTGGGGTTTAGGATGCTGAACATCTTTATATGGTCCTGTTGGCCGTATAAATATCATCTTTGGAAAATTACCTGTTTAGATCCTCTATTCATTTTATAATCAGATTGTGTTTTGTTGTTGTTAAGTTGTACGAGTTCTTTATATGTTTGGGATATTAACCCCTTGCTGGATATGTGGTTTGCAATATCTTCCATTCAGTGGGTTGCCTTTTCATTTTCTTTTTTAAAGATTTTATTTATTTATTCATGAGAGTACAGAGAGAGAGAGAGAGAGAGAATGGCAGAGACAGGTAGAGGGAGAAGCAGGCTCCATGCAGGGAGCCTGATGTGGGACTCGATCCCGGGACTCCAGGATCATGCCCTGGGCCAAAGGCAGGTGCTAAACCTCTGAGCCACCCAGGGATCCCTGCCTTTTCATTTTGATGATGATTTCTTCCACGGTGCAGAAGCTTTTTAGTTTGATGTGAAGCTATTGGTTTTTGCTTTTGTTTGCCTTGCCTTTGCAGTGAGATGCACAAAAACATTATTAAGACTGATATCTAGGAGCTTTCTTCTATTTCATACTCCTGTTATGATCCCCTGAGTCTGTGGAGCTCAATACTGTTGACAAGTAAGCTGATTTGGAGCTTTTCATATTAGAAAGAAAAGGAATTCTTAATCCAGTGCTCATTTTACAAATGAGAAGACCAAGGCCCAAAGACCATATGACCTACAGGGGCCTTCATCTGCACTGTATTTAGGAACAGTGTCCAGGGTCAGCACCCCCAGCCTTGGCTGAGTGCAGGGCAGCCTGAATAGGAGCTGTGGAGGTAGGTCGGTCTGGGTCTGGGTACCGGCTACCCTGGTTGCCTCCCACCTCAAGGACTCTGGGCCTGCTACCTGACGTCAGTCCCTGCCTTTGTAACGTGGGGCCGGCAGTAACTGTCTCCCTCCATGAGAGGCAGTATTGCATAACAAATGAGAGCTCAGGCCTGAAGAAGGCAAAAGTGCATGGCCTTGGAAAACCTCAGACCCAGGGAAAGACACCTGTTTCCATGGCAGAGAGACAGGGCTTGGGAATGTTCTGACTGCATGTTTTGGATTGGCATGACCTTTGGGAGGATATCCTGGACTCTCAGATTTTCATTTATACCAAGACTCTTTCCTTGCACGCCCACCTTTTCTGAGTTGCCAGAGTTTTAAAAATGGGCCTTTTTTCATTGTCTCAGTCCAGTTCATGGTCCTCTGTTTTGTCAGTCCTGAGGAGAAATAAGGTGAAACTTGGTGCTGATTGGTAACTCCCATCATGATGAGTATTGTTGCAAATGGCCTCTGGCTCTTGGAGAGAAAAAGTGTCCTGCATAATTTCAGAAAGACACTGGTGAAGAGTATGGATTTAAGAAGAAAAACATTTGAAAATTCTTAGTTGGTAAGAAACACATAAAATTTACCATCTTCACCATTTTAAGTGTGTAGTTCAATGGTATTAAGTAAATTCACATTTTTGTGCAATGGTTCTACGGAACTTTCTAATCTTGCAAAACTGAAACTCTATACCCATTAAACACCAACTTTTCATTCCCTTTTCCATCTGACTCCTGCCAACTGCCATTCTACTTTCTGTCTTCTGTGAGTTTGACTACTGTGGCCACTTCACATCAGTGGAATGGGGATAGTATTTGTCTTTTTGTGACAGGATTATTTCACTTAATACAGTGCCCTCAAGGTTCATCCAGCATGTGACAAGACTGCCTTCCTTTTTAAGGCTAAATAATATTCCATTCTGTGTGTGTGTGTGGGGGGGTAGATCTTGTTTATTTTTCTGTCAGTGGATATTTAGATTGTTTGTATCTTTTGGTTATTGTGACTAGGGATGTAGTGAACATGGTTGTGCAAATATCTGCCCAAGATCTTGCCTTCGGTTCTTTTCCATATGTATCTAGAATTGGGATGGCTGGATCACATGGTGATTCTGTTTTTAATCTGGGGGGAGGGGAACCGCCTTATTACTGTTTTCCACAGCAGCTGCACCATTTTTCATTCCTTCCAACAGTGCACAAGTGTTCCGGTTTCTCCTCCGTAGCCTCACCGATAATTGCTTTCTGGGGTTCTTTCGAAGTGGCCACCGTAATGGGTACAAGGTGATACTGCATCATGGTTGTGATTTGCATTCCTTAAATGAGTACTGGTGTTGAGCATCTTTTCATATGCTTATTGGCCATTAGTGTATCATCTTTGGAGAATCGTCTTTTCAAGTCCTTTGCCTGCTTTGTAATTGAATTATTTGTTCTTTTGATGTTGAGTTGAAGAGTATGGATCTTTAAGCCAGACTGGGTTTTGGGCTTCAGTCCTGGCCCTTCCATGTATGAACTGTTGACCAAGGGCGGTTGCCACAGAGTCCTCTACTGTCATGTGGGCTTGATGACAGCACCCACCTCGTGGAGTTAAGGATGTTAGGCTTGCCAGCGAGGACACACCCGAGAGACGGGAGCTACATCAGACTGTAGACAGTCTGTTCCTCATAGGGTTTGGAAGCCACTAAAACCAGCTGCCTTCTCAACCCTCACCACCTTCCCTTCTATCATCCCTGGACTTTTAGGACAAGCAAAGGGATGTTCTTGGGACACCAAGGACTCCACAGCATATGGAGGATACTCACATGGTTAGAAAGAACCTCTCTGAGCCTCCTGGACAGTGTGCAGGGTGTTTGCACCGTGGCTTTAGCTTGTTGGCAAAGTGCATGTCATTACTTGAAGTTAGAGCCAGAGGAGACGTGGGTCCTGCTCCTGTGCCACCCCAGGTCCACACCTGGGGCGACAGGCCCCGCCTCACTCACCTCGCCGCTGTCTTTTCTGGATTCAGGGATGGAAAAGCCAGGCATGGGCCAACAGTGCTGGCAAACATAGGAGACTGGTCTCTCTTCAGACTCCCTCAATGGGGAGAGACAGACGACCAGAATCATTGCAAAGAAAGTCAGAGACATTGCACTCTTTAAAATCATCCCAGCAGAAGGTCCAGAGGATGGGCAGCTTTCCAGATGTCCAGAGGTTGACACGTCTAGTGAGCTGAGATCTGGCCAGCTAAGCACACGGTCCCAGGCTCTGGAGGATCGGCTCCTGGCATGCTGACCTTTCTGGAAATATAAGGTGCCGTTTCTGGGCACAGTACTTGGTTTTCTGTGTTGTGCCAGGGTGTTTAGAAAAGTGTCCGTCCTTTGGAGTGGAAATAAGTCTTTACCAAATGACTTTGTTCCATCAGAGCAGCCAATTTTTCTCATTTGTTTTGCGCCATGTGCACACGTAACACCTCTCACTTCTTAGGAACTGTACATGGAAGCTTGGTGTTCTGGGAGGTGCCATGTTCAGTCATGGTCAGTAGACTTTCAGAAGGAAATGTTGTTTAATGAGTTTTTTGGGTGAAGTAAGCTCTGGTAATGTTTAAAGAATTTGCTTACTACAAACAGTTTTCAAAGAACATTTGAACTTGATATGTTCACTTTAACTCATAAACCAGATTGCGTGAAGTCTGTTAGGGTTTTGAATGAACATCAAGGTGCTGACCCTGGGGGGGTGGAAGCCACCATAGTGATCACACTGTTGGTGTCCATGGTCTCATTGAGGACAAAGCCTGCAATCTTACACAGCGACAACCCAAGCTTCCCAACCTCCGAGCAGATATGGCTGCCGAAGAGAGTGCTGCTTCCTGAGTTGGCTTCCTTCAGGATATGGGCCCTTATATGGAAGGCAGTGAGGCTGGGGTTTTCCAGGTGGAAAGGTCACCTTTCCACATATAGCCCAGTGAGCAGTGTGTCAAGTTGGGGGAAGAACCAGGGTCACTGTTGTAAACTTCTTGTTTCACAGTGTGGATTTCCCCATCCCCTCTCCCCAGTGAAGCACAAAAAAGTATTTCCTAACTTTTAAGTCATGGGCTTCCTCTCATGGAGTCTGACCTTAGATCATATCCAGATAAGCATTGTGTAATGGGATGGGTGGGGTTCGCATGTTTAGCCACAGATGCATGAGAAGGGGTGAGGGGAAGGGCAGCAGAGTTTGTAGCTGGGGCCCTTAGCATCATCCATCCTTGTCAGCCACCAACTCAGAGTCCTCACTGCAGGACCATTAGGCAAGCAGAACCTCATCGAGCTTCCCTTGCTGCTTGGACAGGTCACCCGTGTGTGCCATTAGGACCTTTCCTTCCTCCCTCCTGCCTTGGATTTTTTTGGAGGGGGGAAGGAGGGGGTGTTGTTCAAGGGTCAGTTGTATTTTCTCTGATTTTATATCAACAGATCGTGTTTATCTCATGTCTCGAGTCTACAGAGTTGTTCTGTTCTCTTCTTTATCATCTTACGCGTGTTCAAGTGATTTTTCACTGGCAGGTGGGCTTATCATGGCCAGCAGTGGAGTAGCCCTCCAGGTAATCTGGGGACTTAGAAGCACATGTTTGTTAAGTACCTAGTTGGTGCCCTGGAACAGATGGGGTTGGAAGTACCATTCAAAATCTACTTCCTGCACGGGGGTACGTCAGGTTGTCCTGCACTGACAAGGAAGCAGGCTATGTGAAGAAGTGGGATAAAAGGTAGACCAGATGACTGTTCACCTCTAAGCCCTATCCCAGGAGCTGGTTTATAAAAGATGCCCCCCAGATAAAATATATAAGATGTCACATGGCAGCACAAGTCAGCTGCCTTATTGACATGAATAGCAAGTAGCATGGATTGGGAAGGGAGGGTGGCTCTGAGCTGGAGTACCGTGGCACCTTTGCTCAAGCAGCTCTTTCTTCCTGGCGTCCAGGTCTCCTCTTCCCCTGCCAAAAAAAAAAAAAAAAAGGTTGTGATTTTTGCCAGTCCATCAAGACTCAAAATACCATCTTATTCCTTCTGGTCATAATAAAACCTTGTTACCTGTACTTTCATAATTTTTTTCTTAGCTACTGACTGCACTATTTTTTTTAGAGGAAAGTTCTTAGAGGCCCTAAACCCCACGCAATCTGATTGCTCTGCCAAAATGGAGAGAAGGGGTAGCGTAGAACTCTATTTGTTCCTCCTGTGGATTGAGTGTGTCCCCTGAAAATTCACATGTTGAAGCTCCAGTACCTAATGTGCTGGTGTTTGGAGGTGGGGCCTTTGGGAGGCAGCTGGGTTTAGAGGAGGCCACGTGGGTCAAGCGTCCACCATGGGATCTGGGATCCATGCCTCATAAGTGAGAGGAGGAGGAGACCAGAGTGTGCACGCACTCTTTGCCACGTAAGGGCAAAACAAGAAGGAGGCAAGCCAGGAGAAGGGTGCTGGCACTCTGAATTTGGATTTCCAGCCTCCAGAACTGTGAGAAATAAATGTCTGTTGCTGCAGCCACTCAGTCTATGGTTCGTTGTTTCAGCAGCCCCAGCTAAGGCAGCTGCATTCCCCACCCCTCCCCAGCCCTTGACTTTGCTGTCAGCTTCGTGGGGCACAGTTTGAAAGCTCTCATTCCGTGATGCAGCCACTCATACGTGCCAGATTCAACTCTAACACCCCCCCACACCCCAGTGCCCTTCACTGTGGTCAGGGGGGATCTGATGGTGAAGATGTTGCTTTCCTCTCTAGGCTTCTAGGAAGACCCCTGAGACTGAGCGTACCTTCCTTGCAGGGTGTGGGGCAGGAGCTGTCCTGCCTGGAGGAGGCTCACATGGAGGAGGTGCTGGAAGCTGGGCTGTAAACAGATGAGCTGCTTTTCTGCAGATGGTCAAATATCACGAATTGAGAAATCGTGATCTTAGCTTTTAGTAGTATATTTTTCTGTTTTTGTCGGGTGACTCATCGGTCTATGTTTCTGACTATGTTCATATCTGGAAGTTTTTTGGAAGGAAATTTATTATCATGGTAATAGTGTGGGTAGTTGATCTGGGTCAGAAGGGAGGGATGACTTTCTGAATGCATTTCTTGAGAGAACGGTATTAATTTTATTTCAAACAATTGCCTTTGACAAAGATAAAAGGAGATTTGGCTGGTATTTGACAATCAAGATATGTTCTATTTTAGATTTTTACTTAATGTCAGGTTATTCGTTATGGATGGAGTCCTTAATTTGAAATAATTTATTTAAAAGGTAACTCCATTTCCTAGTGTCATATAAGGTGAAACCACCAATTAAGATAAATCTGTGACCTTAAGTAAGTGGCTAAAAAAAAGGCCAAATTCCAGAGGCCAGGGATTCTTGAACTTCATGGTGCATAGAATTCCAGCTGTTAAAAGCCGGGTCATGGAACACCTGGGTGGCTCAGTGGTTGAGCATCTGCCTTTCTGCTCAGGGCATGATCCCAGGGTCCTGGGATTGAGTCCCACTTTGGGCTCCCTGGAGGGAGCCTGCTTCTTCCTCTGCCTGTGTCTCTGCCTCTCTCTGTGTCTCTCTCATGAATAAATAAATTAAAATCTTAAAAAAATAAAAATAAAATAAAATAAATAAAATAATAAAATAAAATAAAATAAAATAAAATAAAATAAAATAAAATAAAATAAAATAAATAATAAATAAAATCCAGGTCACTGGGTCCCACCCCAGAGTCTGTGAACCAGTGGGTCTAAGGTGAGGCCACGACTGACGTTTCTACCAACCAACCAGATGATCCGATGCTGCTGGTCTGGAGACCACACTGTGAGAACTGCTCTCCCACAGGCAGAGTTCATGGCCCAAGTTCTGTGGGTGCTGCCCCCATGTCTGCTGTGAGGAAGCGGGTCAGGGAGACTGTCCTCCATACCCACTGTGGGGTCCAGGCAGGGTGAGCTTGAGCAGCGGCTGTCCCCTGACGGGTCCTCTTGACAGACATGTCAGAGAGAGCTAACAGTGTAAATGGTGAGTGTAGGATGGGCTGACATCTTTTAAAATCTCCATGTGGATGAGATCAGAGGCCTAAGTATGAGTAACAGGGTCACTCCCCACGTTAAATACTCACCAGCTCTGAAGCAGAACCCCATGGCTTGTCATTTTTTCACTTCCCTAGAGCTTGTGTCCAGATGACGGTCTTGCTTATCAGCGCAGGAGGCCCTTCACTGCTCAACCTGACCCATTTCTCACCATCTGCGTGTGCTCCCCCGACCCCAGCGTACACCCTTGCCCAGGGTCATGTGGAACCACCTGAAATTCCCAAAGTCATCACGGTGTTATATTTTTTTTATTTTTTTTTTAAGATTTTATTTATTCATGAGAGACACCGCGAGAGAGAGAGAGAGAGAGAGAGAGAGAGAGAGGCAGAGACACAGGCAGAGGGAGAAGCAGGTGCCATGCAGGGAGCCCAATGCGGGACTCGATCCCAGGACTCCAGGATCACGCCCCAGGCCGAAGGCAGGCACCAAACCGCTGAGCCACACAGGGATCCCCATCGTGGTGTTTTAATTCCTGTATTTCATGCGGCGTGAACTTCCGTCTCTGGCGGTTGTCCTGAGGTCGTGCTTCGGGACTTGGCCCTTGACCATTGCCTCCAGCACTGTCCCTCCCCTACCCCCACGAAGGGATCAGAGTGGGACTAGCCCTCCTGGAGGTCAGTCTTCCATGGTGTTCCTGTGAGTGCTGACCGTGTCCCCCACTGTCCAGACGAGGAGGGAGAGAGCACTGGGGTGCGGGGGGCAGTGGGCATGCAGCGGGTGCTGGTGGGCGTCCCGGTGCCTCCTCACACACGCGTGCTGCTGGCACCACCCGGGGGTCTCTTGTGCTGCCAGTGGTGCTTGTCCACCCTGATGTGTCCCAGGACATCACCAGAACCACAGTTTGAAATCCAGTGTTCTGGACGTGGCAATAGGAGAGCAAACTGTGACAGAGCTCAGCATTTTATAGTCCAACAGACCAAAATATGCTCATCTATAACAGTTTTATTGACTTTAATCAAGAAACAAGAGCCCTGACCTTCAGCCCTCTTGAAAAGTACAGTATCCTTCCCCTTGCAGATGCCAAAACAAGTGCAATTTATTTCAAAGGTTAATTTTATCTCGTGCATTAAATATAAAAATTCATCTACAGCATTTTCCTGGCTCTTCTCAAGCTTTTATGCAGGCCTTAGGTTTCCTAGGCACCACCTCCCCACCGCTGGGGAGGAACCAAGCTCCGGGTGCCTCTGCTCTCAGCAGTGCAGGTGGGGGGTGCGGGCTGACCGAGTGCCAGGAGCGCCCCTGCCCACCTTTCCTTCAGTCCTGGGCCCTCTGCCTGGCCATCTGCCCTGCGCTTCCACCACCACGGCGCCCGCCCTGCAGTTCCTCGGAGCTGACCTCACAACGCCGGAGCAGGTGGATTCAGGGCTTTTGGCTTCCTTGACCCCAAGTCCTCTTCATAGAGTCTTGGAGACTTCCCACAAATAGTTAATTTAGAAGGGTGTAGGGACAGAGACCTGGAAGAACCAAGAACCTTGCTTCTCTTTCTAGTTTTTTTTTTTTTTTTAAGATTTTATCTATTCTTGAGAGACACACAGAGGCAGAGACACAGGCAGAGGGAGAAGCAAGCAGGCTCCCCACAGGGAGCCTGATGCGGGACTCGATTCCAGGACCCCGGGATCACACCCTGAGCTGAAGGCAGATGCTCAACCGCTGAGCCACCCAGGCGTCCCCTCTTTCTAGTCTCTGCATAGCTTAATAAAATGTGTGTGCCCAGCTCCCCAGCCCTTACCGTGCCCTCCCCTTGCACCCCACTCCAGAGTTAGGCTCGCTAGCCTGTCTTCACAGCTCCCCGCGCCCAGCCCTGGTTCACATGGTTTTATACCAGCCCGTCGTCTGACCCGCCGAGCTGCGCGTTCCCCGACAGCCGTGGTATCTTCCCAGTGCTGAGGAATGCGTAAGTGCCATACATCTTCCCAAAGGCTCTGAAAACCTCACATCTCTCGTGATTCCCAGTTCCTTACTCATTAATACAGAAGTTAACCGTTCAGTGCTTTCTGTAATCTGGGCTCAACCACTCCTGGCTCGTTTTCTCACACACACACACACACACACACACACACACACGCCTCTGCTCATTAGCCGAAATGGGTCATTGGAGGAGTCATTGAGAGTCGCCTGGGCACCTGCTTTATGCCGCCCCGTTTACTTGAAATGCCTCCCATCATTTCCATCTGTGTGACTTTTCCTTGTCCTTTAGGAAGGATCGCCGCTTCCAAAAACTGGTCCTGATGATGGTGATAAGAATGGCAGTTGCCATTTTATTGAACACTTGCTATGTGCCAGGCTTGTATTTTCCACACATTTACCTATTTAACCACACACACACACACACACACACACACACACACACACACAACTCCACACGGTATAGATACTCTTACGCAGATTGTACAGACGAGGGAACAGATGTAAAGCGTCAAACCACATGTTTGCGGTTGAGTAGGTTAGTGGTGGAGCTGGGATTTGACCCCGGATGTGTGACCCCCACCACAGGTCATGCTCTTGACCTGATAGACAGGAGAGGTTTCATTTTTCTTTGAATTTCTAGAACACTTTCTTTGTATTTCCCAGCGGCCAAGTACTTCTCCCAATCACCCTGTCGAAACTTGAGGGATTATGTCCCACTCATGTCTGGATTTCTAGCAGGCATGTGGCAAAGACTTCTTTCTACCAAATGTTATTATTTTTTTAAAATCCCATTTTCCTGGGGCACCTGGGTGGCTCAGTGGCTGAGCATCTGCCTTTGGGTTCGGTCGTGATTCTGGGGTCCTGGTATTGAGTCCCGCATCAGGCTCCCTGCATGGAGCCTGCTTCTCCCTCCCTCTCTCTCTCTCTCTCTCTCTCTCTCTCTCTGTCTCTCATGAATAAGTACATAAAATCTTAAAAAAAATAAAAATCTTGTTCCTCTATCCTCATCCCTTGGTAACAACTGTTTTACTCTCTTTTTTTAAATGCATTTTTAAAAATTTTTAAGTTTTTATTTAAATTCCAGAGTGGTCCATGAATAAATAAATAAAGTATTTAAAATAAATCCCATTTTCCTGTGGCTGGACCATTCTATAATGCAACTGTAGAAAATAACAAGGTTCTTTATTATAATTATTACTATTTTCCATAAAACATCCAAAGAAGTCCCAGTTGGATATAGAGCAGCCCTGGGTAAATGAATCCTTTTGGCGACTGTTCCACGTGTCTCTGCTCTTCCCTGGGCACAGGGCAGAGCCGGGAACACAGACGTCTCTGCACTCTCGGCAGCTCCGTCCTGTCGTCCTGTCGTCTTGTCCTAGGAGAGGTAAAGTTGTTCATGCTCTGTAAATAGTTTGACAGCATTCACAGAGGACTGCCTGTTCCTTCCTGAAATCCACACGGCTATTTTACTCTTTTTTTTTTTTTTAAAGAAATTTTCTTCAGCTGTTGGTAACAACAGATGCTGCAGACGCTAATCCCTGTTGTTGACTTTTCTCTAGAGGCTTATTGTTCAGTTTTAGTTCTCATTTCCAAAATCTATTGGTGTTGTTAAAACAGAGGTTTCAGAATAACTGGAATCTTAAACATTTCTTCTTCTTTTGACGTGGGACATCAGGATTCTTGAAATGGAGAGAGTTATAAAATGCTTCGAAAGCCAGAACGTCGAGAGAATAAGGGCCTATGCCTTGATGTTTTTTTCCCCGGATCTCCCCTTTCTTACAAGGCACTTAACATGTGACTTAATGCCATGTCTATAAAAGGTGGAGAAACTGCAGTTCCAACCTGATACAAGTTTGTGAAAGTACCAGCCAGGGGTCCTGTGTTCCATACTCGACGGGCAGAAGCCGGACAGCTGGGGGGCTGTGTGCGTGCTCCTTTTTCTCCTGCCCTGTCCCAGCACCAACTGTGTTCATACCAATGATGCAAAGTCATGCTCTTCCCTACGCATCTGTGGCAGAGAGAGAGAAGAATGTAGCAGCAGCGTTTCAGGAGAACAGTTTGGCAGCTAAAATATTGACACCCCAACATAGATCAGATTTACGACCCCGTTGAGAATGTCACAGCAAGGATTTCAGTGGAGGCAGTTGTCTCTCAGGACTCCTGAATTGTGGCTGGCTTTAAAATTCCCAGAACCCATAGAAACCTATGGTTTCTGAAAGGCTCTGTAATTTAAGCGTGCTACGTCCTGTCATTAAAGGACATGTGAGAATAGTAAAGTCTATTCCTAGGCTAACGTGCTATTGCAGCTGCTGGGTTTTGTGGCCCTGCAGACTTTATAAGTATGTTGTCTGTAAGTGCCTGGGGGCTCCACCTTTGGGGTGGTCAGAGGTGAGTATCATTTCCCACACTTTGTACCAAGGGACTGGAACCCCAAAGGTATATGTGTTTCCAGAGGTTTCCAAAGAGGGACTGCCAAGCTGGCCTGGGGGTGGAGGAGCCATACCATACTCGTACCCCATCAGCCTCTGTGCAGCAGCCTCTCAGCAAGAGCATAGGTTGGGGAAGGAAGCCGGATCCTCAGGGTTACTCTGAAGAATGTTAGAAACATCTAAGGAGCCTCTCTTAGACCACGTAACACCTCACATCCCAGGCACATATAAGGGATTCTATATAAATACCGGTGCGAATGGCTTAGGAATTATCCAAGTTAACGCACATATTTGTTATTTAGAATAAGGTTCTCAGCTGGCAGCTGACCAACATCTTCATATTATCCTCACCCAGAACCTGTCCCTCCACTCGACCCCCTGCATGTTGAGTTCACGTCTCACCAGACTGTACCCCAAGCACAAGTGTGCGTGTCCCCGTGAAAGAGGACTAGTAGAAAGCTGTGCCCTGGGACAAATCTGGATCTTTTAGCACTGACACGGAAACAGCCCCCTTGGATTTATTTAGCCAGGCCACATTTAGAACAAACCAATATTTGTCCCCCTTTCATAAATTAAGCAATTTTGCAACTAGGCTTCTCTTAATATGAACAAAGGATAATGTATTTAAAAGCTGTTCATTATAAACTGGAACAATGATAATTGTTATCACATAACATGAATTTGGGTGAAGGGGATGTATTTTTCCCCCTACCAGAGTTTGGGAGAAGAATAAGTAATGGATTTTTAAAATTCTAAGTGGGGGTTCTCGCTGGGGTGATTTTTGTTCTCTCCCTCCTCCTCAGGGGGCAGTTAGCAACATCAAGGCATTTTTGGTGGTCACTACTGGAGTGGGTACTGTCCTCTGGCAGGTGGTGCCTAGGGAACCCTAAATACTCTCAAATGCACAGAACAGTCCCCCACGACAAAGAATTACCCAGCCTAAAATGTCAGTAGTGCTGAGAAGTTGAGAAAACCCTGCTGTCAACTGTTAGGTTTATTCGGTGACCTTTACAGCAGATTAGCTTTTATTTCGTGAATTCAGAGGTGAAGTTAACACTAGTACTCGTGATCCTTCTTTGTGTTCCGCACTTGGCCTTGGCACCCTGGCCAAGGTCGGGACAAGCTCTGGCCATGTGTGAACGCCTCGACTCAGGTAGCCGACAAGAGCGCCTGCACGGTATTCTCGTGGCAGCAGTGAAGGGGAATGAAGAGGTGACTTGCTGAGTACAGAGGGTTGCACGAGGGAATGAAGAGTAGAGCTGCAGTGTAGAGCCCCAGAATGTGCCCTGAGGACCAGCAGCGGCCGCAACCCCAGAGAGCTTGCTAGAAATGCAGATGCTCAGGCTCCACAAAGACCTACTGAATCAAAATCTGGATTTTAGCAAGATCCCCACGTGATGCTTGCACATCTAGGAGTTAGAGAAGCACTGGGTAAGCATTTTGTACTTCGCGTGGTGGCCTGGACTCTTCCTAGCTCTGACCTTGATCAGGTTACAAAACCTCAGTGCACCTTAGTTGTTTTGGCTATAAAATGAGGATGACAGTGTCACCTGTTTCATGGGGGTGGTCATGAGCATCAGACAAGCTGATTTGTGTCAAGGCCTCACAGTAAATCCTTAACAAACTGAGCTGCAATCAATAGTAAAAAGTCGGGATCCCTTGGTGGCACAGCGTTTTGGTGCCTGCCTTTGACCCAGGGCGCGATCCTGGAGACCCGGGATCGAGTCCCACGTCGGGCTCCCGGTGCATGGAGCCTGCTTCTCCCTCTGCCTGTGTCTCTGCCTCTCTCTCTCTCTCTCTGTGACTATCATAAATAAATAAAAAATTTTAAAAAAATCAATAATAAAAAGTAGGGGCAGCCTCGGTGGCTCAGCGGTTTAGCGCCGCCTTCGGCCCAGGGTGTGATCCTGGAGACCCGGGATCGAGTCCTGCGTCGGGCTCCCCGCATGGAGCCTGCTTCTCCCTCTGCCTGTGCCTCTCTCTCTGTGTATGTGTCTTTCATGACTAAATAAATCTTTGAAAAAAATAATTAAAAAAAATAATAAAAAGTAGGCATAAGTAGAGAACGTTAGGGAGGCAACACATGTCATCATCACCAACAAAGCCTGTACTCCTTGCTGATCTAATTCTTCTGAATAAGAAAATAGCAAACACTGGAGTGTCCTCAGACTCTGGTTTTGTCAGAAACCCAAGTGGCAGAGAGTAATGGATCTGGGGACCAAGCAGCCTCAACTCCCAGATGCGTTCCATCAGCCCAGCCTGGGTTACCCTTGCTCTGTTCATTACGTTGCAGGATTTGAAAGTAACATAGAGGGAATTTTCAAGACACACCAGAGAAGAGAGGGCGGTGGTGAAGAGGAGGGATGAGGTTGGAGACAGGATGCGAGGTGACATGAGCCCTTGACTGATGAGCAGGGCTTTAGGGTGAGGAAGAATGTCCAGACTGCACCTTGTGCCCTGTCACTGGGGTGGGTCCCTGGCTGTCTCCTGTGCGCACCTGCCCAAGGTGAGGCGGTCTCCCCTCGATCGCTTTTGGGAAACGAGACCCTTGCCAGGCAGTGGGGATGTAAATCCTTCAGCGTGAGATGAAGCAGAACTTGAATCACCACCGCAGTGTCCAGCAGAGTTTCAGCAGCCAGGATGGTAAAAGAGAAAAGGGAAGAGCTCAGACGGAATACTGCAGACTGCAGAGTAAGATTGAATAAGAAAACGGACAAATGCCTTCTGAAAGAAGGATCAACTTTAGCTATAGCGTATTCAGGACCAACTAATGCTAAGTACACAAGTTTGGGGAGATTGGTTTGTCTTCTGAGTGTTTTGCAGAACATCTTGCAGTCTTTGATTTAAATTGGAACAGATTCTCATTACTTTTCCTCAGTTGATTATAAAAATGACGTTTTTATTGTCACGAATTTTGAAAATACAGAGAACAGCAGGCACGCCCAAACCAGGCACCCATCTGTCTCTCTCTTCAGCAGTATCTGCCAAGCACCTGCTGGGTGGCTGGGGCTATGCTGGTTGCCAGGTAAACCCTCACTAACAAGGTGGCCTGTCTTGCCTCAGAGCTTACAGTTGAGAGGCTAAAACTTTTTTTTTAAGATTTTATTTATTCATGAGACACAGAGAGAGAGAGGCAGAGACAAGGCAGAGGGAAAAGCAGGCTTCATGCAGGGAGCCCGACGTGGGATTCGATCCCGGGACTCCAGGATCAGACCCTGGGCTGAAGGCAGGCACTAAACTGCTGAGCCACCCAGGTGTCCCTGAGAGGCTAAATTTTGGTGTGTTTCTTTCCAGTATTTCTTTTTCTGTGCTGTTAAAGACTATGTAATAACAAACAATAAGAGCTAATGTTCGCTGTATATTTACTGTGTGTTCGACTCTGTTTCAGGTACTTTGTATGATGCGTATTAATCCATGTAACACTTATTTAAAAAAAGATTTATTTTAGAGAGAAGGCATACAAGCAGGGGGAGGGAAAGGGACAAACAGACTCTGCTGAGCGCAGAGCCCACTCTCTCTACCAAGTGGGGCCCACCCTCTCTACCATGGGATCATGACTTGAGCTGAGATTGAGAGTGGACGCTTAACTTACTGAGCCACCTTGTAACACTTCTGTGAGGGAGGTGCTGTTATTCCTGCTTGACAGATGAGAAACTGAGGCATTAAAGGGCTAAGCAACTTGTCGAATCACAAAACCAAAAAATGCAGAGTCTTGATTAAAACCCAGGCAGCCTGGCTCCAGAGGCTGACTTTACTTACCGAATGGTCTTGCTTCTCATAATAATTTTAAGATTGACATCATCCAGTACAGACAACTGTGATTCCTGCTTTTATACCGACCATTACACACGAGTATCCTCCAAAAGGAAGAATTTTAATTTATTCATTCATTTAATAGGATCATAATAAATTGACATAGATAGAAACGTGATAAGCATTTAAATACTTACAGAGACAACAAAGCATTCTTAATTCTCATCATAATTTTTTTTTTAATCCAGTAACTTTTAAGAGGAGTTAAATGGACAAGTCACTTTAGGAAATGAAACATTTGGTACCTTGTGTTTGATTTCATAGATTTTGTAGCAGGAAATCAAACCCACCTTTAGATAATAAGGAGTCAACGTTGAAACTGTTCTGTTCTGGAAATTATAACATGGAATTTTGTTGGAACTGTACACTGGAAGAGATTGTATGTTGTGTTCTGGGTGGTTGTATGATTCAGGTTGTCTGTGAAGGGCTGTTCACAGAGCGTGTTAGGACCGTGATTTTTATTTAGGTTCAGTTTAGAGAGAAGTTCCCAAGAATACATTGCCTTAAGTGAGGCCCACTCATATAGGAACTTCTGCTGTTCGTAGCTAGTTTCAGAGTAAGCAGGTGGGATGTTCTTTCTGCATGTCTGTGAGGTATTTGTGAGAACAGCACTGTGTACTAGCAACGTGGGGTCTGCAGTTGAGAAAGGTACTCAACTAATAAACAGGAATCTGAAAATTGATGATATAGGAAACATTTGAATTACAGGGATATCTAGCAGAAAGCATGGACTTCCAGTCAGAGAGACATTAGTTGGGATCCCAACACACCTGCTTGTTCACTGTCTGAACCTGGGCAACTTACTCTGCTTCTCTGAACCTTTGTTTTCTCTTCAGGCTAATCCCTGTCTTCTGGCATTGTCATCAGGATTAAATGAGTCTGTCTATAGAAAACACCTGGCATGGTGCCCAGCACTTGGTAGAGGACCCTTTAATGGTCACTGTTATTATTGGCTATTAAATACGCTTTAATCTTCTTCCAGAATACCTAGTCTTATAGCTTAGTGGTTAAGAATGCACGTGGAAGCCAGCCTTCATGGGCCCCTACCCTTCCTAGCTGTGTAACATTGGGCAGGTGTCAAATGTACTTAGGTTTGCTTTTCTTTAAAACTGAATAGTTATAGTAGCTACATCTTAGAGTGGTTGAATGTTAAATAAACTAGTATCCATAGAGCCCTCAGAACAAGCTGGTACAGAGTGAGCACTCTGAATGTTTGCCATTACCAATAATACAATCATCAACTCAGAAGAAAATAGAAATATTGCACCTTTAAAAGTAGATATCTTTGAGCATTTCCTCAGCTCTTACAGCTTTTGCTTGCTATTTGATGTATAATTTGATGGTTGTGGCTCAATTGATTTCAATGCATATTAAAACTTGAATTTTAAATCTGGTGATATCATTTCATAGTTTCTGAATGGACAGAAATTTTCTGATTTGACACTATGTTTAAATTTGTATTGAAAGGGATGCCTGGATGGCTCAGTGGTTGAGCATCTGTCTTTGGCTTAGGGCGTGATCCCGGGGTCCTGGGATTGAGTCCCACATCGGGCTCCCTGCATGGAGCCTGGTTCTCCCTCTGCCTGTGTCTCTGCCTCTCTCTGTGTTTCATGTGAATAAATAAATAAAATCTTTTAAAAAAAAATTAATTTGTACTGAAAAAAAAAATGACCGTTCTGAAATGTCCTTTTCCATCCCCAGATTATTCGGAACTGGGGGAGCATCCGCCACGATCTCCTTTAGAACCAGTTTGTGAGGATGGACCCTCTGGCCCTGTCCCAGAAGAAAAGAAAAGGACATCTCGCGAGCTTCGAGAGTTATGGCAAAAGGCTATTCTGCAACAGATTCTACTCCTCAGAATGGAGAAAGAAAATCAGAAGCTGCAAGGTTGGTTTGCCATTCTCTTAGAATGAACAGGCCTGATCATTTTTCTTGGCTCTGAAGCGAATCACATCAGACCACAAGTATGCTGCCTTTAAAAAGAAAAAAAAAGCAAGCTTCTCTCTCTCTCTCTCTCTCTCTCTATATATATATATATCTGTTTACTTTCCCAAAGTCAAGTTAACACTTTTCACTTTCTGAAGAGTTAATGATAATCTCACCAACCATATGAAATTACTCCTGTATGGTCATTTTAGCATACTGTCTAGAACTTCAAAGAGGCAACCTTCAGATGTAAGCTTCAACCCTCAGAAGAGTGTTTTTTGTTTTGTGTTTTCTCTCTTTCCCCCCCTACTTTGCCGTCAGCCACGGTCTGTGCTTGGCTGGTGAGGTGTGAGCTAATCCTACACAAGTCATTTAAGTTTGTAACCTGTATGTGCATTTTTAGTGGGTTGCAGGTAATCTGAAGAGGATTAAGCTTTTTTTTTTTTAAGATTTTATTTATTTATGCATGAGAGACAGAGAAATGCAGAGACCTAGACAGAGAAGCAGACTCCCTGCAAGGAGCCTGATGCGGGACTTGATCCCTGATTCCGGAATCACACCGTGAGCCAATGGCAGATGTTCAACCACTGAGCCACCCAGGTGTCCCTGACGAGGATTAAGCTTTAGTGTTAGCTGAGTTTTACCTGAACCATTACCAACCTTTCCTATAGGAAAGGAGTTTAGACTCCTATAGACTCGTTTAATGCTCCTGACAGAAGGCAGGTGTTAGCCTGAAGAAGAAACTGAGGCTCAGACCAGCCACATTCTTGCCGGGGGTTATGTCAGTATGAAAATAAGACATGAACTTGGAAAGTTTAGATGTTGTTCATTTCCTGTTTCTGTACTGTTGCTTTAACCAAAAAAAAAAATATATATATTATTTTCATAGTAGCTAAGAAGCTAAGTGGGCGGTATAATGGAAAGAACATGGGTCTTGGAGTATAGAGAGCTGGCTGGATATAAAATAATGGCCATTCTGATCAGGAAGTCTGAACGTGCTTGTTCAGAGGGAGGCTGTGCAGAGTTGTGCCACCATGGCCCAAAGCAGTTTTGCAATTAGGCTACATTTCATTGAACTTACTTCTCAACTGTGGATCTTCCACCTTTTATCTTGATATCTGTATAGAGGTGAAGGGTATTAAGACACCAAATCTGATGAATAAGGTTCATGGTCCAAAAAAGTATGTCATCTTTGACCAAAACATGAAGTCAGATACAAAGTAATAAGACTTTTTAAAAAGATTTTATTTATTTATATATGAGAGACCAGAGAGAGAGAGAGAGAGGCAGAGACACAGGCAGAGGGAGAAGCAGGCTCCATGCAGGGAGCCCGATGCGGGACTCGATCCCGGGTCGCCAGGATCATGCCCTGGGCTGAAGGTGGTGCTAAACCACTGAGCCACCTGGGCTGCCCAATAAGACCTTTTGATATGAAAGTGGTTTAGTGGTTGGAATGGGCTACTTATGGATACAGTGGGCTCTCCTCCGTACCTGGTATTGAGGCTGGGCAACGGCTCAACCCCTGAAGTGGCCGTGGAAGGGGTGCCACAGTGGGGGGACTTCACCGCAGCGATGGCTGTTTTCTCCAACTCTGTTTTTCTACCATTTTCTTGTGTGTTCTTGAAGGCAATTCCAAAAGCAGATGTCTAAATAAATCTTTAAAAAAATAAATAAAAGCAGATGTCTACAAGAGCCCTGACTGTGACGGCATCATTGAGTGTGCCATCAGCTGAATGACCGCTCTGGACTGCAGCACTCACGTTCGTGTGTCTGTTGGTTGGGATTTTTGTTGAAAAGCACAGAGGCAGTTACCTTCCTCATGTAGATCATAAATCCTAATACGTATCCTGACTAACCTTCTTGGAAATGACAGCCATGGAAAATCGGAGCGTAGCTGTAAAATGGGAATGGCACTGGCTTCTTGGGATGTGGGAGGAATCTTGACTGCAGTTGATGAGACAAGATCAGTCTGCCGCAGAAGCACAGCCCCTGTAAAGCTGCGTATATGATGACTAGGCAAACCAGGATGAACAGGGAAGAGCTTCGTAGGGTTACCTGGAACACCCTGCCAGGTGTCACGTTCAGTTCACTGGCCCTTGCCCCCACTTTCTTGCTGTTTCCTCATTCCACCTGGCAGTGGTCAGTCTTGTGTGGTCTTTCATTCTTGCTGTCTGAATTCATTTCTCTTCTTAGCTCTGTAAAGTTCAGCATGTTTACCTTTGTGGTGAAAGCATAATAAATTTCCTTAATAGAGTTTAGGAAGCGTGGTTTCAGTGCATGCAGTACCTTTGTTGCTGAGAAGCTTAATCATCAAAAGAGCCTGACCACGAATTGCCTAGAAAACATTTAGTAAGCTTTGTTGGGGTGGGATGGGGGCAGAACTTTCTCATTAAATCCAGAAGCAAGGGGTACCTGGGTGACTGGGTCAGTTGAGCATCTGACTTTTGGTTTTGGCTCAGGTAGTTGATCTCGGGGTTTGGGCTCAAGCCCCGTGTCCAGCTCCACTGTTGGCACGGAGTCTGCTTGGAAGTCTCTCTCCCTCTCCCTCCCTTGCTTACTTACACTTGCTTGCTGTCTCTCAGACAAATAAATAAATCTTTAAATAAATAAACACAGAAGTCAGATTTGACAAGAACCAAGCAGGAGTATGCTGTGTACTCGAGAGAGTTATTCTATTGCATTCTTTTTTTGGTTGCTTTCTATTTTTTTTAAAGATTAAAAAAAATTTTTTTTTAAGGTTTTATTTTATTTGGGAGAAAGAGCACGAGTAGTGGGGAGAGCCAGGGGGAGGTGAAGAAGTAGACTTCCCCTGAGTGGGGAGCACGAAGTGGGATTTGATTTCACGACCCAGAGATCATGAACTGAGCTGAGACCAAGAGTCGAACTCCTAACTGACTGCACTACCCAGGTGCCACTTTTAGTGGCTTTTTAAAGGAAAAGTTAAAGTGTAGCTGGAAGTGGTTGAAGTTGATCAGATGTTAAAGCTGGATTGCTTGCTGCTTGGGAAAGAAATTAGAACATGTATCAGGAGGATCTTCTATGCTTAAGCCTATGTCCTGGCTTTTGAATATGTGGATTAAGTATATCTGTTACTATTCCAGAACCATGGCATCTGAGAAAGAACCAAACCACATCATCTAAATCCACCTCCCTCCACAGTAGGCAGTTGGAAGCTGACTTGTTTTCCCCAGAGTTAAACAGCTAACTTTCTGTGGTGCTGGGACTAAAGCACATTGCCTGTCTCCCAAGCCAGCAGTCTCCACCGTGCCCTGGTGCAGGGCCATTTTCCCCCGTTATAAACGAAGATGCAGGCAGCCTAATGCAGGACAGGATGCCGTTCAGTACAGCCATGGTTTGGGGTTAGCACATTATCGCTTGTTGAACTGACTCGTAAAATTCAGAATCTCATGCTTTAAATTAAAGTGTTACACTGTATTTGCATAATGTTACAACACATTGAATTTTAATTGAATTGTAATGAAAGATATTTTTTAAAGGTTCTTTTTTCCTGGTTAAGCAGATATAATAAAAAAATAAAGAATGAGTGTGGTTTTTCTAAAATCTTTCTACAAGTTTGGAGGTCATTTCATCATTGATGTTTCCAGCCTCTCAGCCTTTCCTGACTGAGTTTTTAAGAGATGGTGGGAGTTGGACAAACATTTTATCTGTGAAGGCAGTCGCTAGTGGTGTGGGATTGGGGATGGTCAGCTGCAGCCCCCCAGTGTAATGGGCATAAATCAGACCTGAACATTGTTGGTCTTAAGTCCAAGTTAGCTCATACGTCCATGGTAAATGGTAATACATATTTTAGATGATTCTTTTGCAAAGTTACATTTGATCTCATGTAGTCCTGGTTGCCCTAAGCCCAGAAATGCACAATCATGGGTTTGTAGACCCTCATTTAATATTTTAAACAGTTTGGTCGTATATCTGAAGGCCTTGGCTGGGAGCCTTGATATTTGTTGCAAGCATGTACCAACTGTCTGGCTTGATAAGGCATTTTGGAGGCTCTGAATTTTAGGCAGCAGTGTTCAGATCCTCAAACAGCAGGATGGTGCCTGGGCCAACAGTGAAATACACAGATTAAGCCTTTTCAGTGGAATCTTCTGGCTGGATGTTACCGCTCTGTTGACTTCAGAGCAGGTTCCTCACGTTGCTTCCTGGGCTCCTTCATGCAGCCACACAGGCTCACAGCAGATCTCAGTGCCAGGGAAATGTCCACTGGCACCAAGAGCCTAGTGCTACGTGAAGTCACTGTCCCCAGCAAAGCTAGTCCTGAACCCAACTTGCCACAAGGATTGTTTGGTGGGACCTTAAAAAAATGTATTATTCAAAGCAAGAAGGAAAAGAATAAAGATGACAGATGAGAAATCACAAGGGCCAGAGTCCCTTGACAACCCACCAGCTGGCAAATAACGTTGGGCAAGCCCTGTACTCGCTCTGAACTTTAGTTTCTGGGTCCATGAAATGAGACGCTGGACAAGGGGTCCCTGCAGCCGTGTGCAGCACCATCTTTTGACGCATTTGTACTTGAAGGTGGTAAATTGGGTCAGTTAAGTACATAATCCACGTGTCAGATGAATAAGGGCTTACCGTCGGGAGCGCTAAGCAGATGAACTGAGTTATTAGCCTTTGCTCAGTTTCTAACATGGAAAAAGGAAATCTTTTATTTCGTGTTAGCAGCACTTTGTAAAGCAGTGTTTCATACTTTTCCTTACTTGACTTTATATTTCTGATAATTTGGGAGTGCTGAGGAGTAGACATTTTGTAGATGCTCAGCATATTTCATCTCCTTAAATCCTCACCAGAGCCATTCAATGAGGTAGCTGTAATTCCCATTTTAAAAATAATAAGCACTGGGGTGCGAAGTGTAGTGGTAAAACTGGTGGTGTTGGGGGGGGCGACGTTTCAGATCCTGCCTCCAGCGCTTCCTGCTTCTGTGGCCCTGGGCAAACTCTGAGCCTGCTCAGCTTCCTCTCCTCCTAAATAAAGTGAGGGCAGGCATGGGGAGCGTGCAGGTATTTTCAGGGGGTCAGGAGAGGACTCTTGAGATGTTTGCATTGACTGATCTGTGTCTCTCGGACTAAGAATGGCTTTGTGCCAGGAAACTTAACAGCTTAGATGAACTGGACAAACTTCTTGAAAAGTGTGATTTGCCAAAACTGAAATGAGAAGAAAAAGATCTGAAAGACTCTGTATCTGTTAAAGAGATCATATTGGTATTGAAAATCTTTCACTTGAAAAACCCCAGGCCTAGAAAGCTCCACTGGATTCTGTTGGACATTTAAGGCCCCTGATAGATACATGCCTGGTCACAGAAAAACTATATAATTAATAACAGCCAGCTCTGCAGTGCACTGGAAAAGGACCAGGGCCCCGCGCCCCTCCACCTCCTGCTCAGTGACCTTGGAGGAGCTACCCGGCCTCTGCGCCTCGGGTTTTCTCATCCAGAACTCTGCCTCAGAGAGTCATTAGGAGGAAAGTTTGCTAAATATAAAGTACTTAGGACATGGTATTTGTTTATTATTATCATAAATATGATAGTTGATCAGTTCTGCAGAGGCCTAGGTGTATTGGCTTATACTTAGCTATTCATCACCTGCTGTCCTAATAAACTCATAGTCAAGATCTGAGACGTGAAGTAGAATGGGTTTGGGGGTTGGTGACATTACTCCTAGGTCTAAATAGGATATAGTGGTTTAGATGGGAGTGAAGTCCCATTTAATCCTGAGAATTGTGAAGTTAAACTTTTCCTTGATTGACTCCCCTCCCCTTCTCCCACCCCATTTTGGTAATTTAGGTACAATTCTGAATGCAGTTAAAACTGAATGAGGTTGGTGGGGAATAATAACTACCTTCATATATTTGGGGCGATAGCTTAAGAAAAGGGCAGATTTATTCTGTTGAGCTGCAGGAAGCAAAAACATGACTAAAGCAGAAGCTACCTAAGGAGGTTTGGCTCTAAACAAGGGGGAACTGTCCTTGGAAAATTGCTCCTGGTTCAGATAAATAAATTGTGTTGGTCTCTGACCATGCCCAGGCACCAGGAATTTTAACACATAGCTCCTGTCCTTGAGATATTTGTGGTTTAATAGGATGTGGAGATTGCTAGAACTGGATAGGTATGGGATATATTTTACTAGTAGACCCAACAGAACTCATTGGAGGTGAAGGAGCAAGAGAAATCTGGGATACCTCCTAGGTGTGTTTAGCTTTTTCCCAGGTAAGGAAGATGGGGTGGGGCAGGAGCAGGGACTTTAATGTGGACCTGGCGAGCTGGCTCTAACGGCTCCACATCTCAGCAGTCATGGTGTCCTTTCTAACGTGTTCCTAAATGATCTCTTCCAGCCTCTGAAAATGATCTGCTGAACAAGCGCTTAAAGCTTGATTATGAAGAAATCACTCCTTGTCTTAAAGAAGTAACCACAGTGTGGGAGAAGATGCTTAGCACTCCAGGAAGATCAAAAATTAAGTTTGACATGGAAAAAATGCATTCAGCTGTTGGGCAAGGTAAGCTTTAATGGGGAGTCCGTCCAGCCATCCTTACCTCCCATTGATGATTGGGTTGGGGAAAAGTATGGGATAAAAATATGTTAAAGTCCAAATTGGTGGCCATTTCTCTACTCGTTACCATATCTGTCCCTGATCCGTTCCCAGATTTCTTACTTGATGTGAGTGTCGTCACCTTTCAGGATCCCTCTTAATTATTTTTTTTAAAGATTTATTTATTTATTTATTCATGATAGAGAGAGAGAGAGGCAGAGACACAGGAGGAGGGAGAAGCAGGCTCCGTGCCAGGAGCCCAACGTGGGACTCGATCCTGGGACTCCAGGATCGCGCCCTGGGCCAAAGGCAGGCGCTAAACCGCTGAGCCACCCAGGGATCCCCTCCCTCATAATTAATTAAAATGTCCAGAAGCTCAGATAACAAGAAGCAGATAGGAATACGGCGCTTAGTTGCCTATAAACTGAGTAATGGTGACACACTCTGAGTTAAATGGTAAGGTGAAAACGAATCGTACAGCTCCCCTCTGAGCACTGTCAGGAGACAACACGGGGTTTTGCGTGAAGACTTCAGACAGGTAGTCCCAGGTTTAGACCCCAGCTGTAACTGATTTACTTTGTGATCTTAGGCAAGCAGCTTCACCTCTCTGAGCCCCACTTTCCCCATAGGTAAGATGTGGGTGATGACAGTGATGGCTGTGAGCAGTAAATAAGCTGGTACCTGGAAGGACACTGCACGTGCCTGCTGTCCTGGAAGGCCCGGGTGGGTGGGCAGTGTTTGCTGACTGTGTGCCAGTCCACACCGCTGCTGGCGTAAGTATAGAACTTGAGACTAAGCATTTAGAAACTTGCAGCGATTTGATAAGGATGATCCTTTAAAAAAAAAAAAAAAGTGGGCTTATATATTGTCAGTCTTTCTTTTCCTGTTTCATTTTTATATGAATTCACTTTTAGTGTATTTTGTAAAAAAGAATCAGCAGTGGATTGGAGCACTCTCTCTATATTTTTAAAGATTTTTATTCATTTATTTGAGAGCAAGAGGAGAGAGAAAACAAACAGGAGGAGGGGCATAGGGAAAAGCAGGCTCCCTCCTGAGCATGAAGCCTGCCGCAGGGCTTGATCCCAGGACCCCAGGGTCATGACCTGAGCCAAAAGCAGACACTTAACCAACTGAGCCACCCGGACACCCCTATTTGGAACATTTTAAAAGAAAACAAAAACTGGTTCTTCACAGCTAGTTTGAATAGCTCTATTTTACATTCTAACTTTGGTCGATTGTTAGTGTTGTTTTTTTTTTAAGATTTTATTTATTTATTCATGAGAGATAGAGAGAAAGAGGCAGAGACACAGGCGGAGGGAGAAGCAGGCTCCATGTAGGGAGCCTGATGCAGGACTCGATCCCAGAACTCCAGGATCATGCCCTGAGCCAAAGGCAGACGCTCAACTGCTGAGCCACCCAGGTGTCCCTGTGATTGTTAGTGTTTAAGTAAAACAACTATTTCTTTTAAATAGATGTTTATTAGCATCTCCTGGCAAAATCGGAGGCTTTCGAGTCTAACTCTAGTGGTTACTGAGTTCTGGTCAATGTATTCATGAATAACCAAGAATTAATTAATTAATTTTTTATAACCAAAAATTTAGACAAAGCTTTGCAAACATGTATGAAGTTTGTTAGTTTTCTTCTGACTTTATTTAGCAGCTCAGTGGAAGAAGTTGCACAGTGTTATTCCTCTCTAAGACGGTACAGCAGAGCAGTTTTCTGTCATCTACTATGGGCACTATTTAACCTTTATCTGAATTTTGTAGCATCAGTTTTAGTAATAATAAGTTGTTGCTAAGTTATGACTTTCCCCTTTCCATGGACAAGGAAACATTACTCAGAGGTAACGGGCTCAGGACCCCAGAGCTCCCCACACACCCTTCTGCTAGAGTTCTCACCACCACACGGCACTACCTGTGGTTGAACCTGCCTCGGCAGCGCCAGAGACCAGAAGTGTTGCAGGTCTTGAAGGGTCAGGCTCCAGATTGGCCAGTGACTGCCGCTGTGACCTTCGCCGACATCCTCCCCTTTTTGGGCTCAGGCCTCCCAGCTGCTAGAATGAGAGGCACAGACCATACTGAGGGTCTCACAGCTCTTCCTGTTCTCACATTCTTTGTGCAGTTGCTGGAGGCTTAACCACTGCACCACATGGTCCCAGATTCCTATCTGGAAACAGGAGAAAGCAGAGAAAGGAATGAGTCTGTTCTTTCCTTTTCACTGCTGACTAAATGATAGTCTTTAGGTGGCTTTGCTTCTACAAAAGGGAAGTGGCAAGGGTCTGTGACAGCTATTCCAGAAGCGTGAGCTTCTTATAAGCCTGGCACCTGGATGCATTGGTTTTTCATTATGCATTTTACAAGGTGGGGGGGGACCGATGGAAACATGGTGGGCACCTGGAACCTGCGTGGTGAAGTATGACATAGGTGATTGTATAGTTTGCATGCCGAGGTGAGCCAACCTGGAATTCCCTCTGTAGCCACGGACATGACCACATCACTGCCTGTGGCAGGGACTCTATTTCTAACTGCACAGAGAGCTCTGTCAGTGATTCAGCTGCTTTCGACACATAAGATGTAATGACTCCAAGCAAATGCCGACAGTCCATCTTGCAGCCCAGAATAGAAAGACAAGACTAAATCAGAACCACCCCCTTGGCCTTTATGGTAGAGGCCAAGTTACTATGGAGCCTTTGAAAGAGAAGACAGTCCCTGTATGGGTGATGAGGCCCTTCCTCCTAATGATCTGAAGACTCCCCTAAGTGATAGGAAAAAGGCATTTATAAGCTTCCCAAGTTAAAACTAGATCAGAACAGCAGGATTAGGGTACCAACTTGGGACAACAAAGAATAATTCTGCAGAGCTTTACATAACTCAAAGCTTAGTTAGGGTTTGAATGATTTCACTAAAGAGAGCGAGGTAGAAGTGTATGAACTGGAGCATACTCTTCAGGAATGAGATTGCTGAGAGGCCGCCTGGGCAGTTGGCAAGACGGGCCAGATGCAGACGTTCCTCACCTTTGATCCGGCAATGCCACACCTAGAAACTTAGTCTAAAAATTAATCGGTCAAAAACGTGCTGCAGTAGGAAGGATGACATAGTAGAATCGGAAACCAAAACAGAACCCCAAAACCCCAACAGTGTGACCATCGTGTGCCATGGTCCTTGAAATGACACAGTAGTTATAATTACCGGTGTAAAAGATGTCCGAGACAAGTAGTTAAATGAAACAAAAGTGGTGCATGGTCTAACAGAGTTGTCTATTTCTGTGGGCACATAGGTAGGAAGCCGCGCACAACACATTTGCAACGTCTGCTTTACCCAGCATAGCCCTGGTTTACAGCTCTGCCCGGTGCAATAATTAATACCTTCCTCCCCTTGCTTTCAAGAGCTTCCTGCTTTGGGTGGTGAATTCTATGTTCACTGTAGTTTTGAGTGGTTTTTCACCCTCTTTATACCTTTTGCATTTTTAGAAGGGCTTAAAAAAAAAAAAAAAAGGGCGAGCACAAATCATGTCCAAAGTCAGTAAAAAATAAAAAGGTACTGACATTGAGGGGGAGGGACCTCCTGTCCTCACAGAAGCCAGCCTGCCCACCCAGCATAAGAGTGGGTTATGAGTGGAGGCAGAAACACTGGCTCTGATTTGCACGACTCTTTGTTTTTAAATCACAAAACCCAAGCTCTCTTAAATACCAGAATATGTGGTCTGGTCCAGTGACACAAACAGTATTTTTTTCCTCCAAAAAAATGAAGGTCTGATAAGATAATGGGAATGATTTAGTAATAAAAGGAAATTGGTCATCTCATACCTTGGGAAGATTTCCCAGTCTGAAAAGAATATTTTGTGAAAAGTCCCGTTATAAATCACTTAACATGTTGATTGTTTTTCAAGCCACATTTACATCTTTTTTTTTTTTAAGGATTTTTTTAATCTATTCATTTGAGAGGGCAAGCACGAGCAAGGGGGAGGGGCAGAGGGCGAAGCAGAGTCCCCGCTGAGCTGGGAGCCCAATGTGGCACTCGATCCCAGGACCCCCCGGGATCAGGACCTGCCTGAGCTGAAGGCAGATGCTTAACTGACTGAGCCACCCAGGTGCCTCTAAGCCACATTGACTTCTGATATAGTTTCAAATATTAAGGTCTTGTGAGTGCATGTGCATGTGTACTGGCACCCTAAGAAATACCTCTGGGCAGGGAGGGCAGGGAGAGAAGGAACGGAATGGTATAAAAAGGCAGACGTCAGGGTATATCCATTTTGTGTTGCTACCATAACAAAATATTACAAAATTGGTGGCTAAAACAGTAGACGTTTTTCTCTCCCACTCCCGGAGGCCAGAAGTCTGGAGTGGGAGCGGAGGCGTCGGCGGGGCTGCCCTTAGCCACTTCTGGAGACTGTCGGCATTCCTTGGCCTGGGGCTGCGCCCCTCCAGTCCCTGCCTCCTGCTCACAGTGCCTGCTTCTCTTGTCCTCTCCTCTGTGTCTCTTATAAAGATGCATGTCCTTGGATAGAGGGCCCACCTGCATAACCAGCATGATGGTCTCATTTCAAGACCTTAATTATCATCTATAAAAACTTTTTCCAGGGCACCTGGGTGGCTCGGCGGTTGAGCGTCTGCCTTCAGCTCAGGGCATGATCCTGGGGTCCTGGGATCGAGTCCTGCATCGGGTTCCCTGTGGAGACCCTGTTCTCCCTCTGCCTGTGTCTCTGCCTCTCTCTGTGTCTCTCATGAATAAATAAATTTAAAAAATATATTTTAAAGAACCTTTTTCCAAATCACATTCACTGGTTCTAGGCACTAAGATGGGGACATATATTTTTGGGGGGCCACCATTCAACCCACTACTACACAGGGTCATGAGACTAATATTGAGACCAGCATTTAGAGAAGGTGTGGGTGAGGTCACAGTTATGTATGGCCCTGTGTTTCTCCCACAGGCTCACTTTTTTTTTTTTTATAGCTAGTTTGTGTAAGGGAAAAATCAAATTACTTCCATACCTTGAGTATTTATTTATTTATTTATTTTTAAGTAGACTCCACACCTAGCGTAGTGCCCAGTCCAGGGCTTGAACTCATGACCCCGAGACCCAAGCTGAGACCAAGAGTCAGATGCCTAACTGACTGAGCCACCCAGACGCCCTACCTAGAGTATTTCTAAGAGATGGCTGATTGTTCTAAACAGTTTCTTGTGGATCTGGTAATAAATGACATGGACTACTTTCTGGTTCAGATCCAGAAATGATGAATTTATTACTAACCTCCAGGCAGGAACATAACATATGTTTTTCCAGTACCCATCTGAGTAGCAGCTTGTCTGACTGTTGTGACAGGGAAGACATGAAGAAAAAACAGCAGTCCCTTTCTCTGCTCTGCTCCTAACCAGCTGGGTGATCTCGGGCGAGGGACCTGTTCTTGTTGGCCTCAGTTTCCTTGTCTTTACCCTGAGGATCATCATCCTATTTACCTCTGCAAGTCGTGGGGATGACAGAGTACTTAGAATGGTGGCAGCACCTGGTCACCTCATGGTAAATGTTACCTGCTGGTGAGACTTCTCTCAGACGTGGCCAGTGGAAAACCAGGAATCCTGGCCAGGCACGCTGAGTAGCAGCGAAGTGTACAAAGCAGTCACAGTTTTTCCTGAATGGAAGGAAAGATCCATCCCTAAATCGGAGGTTCCTCTTCTCTCAAGGGAGCTCCTGTCAGAGACGAGAAAGATTCAATGTCTTATTCTGCAGGCTGCCTTTTCTCCCCATCTCCACATTTGGGAAGAATGGTGAACCAGAAAGTTGTTTGTTTTTTTTTTTAATATTTTATTTATTTATTCATGAGAGAGACACAGAGAGACGCAGAGACACAGGCAGAGAGAGAAGCAGGCTCCATGCAGGGAGCCCGATGCGGGACTTGATCCCGGGACTCCAGGACCATGCCCCGGGCCAAAGGCAGGTGCTAAACCGCTGAGCCACCCAGGGATCCCCCTGAACCAGAAAGGTGTTTTTTTTTAAATATTTTATTTATTGATTCATGAGAGACGCAGAGATACAGGCAGAGGGAGAAGCAGGCTCCATGCAGGGAGCCCGACATGGGACTCGATCCTGGGTCTCCAGGATCACAACCTGGGCCAAAGGCGGTGCTAAACTGCTGAGCCACCCAGGCATCCCCAACCAGAAAGTTTTGACTCAAAAGCGTCACTTTTCTAATGAAGTTTCCCTTAAATAACATCATTGGCTTCAAGAGAGCTTTTCCTAGTTTTAGACGACGTTTTTAACCACTTGGAAAAGTGTTCAAATCAGTTGTATTTAAAACATGAGCTAGAGAGGCTCTCGGATAGCTTTTCTTGTGTCCAGGTCCCCAAGGCACGTTTGTGTGGATGGTGTCCAGCCTCTTGTCCCTTTCTCTGCCCACCTCGCTCATGGTGTCTAAGCAGGATTCCCCAGTTAGGCTGCTCAAGAACATTCCGTAGATCCCCAGAGCTGCCAGATAAAGTGCAGGTTCCCTACCCTTCATTTCGCCTCTCGAGGTAGCCCATCCAGCCTGACTGCCCTTAAGGTTTCCTTCCTCTGACCTGTCTTCTCTCTCGCCTCCCACATTCAGGCATCTTGGCACAAGTGAAGGATTCCGTGCCATCTTGGTCTCCTTCATCTGAACCCCCGCACTCGGCTCACGCCCCCTGTGTGAGACGGCATCTTGCACTGTAATTTTGCGTGGCTGGGTGTCTTTCCCTAGAACATTACTAAATAGGCACCAGAGAGGGGCTCATGCCATTCACCAGTTCAGCCTTTGCTGGGTCTGGCCCAGTCTGAACATAGTATGTACTTGAGAGCCACAAGGCAAGCAAGAGGGCCATGGGAGGTGGGGGGAAAGATGGGGCTGTGCAAAGAGGGGAGCAGAGAGGACAAAATGTTGGTTGTTTGACTTTCCATTTCGATGCTCTTAATTCCTGTGGAACAAGAGGTTGGGTCAATGGAATGAAACCTAACTCATTTTTATTAAGTCATGCTCTGAGCATAACAATCTACTTTCTACCCACCCCCACCACCCCCTTGAAGGTGTGCCACGTCATCTTCGGGGGGAAATCTGGAAGTTCCTGGCAGAGCAGTACCGCCTTCGACACCAGTTTCCCAGTAAACAGCAGCCAAAGGACACACCATACAAAGAACTCCTAAAACGGCTCACCTCCCAACAGCACGCGATCCTTATCGACCTGGGTAAGTCGGCCGTCAGCCTGACATGCCAGCAGAAGCTTCACTCGCTTGAAAAATGGGAAGAGAGCGTCTGAGTTGCTTAGCGATCTGCCTTTAGGTTTAGCCATCAAAATTTACTACTGAGACTTCCAGTTGGAAAAGCCCTGGGGCAATCACAGATGCCTTCAAGTATATAAAAATCTCTCTCTCTTGTCCGGGCAGCTTGTTAACTCCGCTCTGCATGAAGGCTCCGGTCGTGATCGCCGTTCAGTTCAGTAATTCAGATACTGATAGGAGGTTTTAGAGTCCACCGAAGGAACATCCTGGAAAACCTAAGTGTCAGAACCGACGCTCGGTCTAATAGCAGGAGGCATGCCCTAGTCTTTATCAATTACAGACAGGACTTATTAGAAAAGTTGTAGAAAGCAATTGTAGGTGGGTTTGGGACCGGTTTATTCTGGAAACAGGGTGGCATCCTTGTCTCTTGAACAGTGTTAAAAGCCCTGAGATGGGGGAAACTGTGTTGGGTACATCTGCACCTGCCCCAGTGAGGAACGAGTGGAATTAGGATTATCACTGTGGTGTATGAAAGAGCCCCCCGCCCCCCTGACCTGTCAGTGGCCATGAGCGGGGTGGAGGTGGGGTGCATCCTCTTCTGTCTGCTCCCCATCACAGCCGCTAGCAGCAGGGCTCCCAGGCCCCCACCGGCCCCATGTGGCAGGAGCTCGGGCCTGTGGCTTTTAGAGCACGTGGTCCTGCTTCTGGAACATCCATCCTGGCGGCTGCCGCTGAGGGCTCCCCAGAGTTCCTGTCTGTGCTCCGGGCCCCACAGTGGCCTGGCTCCTGAGGTTCCTGCAGCTGGGAGGGAGGGAGGGAGGGAGGGAGGATATTGCCCAGTGGTTTGGGGTGTGGGCTAGACGAGACAGCATCGAGTCTTACCTGTCCAGCCATGTAGCAAATTAAAGGGTTAACTTCAAAATGAATGAATGAACGAATGAATGAATGGTTAACCTCATATGAGTTCTTTGTTAGGTCCAAGCTCAGATGTCCTAAGAAACTGCCCCAGACCCTCGTAGCCTCTTCTCCCTCCCGCCTTCAGACTGGATCCGGTGTTTCTGCTGGGCCTTTGGGTCCCACCCCCTGCTCCCCCGCCGTGATACTTCCACATTCGACATTGTCACGATTATCATTAGTATTTAAAGCTAATATGTACCTTCACCCTGGGCTGAATGTCCTGTAAAGTTACTTAAGGTACCTTCTTTAGTCTTTGCAACACGCCCAGGCAGATATTGTTCTATCTCTGTTGAGAGCTGAGAAAACTGAAACACAGAAAGGTTAAGTAACTTGCTCAAAATAACCTGCAGGGCGCACTCCCTCCCCTGCCCCCATAACATCTTGAGGAATGGGCCCTGAATCTTCTTAAGAAAGAGTAAACTGAGGCACAGGGAGGACTGCTGTGGAGCACGGACATACGGTTAACAGGCAGCCCCCCTGAAGGCCAGCCCCCCCCTTTCCGAGGCCCCCTGAGCCTGGGATGCCTGTGCGTTCCCATGGCGATGGCTGGCCCAGGGTGAAGGGTGATGCTGCTGACAGGCCGTGACTGCCCCTTGGGGACCAAGTGTGAGGCCTGGGGCTGGAGCCCGTTTGGCCCACTGACCCCCAGAAGAGCAGTTTTGTGAACTGGCAGCTGTGTTTGCTAATGTGATGAGTAACAGAAAAATGTCATTATGTTCCTATCACGTGAAATGAAGTGAAAAATAAATGGAGAGTAGGAGGGGGCAGGGGGTGGGAGGTACAGCCGGTTTCTCTGCCTGCTCGCCACTGTTTCGTGGGATGGGAGGAGGAGGAGGGGAGCCTGTCCCCCCTCTCATTACAGATGTCCTCTTAGTTTTCACTAGTATTCCTCTCGTCCTTCCCCAGGCAGTGTGGACCTTCTGCCTCCTGGTGCTCAGAGGTACTCACTTTCCTGCAGAGGGGGATGAAAAGGCCTGGTCAGCATTAAGGCCTGGGGTGGGGGTCCCTCCCCTGCCATGAGCCCACTCCACTTGTCATGGGGTCCGTGCGACCGAGACTCTCCCTTTCCTCATTCTCAGAGCCAGGTGACACTTCTGCCCTCTCGTCCCTACCTGGCTCCCCCTCCCACCCCTCTGCACCCCCTGCTCCCACCAGGCCAGCTCAGCTCCACCCCGCTCTGCTCCCCACAGCACTGGCCACCTCTCCAGCTCACTTCTTTCCCAGTCCTGGCCTCCATTTCAGATGCCCTCCACATACCCACCCAGTGCCCAAAAGAAGCTGTTTTCCAACAATACATTTTCCACGTAACCTCTGTGCAGGTGTCCAGGTTTTACCCAGGGACCCTCCCAGAGCCGGACTTCTCTCCTGACCGGAGCTGGAGAAACTACCCAGCAGCGGGCCCAGGGTGCACACTGCTGGCTCCGCTCAGCAAGGTTCGGAGAGGCCTCACTTAGGAGTTCCTGCAAACATTGCTTCCTGCTCCCCTCTCACCAGGGGTGGCATTTGCCCAGTTAGTTGTTTGGTCTACACTGTGGCTAAGTCGAGGCCCAAGAAAGGTGTGTAGTGCTGAGCAAAAACAAATCAGTATTTCAGTTCTTCTTAGGAAGTGGCACTTTTATCCTGGTCACAAGAACAGAGTGCCTGTTGGTTAGTTGTATTTTGGATCTTCGTGGGTTTTTGTTTTCCTGCCTCTTGCTTTCCTTTCTGAAATTAGCTCTTCATGTAATCAGCGTTTCATAAGATTTTTTTTTTCCTCCAAAGAGTAAGAATAATAGACTTTGTAGTCAGGCAGTGGTTTATAGTTTATAAAACTTAATTCTTAAGCTTTGTCTGACTTCAGCTTTACACAACCCTGTATGAAGCTGGGCACATACTATCTGCGCTACAGTGGAGGTGATAAATGAAGCCAAGAGAAGTGTGTACTTTGTCCAGCTGACAAGCTACTCAGTGGCAGAAAGTTCTAGGCCTGGGGTCGTCTTAGTTTCTGTATCATGCCCCTTCAGGGACACCATACAGCTGCTCTTTCTTGGATCTGCCTGCCACACACCAACACAGCTTTCCCCGAGGCAATGCACCTTCAGAGTTGACCACACCCAGCCAAGGGAAAATCGCTTCTCCTGGGCTGAGCAAAGACCACTTAGCAAATCATTCTTAGTTCGGGAACCTGCCCCACCTTTTAAGTCGGGTTCTACCTCCTATCATCTGTGCAGCCCACAGGTAATCGCAACCTTTCTCTCCTCTGGTCCTCCATACCGAGCAGACAACATGGACAGACAGGCACCCTGCCTTCTGGCTCTGCCTCCCACTCCCACACTACAGGCTGCCAGCCAGAGACCCCCTCAAGCTCCCTTCCTCTGTCCTCCACCGCTTCAGGGGCTCCTCTTCCTGACACCCCAGCCCCTACACCTCCTGTCAGTGAAGACTTCCACCCACGAGGCTCTCCAGCCTCTCCCCTGACAGGAGGGATTTAGCCGGAGCAAAATGTGAGCAGGTCCAGAAATACAGGAACACCCTTAAATCTAAGAGCAGAGACAGGAACTGTCCCTAATCCTCCTCCACATTGATGACTTGTGTTATTCATCTGTGTTTTATAGGTCACTAAAGTGGTAACATAGGGGTTTACATACCCCACAGAGGTCTGGTGAGTCTTTGGTGACCAGAGCTAGTATTGTCTGATGGGCTTCTAGAGACCTTCCATCAGTGACCTGTGAACGGGCGCAGCCGTGCCCCTGCTGCAGTGAGGCGCAAAGCGTATATCCAGAGACGTGGCTGGCTCCATAGTCCAGCATGAGAGCTGTCGTATTGATGTTGGCTTCCACTTAACATATTTTAACCAAAGGTATAAAAGCTGCCTGGTGTCTTAAAGAAAAGGAGCTATTATCTGAGTGTTAGAAAGAAGAATTTTCTCCTTGCTTTTTTAGAGTCCATAAAAGATGAGGAGGAGAAGAGCCTCCAGAATGAAGGATGGGCTGAGAGTGTTTAAGAACAGTGACTATAGAAGGGCAGAGAGGGTTTTCCCTTCTCACTCCCTTTTTGGTAATTTGCCTTGCTTGGCTGCACCACAAAAGCTGAGTCCTGTGTGCTTTGGGTAGTAGATGGGTGCTGAGAGTGAGCACCACTTTCTGTTTCATCTTGGGGTTGACGTCCTGTGTGAGAAACTAAAAAGCGTTAATGGCAAAAACCAGAAAAGTACCTAAAATTTGCCGTGCAGTGATCTTGTTCTGTACCACCTGTCTGGCCAGTTGGGGACTTGCCTTTATGGGGGTCCCTTGAACAGTCACAACTCAAGAGTGTAAGAAATTCTTGCACTAACAGCTACATGCATAATTCCCAAGGGCCTGTCCCTGTCTGTTGTGGTATCATCCAGACCATATACGATAACCTATTGCTCATCTCAGTGGCTTACCGATCACTCTTTAGCCTCAGACCGACAGAACTAAGTGTGGGTGTGATAAGGTGAGGTGACTTCATCTCCTCTTGTAGGGGTCTGAACTCTCCTTGTGACCTCCAAGCCAAAAAGAAGTCCTTAGCTAGAATTCACAAATTTCCACAGTGTAAAGACTCCCACCTTGGCTAATGTTCAGCTACAAACTTGGGGTTCACTGACTGTGGAATTTAGCAGAGATGCGCGCGGACTCCGGAGGAGCCAGTTCCAGGGGTCACTGGACTTAGCCAAACATTTCTTAAAAGTAATCTGTCCAGAGAGCAGCTCTCTCTCTCCCCCTCACCCTGCCCCTGCCCCTACTCATTCAGTAGTGGTTCCTCAGATCCTTCCTGAGCACCTGGTACATTCCTTGCCCTCTCAGAAATACACGCTCCAGTGGGGAAGACGAACACGAAACAACCGATAACCACATTATTACACTAAAATCGTGAGGAGTTCTACAGAGCATATTTTCTCCCCGGCCTTTCTCAAATGCCACTCAGAGCTAAATGCAGCAGTTTAAGAAGACCTTAGGATCACAGCGCTCATCAGGGAAGGAGACCTGGAGGTGGTTCGGTTGTTGGGTTGCTCTGCTTCCCCTGCCACTGAGGAAGCCGAGGGGCAGGGAGTCAGAGGGTCCAGGCTGAGTGCTGATTAGCCAGTCCTGCCCCCTGGAGATGCAGAGATCTCCAGGCTCTCTGTGAAAGAAGCCAAAGAAAGAAACTTGTTTGTCAAGTGTTGGGGCCGCCACTAACTGAATAGTTCTGCAGGTGACCCTGTGTGTGCCCCCAACTGACCTCTGGGCTCCCCGAGCAGCTGCAGCCAAGTCAACAAAGCTCAGGGGCCCCAGGGTCTCTCCTGGGATGGAGTCAGGTGGCCTGTGGAGACAGTGGGGCAGGACACTTGAAAGGTGGGGAGGGTTTCTCCTGAGACCAAGCAGGGGTCCCTTGCAGGAGTCCTTGAAGACCCTGTGAAGAACATGTTCCTGGAGGCCGCCAGCCCTGCCATGCCGCAGAGGAAGCATTTCTAGGTGAGGGTGGTGGTGGGGTGTCCGCATGTTCACAGGCACTCGGGTGGCTCTGATGTGGTTAGTGTTTGAAAACTGCTGGAAGAAAGCTGATCTTCACCTGCAGAGGGACAGAGAAGGAAAGAAAGAGTCGTCCCCGAAAAACATCCCTGAGAAGGACCACTTAGATTGTCCTGAGCACTGCGTGAAATTAAGTTGTAGGTCATTTGGACATGTGTCCGAATCGTGGGTCTCCTCCCCGGTCTTGCCAGCACGTGGCTCCACTGCCACACACGAGACACAGGATCACGGCAGGTCTTTTTAATACAGATGAGGAGTTAGTATTCACGTTTGACTCTCGCCACTTTGCGGTCTCCTCCTCCTCCTGCGTGTGAGGGACACCCCGCCTGAGAGAGAAATCTGAAGGGCCTGCCTTTCTGTCCCTAGGAGCCCATGAGAACCTGGAGAGAGGCAGGGCCCGTCGCCGGATGCGTTTGCAGGAAGGGTGTCACGGCTTTGATCCAGCCTCCTCGGCTGGCAGGAGTGAGGTTCTCTTCCCAGGCTGGAGTCCTTCAGCGCCAGGCCGCTCGCTTCTTATTGAGTCAGACGCTCTTTCGAGAATCTTTTCACAGGCTTCGAACAAAACAGTAAACCGCGTTTTGCTTGTAGTTACTGCGCTCTGAGCGGTGAGGTCCAAGGGGCTAGACGTGTTCCCATGTGTGCCCTGCCCCAGGCTCCAGTCCCTGCTGGGGATTAACATGCAGAGATAAAACTAACTTTATAAATTAGTTCATAAGAATAGTTTTTTCTTTTTTTCTTCCCAGTGCTAACTTAGTACCTTCTAAATGGGGTTGGAGGGTTGCAGTACTCAGTGCTGGATTATGTGAATGCAGATGCACAAAGGACTGTAATAAACACATACGTATAAACATATCAGTGTGAACTGTGCATTTTCCAAAAGAAAAGAAATTTAGTGAGAGGTGTTGTTTTATGTTTTTTTTAAATGAAATTAAATTAATTTTTTTTATTGGAGTTCAATTTCATTGTTTTATGTTTTAATGCCTGGCTTAATAGAATTAAATGCCTTCTCTCATTTTTGCTTCTGCATCCAATCTAGCACATTTATGTTGTTTGAAATATATGAAGAAAAAGCTAACTTTGCATCAATAGATAACACAGTTGGAGAAGGGAGTGGGAACCTCATGGACCCTGGAAAGATCAACCATACAATTGAGAACCACTGACCTAGAAAAATGCCATGTAGGGAAATAGTGTCCTGTTCCCCCCACCCCCACCCCCCAAATAGCATTTGGTGTAATACATAGACTGCATTACGAAGTCAAATGGGCAGTCATTCTTCCTCTCCTCCAGCCAGGAGCTGGAGACCAGATGCTTGTGATTGCTCCCCAGCCTGGGAGTGGGCGTGGGGGCCTGTCCTGCACTGAGTCCCAGACCCTGTGGGACAGGAAATTGTGTCGGGAATCTCATGAAACACACAGGACATTTGTTTTAGCTTGATGAGGTTTGTATGAACAGGCTTCTTGCATAAAGAAGGTCAGCGACAGCTTCTGACACTGCAACATGAGAGACTGGGCTGGTTTGGGTGTAATAACTAAAGATCTGGAAGTTCAGGGTTCCCAGGTGTGTTTGGCGATTTGAGATGGCGATGATGTTTGTTTCTGTTATTATTTGGAATTCATATCAGCTTTCAGTTCCCCATGTTTATGAATTCCCAATTTCACAGAAATCAGTTGCTGGGTTAAAACTTGCCTTTGCCTCTGGAAGTCCGTTAGAACGGGAGATTTTCAGGCTCAGATGGAATGTTGTAGTCAGTAAAGGGATAGTTGTGCCCCTACCTTGAAATAGAAATTGTGCACTTTTGCTACAGAACTGTTATTATGTGTGCCTTACCCCCCCCCCCCCCCCCCCCGCCCCACCACACACACACCTTTCTTGGTTGGAAGCTGGATTTTTGTATGTTTTCTGTGTGGTGTATCTGAAGACAGTTGCCCGTGCTTACATACCATCAATTGCACCCACTTGTGCCAGGCATTGAACATGTACCCTCAGCTCCACAAACTCTGCATTCTGGCCTTTGTCGAGAGGGGACTGAGGTTCAGAGAGGCGAGGTGGTCGATTCTGAGCTGCACCTGTTGCTGTTGGGATCGGGGGCTACTCCTCTGCACTTGACCACGCTGCCTCGTAGGCACATCCACAGAGGAAGATTCTCTCTCCATTCATCAGAGTTCACATGCTATGTTGTAAGATGTTCAGCTAAATAGTAGAAACGTTCTGGGTTCTTTTCTCCACTATTGAGAATGAGGAGCATAATGCCTCCTGCTCAGGTGGCAGGGGGGAAATAAGACCCAGCCTGAGAACCGAGTTCCGTCCTGGTCCAAGATGCGCACCCCACCACACCCGTGGTGTCTTTCCTTTCCATCGTTATCAAATGTCCGAGGGCTTCAAATAAAACCTGAGTGTTCTCATATAGGCCCCCGTGCTTCCTGCTCACCATGTGAGTCCTTTCTGTCTAGGTAATTACCCTGGTTTCACTTCCGTAAAAACGAGTCCTCCAGGAGCGAGGTTGAATAGCACTCGCCAAGCCTAATTCAAGCTACGTATTCAGAAGCAGGAAAGGTACTTTCCCTTAAAAATATTCTGTGATTTATCCTTTCACCTGATTTGTAAGTTGTAATAGAAGTTAACACAGATCTATAATCCTATAATTCCAAAACCCAAACTATGAAAACCAAAAGTTGTCCTGTAACTCATCTTTGGCAAGAACATAGTGAGTCGTGAACTCTTTGGAGGCAAACTTTGACTCGAACTGCCACGAGCCCTTTAGTAGACTCGCTGTGGTCCCCAGTGTGGCTTTTCCTGTGTGTTTCCGCAGACTCGTAAGTGTGTGCGACTGCGGGCTGCTGCCCTCGGCCCTGCTGGGGGTTAGCTAGTACACGACCGACACGCTGCCACCGTTCTAAAAGTCACAGATTTTGAGTTGTGACATGCATTTCAAATCTTCAAGGGTTTTGGTGGGAGGTTGCAGAACTCGACTGTGTTGGTCCCGTTTATGAAATGCCCCAAGCTTTATAGGTCCAAGGAGGAGTTGGCCGGCGCTCTACCCTCAGCCGCAGTCTGCTCTTCCCCATCAGTCCATCTTGATGACCCACCTGGTTCCCCGTGCTCGCAGCTCCGCAGTCTGCACTCCCTTCTCTCAGTCTAAGCCTGCCCCGAGAGTAAGTCTGGAGTCCTGCCCTGTTCGCTGTGCCACTGGTGCTCTCCGAGCTAAAGGACTGTCCCCTGGCTCATGTGCCAGTTGACCTCCTCTGGTCTCTGCTCGTCCTGGGCCATCTCATAGGCTGGCTCTCAGAGTTTTCTTTAGTGAGGAGTCCCCTGTCTCAGCCCCCTCGGTGGCCTGCGCTGGCTCCATGTCCTTCACATGGCCCACAGGCTAAGCCTGGTATCCAAGCTTACAGGCCCTGCTTTTAACTTTCACATCCTCCCTCGTGATGGCCAGCCCCTGACCTATGGGCCATGCCCATGAGCAGTCTGCGCCCTGCCCATGTGGTTCCTGCTGCCTCTGTGCTTCCCCACCACCCTCCTTTTGTTCATGCCTCTTTCCCCTGCTTGGTTCAGCTGAAGAGTCACTTCCTCCAGGCAGCCTTCCCAGACTCCTACCCTGTGCCTGGGCCAGTCCTCTTGGCTTTCCGGCTCATCTCCGTAAACTATACTTCTGTATACCTCTAACCTCTACTCTTGGTGCTTGTTACCACCACATGATGGAGGAGAGCCACTAGCACCATCAGTCATCTGAAATGGTCTCTCTTATTCTTGTGAAAGCCCTGTGCAAGCAGGGCCACGTCCCTCCTGTGCCCAGCACCCTGTGGAGGTCCTGTGGTCAGTAAATACTTTAATTTTCTGGATTTATCTTTTTTTCTTTTTCTACCAGATTGTGAGTTTCTTAGGGGCAAAAAATAAATAAATAAATAAAAAAGTTGGTCTTTCGGTTCTGTGGCACAGTTCCTGTCACAAAGGGAGCTCTGAGTACAGGGGCAGGGGAATGACTGTTACTGTGCTCACATGAGTACTTTCAAAAGCCCACATCTAAGCCTGCAGATTCTTTGGTGCAAGGAGCAGGTCTGTTGTTGTGTGATAACCCTGTTTCTCAGAAAGCTGGCTTGGTGGTCATCTGGAGCACCCCACCCTAGTGGCCATTACTCATTCAGGGCCAGCTGTGTGTGGCGTCACACCAGGCCTGACACCCTCTTGCATTTAACCCTCACAGCGGCCCCCAGTAAATGCAGTCACACTCCTCCCTTTTCACAGGTGGAAAGTGGAGGCTCTGAGGAATTAGCCAAGGGCCCAGGGTCACACAGCCAGGACAGATATAGGAGGCACGACTGGTACATGTGGAAGTACTGAGTGAGAAGTTAAGCAAAAAAACACTAACCTGCGTTGGAGGAGCCGGGACTCCCCAGGGGAAGGCTTTGCTGAGGAGGTGGAGGACTTGAACTTTCCATGATAAAAGGAAGGCGGGACTTTGGCTCTCCTGACAACTCGGTGCTATGAGCTGGGGACGACAACGTGAGTGGTGGTAATAGCTGTGTTTCCCCAATTCCCATACCTTTTGCTTTGACATCTGCAGTGTGAGAACTCAGTCTCTGGAGTCAGGGACCAGTGTTCGGATCCTGGGTTTGCCACTTCTTAGTGGGGTGGTTTGACTAAAGGGCTCTAATGCTTTCACTTACCACATTTTTCTCAGGAATAAAACGAGGGTGATGTTATTGTTTGTGTAAGACTTGCCTAAAATGCTTCATGGGGTATTATCTGTGTGATGTATGGTCTGTGGTCTTGTGAGATAAAGCCTGTCCCCACCTAGAGTGCTTGGTTGGCTTTTTGAAGTCCCCTAAATCAAGGACCCACAGTCCAGAAGGGGTTGCTAAAGTACTGCAGTTGCCACTGAAACGTACATCTGAGGATGGCTTGTTCTTAGCCTAAGAGATGCTCTGTGTAATTTTTTTTTTTTTATTGGTGAATTGGATAACATTCAAGATCTGTAGTTGATCAGAAAGTGTTGGGGCCTGGCCACCAGTGGCTCTGGAGCAGAATGTAAGGCAACGCCCACTGGGGCCGTGTCCCTGCACCCCTTGGAGCATCTGTGTGGGACCACTGGTGGCCTGGGCTCTGCCGTCAGACAGACAGTACCCTCCTCCAGCTGAACCTTTCCCAAGAGGTGCTTGTTGGAGGCCGGAGGCCACAGCATGAGACGTTCTTATGTGGTTCTCTTTTCACATCAGCGTGCTAGTAAAGGTCATATGTTTGGTGGAATTTGGCCTCTCATAACATACTGCTTGGTGGCAAAGCTGTGGGAAATGTGGCTGTAGCAACTCCTGGAAGCTACCATGGGGGCTGCCTGCCTCAAACAGGGTATATAATTTTTAGGGCCTGTTGCAAAATGAAAATGCAGACTCCCCTGTTCAAAAATGAAGAATTTCAGGGCACTGACGCAGAGCATTAAACCCAGCACGAGACCCTTCTGAGCGCAGAGCCATTGTGGTTATATAGGACATGAGGCCGTGAATGCCCTGCCGCAAATCTTATAATTGTCAAGTGGTCTTATAATTGTCAAGTGGCACCAGTTACTCCCCAGCCGGCTGGGCTTGTTCTCTTGGGAGCCTTGCAAGGATTAAATGGAGAATGTCCCCCATTGATAGATGAATGGATAAGGATGTGGTATGTATACAGTGGAATATTACTTGGCCATAAAAAGAGTGGAATCTTGCTGTTTACAATGTGGATGGACCTCGAAAGTATTATTATGCTAAGTGAAATAGAGACACATACCATGTGCTTTCACTTATATGTGGAATATGAAAAAAAAAAACAAAAAAACAAAAAAAAACAAAGCAAACGAACAAAAAAACCAGACTCATAAATAGAAACTAGTGGTTGCTAGAGGAGGGTGGGGTATGAAATAGATGAAGGGAATATTCAGAGAGAGGTAGAAGTGTCCAGTCCCAAAATAAGTGACAGAGATGAAAAGTAGAGCATAGGGAATGTGGCCAGTAGTACTGTAATAAGGTCATATGGTGACACTTGTCTCGGTGAGGATTGAGTCATGTGTAGAATTGTCGAATCAGAATGTGCGCCTGAAACTAACAACGCTGTACGTCAGCTCTGATAATAAGAGTAAAGGTAAGTCTGGGAATGCCCACTCCACAAACAGGGCCGGTTGGTGCTGGCTCTCGTTTCTGGGAGGGATGGCATCTGATAGGAGAGGGCATCCAGTAAGCAGAAGGGCTAACGTTGACAGGTCGGAAGGGGACCCAGTCTCTCCTGGCCTTCCCTCCCACATGGGGCCGGTGTGTGTGCTGCGCTTGTGCCTGTTTGAGACCCAGAGGACGTCGGAGCGAGGGGTGGATGGATGGCAGGCTGGGGTGGGCCATGTGTGGAATATGCAGAGGTGGGAAGGGCCCCACTGCTGGGAAGCAGGTAGCGATGCTGGAGTGAGACTCAGAGGAAAGAGGTATCCCGGGTGCTGTCAGTCCAGTGGTCAGGTGAGCTCACTGAGCGTGGGAAGTGTGGCTCATCTCCAGCCTGAGGTGTGCTGTCAGCGTGAAGAGGACACTGGGTTTCCAAGGCATATTAGTATGAAACTTAAAAAAAAGAATGCAAAAGGAACGTCTCGGTCATTTGCATATTATGTGTTGAGATCACATTTGTTTATGTTGGTTTTTTTTTTTTTTTTTAAGATTTAATTTACTTATTCATGAGCGACACAGGCAGAGGGAGAAGCAGGCTCCATGCAGGGAGCCTGATGTGGGACTCGATCCCAGAACTTCAGGATCACGCCCCGGGCTGAAGGCAGATGCTCAACCACTGAGCCACCCAGGCGTCCCTAAATAAGTGGTCTTAACATTAATTTTACCTGTTGCCTTTTAATGTGGCTGCTAGAGAGTATTTAATTATGGTTGAGCTGTACATGCCATGGTAGACTAGGAAAAGGCACGGATGTAAGTACCCCCCCTCAGGCTCATGCACAGGCACTCGCAGTTACACACACACACACACACACACACACACATACACACCCCATGCAGAGCCTCCAAACACCCCCTGTGCCACCCCGAGGCTATGCCCCGGAGGAGAGTCTGGGGTTTGGGGGAGAGGAAGTGAGGAGGTGTGCAGAGCTCCCCTGCTGGGTGCGCAGAATTTGTTCCTGGAGCACCGAGGGCCACTGAGTGCTTTCTAGCAGTGGGGGTGACATGTTCAGGGTGAGTTTGGGGACATCTTGTTGGGGGAAGAGGCAGAGCAGGCAAGAAATGGGCGAAGGACAAGAAGCCCGGAAAGTAGTCAGACGGTTGCTAGCCTCTTAAATCAAGGTCAAACAGATCCAGGGTTGATTAAATGCTTTCTTACTTACAGCTGAGCAAGAACACACGAATGCGTGATCCCTCCCTTTCCTGAGGCCGAATAATTAAGGTGAACAAGCTTGTGGCCTAGATCACCTTCGGCATTTGCTGATCCAAACGAGGCCATAATTCTTACCTGAGTCCGATCTTGGCCCTTGGCTTGGCTCTAGACCTTTCCTCTTTCACACAAGTACTTTTTGCCCTGAAAACACATTTCCCCTTCAGGCACATTCCAGGAGGGAGGTGGGTGAGCTGGGATTTGACAGGTATCAGCCACAGGAGCCTCCCAGACAAAAGAAGTCTTTAAACCTTATCTGAACACCAGCTTTTTGTGAAAATAATCAGGATGTTGAGGGTTTTAAATTTTTTTTTTTTTTTTTTTTACTTCTTTCTGGAAGGTAACTGTTTTGTGTAAAAGAAAACACCTGCTGTTTCAAAGCACTGCCTGTGGTTTAAAAGTACAGAAATACGCATGTAGTGTGAAGCATTTGCAGGCAGAATACGTGCAGGCCGGGAAAAGCTGATGGGGCGGTGGGGGGGTGTCCGCAGCGCCCTGAGGCCTTGGCTGCACGCAGGTGGTGTGGGACAGGGCAGCTGCAAAACCCCACAGCTCTCGGCTCCTCTTGAGAGGAGGCAGTTTTCTTTTTGTTGGAGCTTGAACTCCAGATACCTGCAGGACCAAAGATAGCCCTAATTTCTTTCACTGGAACCACCACCGCAACAGCATAAATAATTGCCGATTTTTCATTGCCAACCTTATCCTAAGAACGACCACCTGCCTGGTTTACAGAGCTGATTTAGGATCCAGCTTCCAAAGATCTGTTCTTTCACCTGAAGCACATCCGATTTCTGGTTCAATAGGCTTTCTTTTTTTTAAATTACAGCTAATACACATTGTTTTTGCAGGGCGAACCTTTCCAACGCATCCGTACTTCTCTACCCAGCTCGGAGCAGGGCAGCTGTCACTTTACAACATCCTGAAGGCCTACTCGCTTCTAGACCAGGAAGTAGGATACTGCCAAGGTCTCAGCTTTGTAGCAGGCATTTTGCTGCTTCACATGGGTGAGGAAGAGGCATTTAACATGCTCAAGTTTCTGATGTTTGAAATGGGACTGCGCAAACAGTATCGGCCGGACATGATTATTTTACAGGTAGAGAGCGTTCCTTATGTGTTTGCTAGAGACAAATGCCAAAAATGTTTATGACCCCTTTCCCGGTCTCTCTCAGGAACTTTTCCCACCATTGGTTAACATTGGAGTAACTGTCATTGCTGAGCCCTGTGCTAGGCACTAGGCCAGGTGTTTCATATTGCACTTATCGCCTCAGTAACCCTCAGGATGACGTTATTGATCGGCTCAATTTATAGATGGGCAGACTTACCTTAACTCGGGTTACCCCGCTAGCAAGTGGCGGAGTTGGGGTTGAAACCCAGGCCTGTCTGACTCCAGGACCCTCCCTTACCCTTCGTCAGACCATCTTCAGATCCAATTCCTACCTCCCACTGTATTTGTCACTTCCTCTGCCAGGGATCCCCCTCAGGCCACCCTTAGCCCTTGTCACCCAGATCCAGCTCAAATATCCAAATCCTGGGAGAAGCTCTTTCTGACCACCCTGACATGTGCCTCCCTTCCCCCCAAATTCCATCCCAGGCACGTGTATCATGTTATCCTGTTTCATTTCTGTTGGCATAAAACACTAACTGCCTGAAATTATCTTGTTTCCTCGTTTCATTTACCTGTTTATTTTTTGACTTTTTAAAAAAAATTTTTTTCTGACTTTGCTTAGCATGTATCATAAGAAGGAGGGATCTAACCTATTTTTGAGCTGCGTCTCTAGTTCTTAGAACAGTTCCTGGGATGAAGTAGGCACCCAGTCAGTATTTGTTGAACAACCAAGTGGCAGGTCAGAGCAAAGGAAAGCCAAAGAGCAGTGTGTGCCAGGTGCTGCTTCTGCCACCTTTCAGAGGTGAGGAGAGCTCTGGATTCTGCTTTGGGAATATTCCTAAATGTTGGATTGCATGTATACATGTTCATTTACCAGCAAGCTACTCTGATTTCAGAGCCTGAGTATTTTTTTTTTTTCAAGAAGGGATGCATTAGAGCCAAGGACTCTTTGAGAGTATCAAATTGGGTGGTTAAAAATCCTTTTACCTCCATCAGTGAATATGAACCCTATGAACATGAGTCTCATATAAGGAAGTGATTTAATTTTTAATTTTTTTTTTTAAGATTTTATTTATTCATGAGAGACAAAGAGAGAGAGAGAGAGAGAGAGGCAGAGATAGGCAGAGGGAGAAGCAGGCTCCATGCAGGGAGCCCGATGTGAGACTTGATCCTGGGTTTCCAGGATCAGGCCCTGGGCTGAAGGCGGTGCTAAATCGCTGAGCCACCCAGGCATCCCAGAAGCGATTTCATTAACTAAAAAATTTTGACCCACATAACACCACAGATACTGTCAGGTTCTTTCTGTGTTCTCCCCCACTGGCTTTAATATAGGTGCACCTGCCATCTAGGAGAGTGCCATGTTCAAGTTAATTTAGTATTGAAACACCTGACTCTCATTGGGCTTTTAGTTTTGGTGACTAGATTTTTTGCAATCCAGAAAATCCATAGCTGGTACTTTAAGGGCTGTGTTGTCTATGTCCCTAGAAATAGCTTTTTTTCTTTTTTCTTTTTTTTGGAAGTTGGGGCAGTATGTGTCCAACCCAAAGCGTCTCAGTGGGGTTTTGACCCTCTCTGGATGGTGGTTTCTTTGGGCTCAGGCCACCAGACTGCTGAAACCCAGGCTGACGCTAGGATCCCTGTAAGCTGTGGGACCCATCATGGGCTTCCTGCCAGAACCATAGCACTGTCTATAGAGGGGACCCTTTGGAAGTTATTTTCTCCATCTTGAGATAAACAGTTGTCTTATTTTAACTTGCCCAGGTTCTGTATATTTCATATGTTATAAACCTACAGAAGTGACACCTGTCCTGCCTGTGGAGTGACTTGAGGAGTCTAGAGTGAATTTGCTGAGTGAACAGGTATCATAGAATCCTTCCACAGAATCATCATATGCCCCCACTTTGCTCTTAGCAGAGAGGCTGGCTTTACATTTTGAATTCCCCGGGGTGTGAGTTTTGCTAGGAATGTATATTGTAGGAGAATTTGTGAAATGTTCCCACAAGACAGATGTTTAGATTCTAGTAGCCAAGGAATACAGGGGACAGTAGAAAGAAAGGAAATGGTAGGAGAAGACCCAACATTAGTGTTCCCGGCTATGTCTGACCACTGCCTCCTGGACACCAGGAACCCGAGAAGTGCTTATGGGCTAAGTGAGTAGTTGAGATCAGCAGTTATCATAGTCCAAATAGAGTATCCAACACTGTAATAATTCTTCTCTCACAGCCTGTAAGTAACTGAACACATGTAGCAGGTATCTAATTCTGACACCTGCGTGTGTGTGTGTGCATGTGTGTCTGTATGTCCCCCCAGATCCAGATGTACCAGCTCTCGAGGCTTCTCCACGATTACCACAGAGACCTCTACAATCACCTCGAGGAGCATGAGATCGGCCCCAGCCTCTATGCCGCCCCCTGGTTTCTCACCGTGTTTGCCTCACAGTTCCCATTGGGATTTGTAGCCAGAGTCTTTGGTAAGTGCGTGTAAATCGGTTTGCCTGAACCAGCTTCCTCCTGTCGGGGGTGGGGTAGGGGGGACATTTATTCTCATTCCGTGGTGAGTCCCCTTTTATACCTGTATCTTCTACAAGAACAGGGTGGTGGTTGACATTCTGGATCTAGTCAGCACTGGGTTTTGTGAACTTCAAGACCAGCTTCACCTCTGATGCTCTTTGGGCTTCCCTGGATGCCACCATCTGGTGGGGTGTAGACCCTTTTCCCCCACTACCAGGCTGTCCCCAGAGCAGACATCTTCAAAGACTTGGCCAGGGGGCCCTATGCCTGTATTCCAGGCATGTGTCTCTCATGAATAGTCTTCCTCAACCTCTCTGACCTGAGACTTCATTGATGATGGCTCCTTAAAACTTTTCAACTGATGACTTGTGGGCTGCTGTTCTTTCTCGAGTCCCTTCATATCTCCTCTTCCCATTTCTCTTCTTCCTCTGCCCTTGGCTTTTCATTTCCTCTGCTAGCTCACTCTTGATAGACCCCTCTGTGCTGATGACTCACTGGACCACCCTCACGGCCCCCCACTCTCCCCCGCCTCATCTTCCCAGACTCCACAGCCCCTTCCACTTGTGTGCCCCACTGTGGCCATAGGCGGTTCACATGTCACACCATCTCCTACTTTCTTGATGTAATTTTTGCCAAGATTGTCAGAGTTAAGCGGGTGTTTGCATGGTAAGCACATCGCTTGCCCTCCAGGAGCCAAGTGACCACTGTGAGCACAGGCACTTCCTGCAGGGGTTTTTCCCTGTTTCAGAGTGAAAGAATCATTTTGACAATTCAGATTCTTTTTAATTTAATTTTTTTTTACTACGGAGGTTTTTAGGAAATTGATAATCATCACACATCGAGTGTTTTTAAGGTGTCACTGATGTCCAGTCACCTTTTAGTTTAAAAATCTGTGATCTCATACTTTTCTCAGATTTGCTTCTAGAATTAGAGAACATCTCAAAGGGAGCAGGTGTGTCCAGAACCATTGAGAGAGCATTCCTTTGGCATGCTTGGGAAAGATAGCTTTGTAGATCCAAAATCTAGAAATCCTGAAATTTGCTTTTTAACATAAGTGGGGACTGAGCTGGTCTTCCTCATCTTTCCCCCAGCGTGCTAGACTTATTCTTACTCCTATCCACAAGAACTTCTGAAGAATGTTCCATTGGGCTTTACTAGAAGAGTCTGTATTCTACTAGAAGAGTCTGTATTCTTAAACTATTCACTACCCCCACCCCCTTTTGCATAACTCCCTCCCCATATGATTCTTACTTTCTGTCCCTTAAAAAAATCATTGGGAAAAAAAAAATAATTGGAAAAAAAGAGATACTAAAAAAAGGTCTCCTGGTTTTAATAAATCATTAGTGAGATTCCATGAGGGTTTTATACCGTAGATTAAAAAGAAGATAATTAAAAGGTCACAACAAAAAAAAAAAGTGTGAAAATTGTCTGCTTTAGTTTACTAACAAGAGTCACCCAAATCATAAGATCTCTAGCTGTAGGCTGAAGTCTTTCTTGCCACAAATGTCTTTTTTTTTTTTTTTTTAACTTTTCTTACTCTGGAAATGAAAAAATCATTAGTCTACTTTTTCTCCTGATTTTTTAGTGTATTTTTCAGACAGGGTAGCAGAGAGGAGTGATGATTGAAAGAAGTGGGAGGGGAGGAGTTGGTGTTAATGGTTTGAAAATAGTTCGAGCATCAAATTACAGCATTTGTGAGAAAAAAATCCACAAAGGGGACTCCCATGGGTGGGTCAGCATGAAGGGATCACTGCCCAGCACCCCAGCCTTGGGCTGCTGCCTTGCAGATAGCTCTGGGGCGCCAGGGCCACAGAACTCAGGAAAGAGCCTTTCCTGGCATAAGAGGCACCAGCAACAAACTCTGCTTTGGAAATGCCAGCCCTCCCGGTAGAGAATATTCGCAACTCTAAAGCGCATCCTGACGACTTCATAAATTAGAAGCTAAAGCCGGCAAAAGCAGGATACTTCTATTACATAATCAGTGGTGAGTCTCGGAGGCTCTTCTATATTATGCATAAAGATGCCAGTGTCTCTAACTCCCAGGTCCCACAGACCCCTGCTGTACTAAGTGGGTTCGTGTCCAGCTGGCTGAGGCTCCTCAGATCCTCGGCAGGAAGTGGGACTCAAGGCAGCACTGTGCGTGATGTCATTTTGCAAAAACTGTTGGTTTTCGTTTTTGTTTTGTTTTGCACAATCTAGTCCATCTATCAGTACTTAAAACCAAACCATTTTATTAGTAGGCTCCACAGAAAGGTTTTTTAAAAACCCACTTCTGTATTTAGCATTGGCGACTCGAACTGTGTGTGTTTAGCTCCGTGATGGTGGATAGCTTAGTTTTAAATCCCCGAACCTGCCATTCATACACAGTCGTCTATTTTGGCCTGAAGCCCATTTCATTGTAAGCCTTTAGGCCTGAATAAACCCTTCAAAACAAATGGACCTTTGTCAGATGTTCACCATTTCATAGGTAAGTACAGGATTCTCAGCTTGCGGACGGCATAGCTCATATATTAATTACCAGGTTACTTCGAATTAAGTATATGCTCCTTGGAGGAACGCCAGCCAGTGATGCGTGTGCCTTAACCTTCACGTGATGATCACACTTCCTGAATGTCAGCCCTTCTGATTGGGTGTCACAGAATGTAAAATAGCCTCCTCCTGTATGCTTCTAGCTCGGGCCTAGAGGGGTCCTGGGAGAGATGCTTGCTCTGTTCACTTTCAGATCACACCTACCTTTGGGGGGAAAAGATCTGAAAAATAGGACCCGGCTTGCTCCTGATGGAGGAGGCGGCTGTGGTATGAGGCTCCTGATGTTTGCTATAGGCTGTGCTGCCAAGTAGATGAGGGAGTGTAGAAAGGAAGGGTTTGGCAAAAAACACAGAAGCCACCTGTAACATAGGGATTCAGAGAGGCTTTAGGACTAAAATAGACTTAGAAAAAAACAAGATGGTTTAAATGGCCAGGAAGAAAGTTCTCCCCCAGAGAACCTGATACAGTGGCAGGGAAGTGAGTTTTTGGAAAATCTGCGCTGTCTTTCTGCCGTGGGTCTGCAATCATCCTTCCTTTTCCTCCCACCTGGTTCTGGTAGGAAGGTGGGGCTCTCACACCTGGGGGACCCCGCCTCCTACAAGAGAGTTGAGGAGAGGGGTTGCCCTTGACAAAGACAAAGGTGGCTGGACCAGAAGATGCAGGATAGGTTTGCTTCACTGGCCATGTGTTTGGCATGGATGGTTCCCCCTGTAGGAAAACTGCACCTTTATGTCACGGGGCGTTCCAAGTAATTCCGATACATGTCAACACAGTAACAGGCCTGCTGAAGTGTCTTCAAAGGAAAGGAGTTATTTGCATCATTCTCAGCGAACAGTCTGCACAAGTGGTGGAGTCAGCCGAATTTCAGGTTCCCTTTCCTTCCTGCTTGATAAAACCCTTCGCCCATCTCTGAGCAGCTTGAAACCGGAGAGAAGGGAAGTTGGCTGCAGGGTGGTGAGCAGGGCTTCTGCGGGGCCACTGTGGCTCTGGCAGTTCACTTTCTTGTGCAGTGATTTTCAGATGCAGGAAATAAACTCACTTTCCCAAGGAGGTTTTTTGTTGTTGTTGTTGTTTTTTAATTTCCAGAATGTAAATGTATAAGGATTGAAAAATGGACAAAAATGAAAATAATTGGGTGGGAGCAGTGTGTTTCTAGGTGACATTTTTCTTTATTATTATTTAAAAATTATTTAAGTTTTAGAATTTCCAGAGGGAGAGAGAAAAAGGTAATGATATGGCCCGAAGTCTAGTCAGATAAATTAGAAGCCCCTACCCCCAAGCCAGACTTTGGGGCTGGGGAGGGAAGGCGGGGTTCTCCCTTTAACCCTTCAGGCACATTCCTTCCTTGTTTGCCCAGATGAGCTCCTTATTTGAGGCCTCCCCAGGCTGATAGGCTTCTGGGGCTGAGCTCCCCCAGCCTCAGTAGTGGGGACAGCTGGCCAGCTTGTCCTCAGAAGGATGGCACCCGGCTTGCGCCTCCAGGCATGCTAGATGAGCATCTTGCAGCTGGCAGCCGATACCTGTGAGTCTGCTGGTGGGAGTCAGTGTGATCTTACCTGTGGTGGCTTTTCTCTGAAGCTAAATAGCCTTTGCAAGGATCATACTCATACTGGATCTCATTAACATCATCTCCTTACTAGTGCGGTGACCCACTCAGAAAAAAAGGAACGGAAAGCCTTGGGTGACCCTTGCTGTGCTCTGGGTAGAGTTAGAATGCTGGTGTTGGGACGGAGAGCCCTCCTTGACCTGGCCCCACCCTGTACCCCACAGGGTCCCTCTTCAGGCTCCCATTTGTGCTGTGCTGTTTTCACACCTCTGGGCATTTACACCTTCTTTTTCTCTTCCTTCCTTCCTGACTTCTTACCTAGCAGGTTTCTTTTCTTTTCTTTTCTTTTCTTTTCTTTTCTTTTTCTTTTTCTTTTTCTTTTTCTTTTTCTTTTTCTTTTTCTTTTTCTTTTTCTTTTTTTAGATTTTATTTATTTGACAAAGCACAAGCAGGGGGAGCAGCAGGCAGAGGGGGAAAGAGAAGCAGGCTCCCCGCCGAGCAGGGGGCCCGAAGCTGGGCTGATCCCAGGACCCTGGGATCGTGACCTGAGCTGAAGGCAGATGCTTAATGGACTGAGCCACCCAGCTGGTACCCCTCCTTGCCTGTTGGTTCTTCAAGATTGGATTTGGCAGCCACCTTTCCTTAGAATGTTTTCCGACCCTTTTGTTCTCATAACCCCTGGGCATAACTCCATCACACCAGCAGCTTTCAGCATCTCTGCAAGTTTGCTCTTTATGCTTTTGTTCATGGCTGGGTCTCTGGTGCTTGATACAAAACCTGGCAAGTATTAGATGCCCAGTGAATGCTTGCTGACTTAAATGAGAGACATGCCTCAGCAGGGAGAAGAGTGCTCTTAAGCCACTGGGCACAGCGTTAGGAAAGAACAGCATTAAATACAGAGAGGCCCGATGAGACAAATATATCCAGGGCTATATTTTCAAAGAGGGTTTAAAAAAAAAAAAAAAAAACCCACCTCTCCTAACTTTTTTTTTTGTTTGTTTTCTTCGTGCAGACCAGAAAAGTCTGAGTTTAGAGTGCTAGGCAGCACTCTGCTAAGTAGATTTGTTATAAAAACTAAGATCCTGGGGTGCCTGGGCAGCTCAGTTGGTTAAATGTCTGAATCTTGATTTCAGCTCAGGTCATAATCTCAAGGTCATGAGATTGAGTCCCACATCTGGCTCCATGCTGGGTGTGGAGCCTGCTTAATTACGATTCTCTCTCTCCCTCTGTGCCCCCCCCCCTTCCCCCAAACCAAACAACAATGACTCCAAGAACCTAACAGAATAAGACTTGGAAGACCTGTTGTCAGCCTTAAGAGATAGCTGATATGGATTGCATATTTGATTGTGCTCGTAAAACCTCCCCAATCATTCTTTATCTTAATTGGCTTAGTCGAGGTGCTTTGCCCCATTGTAAGGGATGAGTCTCAGAGACTGAAGACACTGCACCATGGCAGGTGGTCTGGCGTGCAGTCCTCTCCCAGGACCCTTGCACAGAAAACTTGGTATTTATTCTGATAGATGCTATCAGTATTTGTTCAGCAACGAGTGTTGATCTATTGAAAGGAAGTTTTGCTGTCTGAACCACAGAAGCTTCAAGTTTGCCTTGTTTGGGGAAATACTTCTTTTTAAAAACACGTCTTAGTTATAGCACTGTTTGGGATCTTTTTTATTGTCCGTAGTGATGAATTACAGAGGTGTATTTCAGAAAGCAGACATTTCACAAGAATATTCTAACATAGGGCTGTCTTGATTAACATAGCACTGCCCCTAAGAAGCCCAGATTTCAAAGATACGACCAGTTCTCTAATTTATCTTCCCAGCCTCTGCTGCCACACGTGAGAGGGAGGCCACCCTTGGGCCTTTCCAGCCTCGTGGGGCCCTCCCAACTGCGAGCACTTGTGTTGTCTTGTGGCAACCGTGGGGCCCTGAGCTCGCAGAGAGAGATGGGGAGCACCCACCCTGGCACCGAGGCTGCTGGTGTGGCTGAGGCCGTGGGAGGATCACAGAGCATCACCAGGGCCAACCTGGGAGGATCACAGAGCACCCACCCTGGCGCCTGGGTCTGTCCTGTGCTCTGTCCACAAACCATTCCGATGCAGACCCCTTCCCCACATGCACGGCAGCTTCCAGCCTTTTCTGTTTCCTAATGGCTTTTATGCATCCTCAAACTAAACCACCTAGAAGGGCACAGTGCTGGGCGGAGTGGGGGAGGGAAGCGACTCTTCCTCTCATTCCAGGACTTGATGAAAAGGACTTCTTAGTCTCTCTGTTATCCTGCAGCCCTCCCCCATGTTGACAGTTGTCTCTAACTAGATGTGTGCTCTCATCTTTAGAATTATATTTTTTTTCTTGTATTTTTAATTCCAGTTGTTAAGTAATGTGCCTGAATTTAGTCATCAAACAATTAGTTGCTAGGGGTGTGCTCTGGCACTGGAACAATTGGACTCTTTGTCAGGTGGCTTCAGCTCTGTGGGGTGGGGGAGCTGGGGGCGGGGCGGGCAGCTGCCCGCCCGATTGCCTGGCCACTTGCCCTCCCTCTCGTGGTGTACAGTCAGTGTAGGGGTTGCTACCACTGGCCAGCTGTTCTAAGAAAAATCTATGGAGGGACGCCTGGATGGTTCAGTGGTTGAGCGTCTGCCTTTGGCTCAGAACGAGATCCTAGAGTCCTGGGATTGAGTCCCACATCCAGCTCCCTGCATAGGGCCTGCTTCTCCCTCTGTCTGTGTCTCTGCCTCTCTCTCTGTGTCTCACGAATAAATAAAATCTTTAAAAGAAAAAAAAAAAAGGAAAGAAAAATCTATGGCAAGAACTAGAAGATAACTCTGACACAGTTCTTTGAATTTCTCTGAAGGGTCTGTTACTGTATTGTTGGGCTAAAATCCAGTATACTCGGAAGTATTTAATAATGTACTTCTGTAGCTCTGCAGACAATATGCAGATTTTAGAGATCTTTTAATTCAATTCCTTATTTCAAAACAGAGGGAAAAGGTGCAATTTTTTTTTTACTTTATCTTAATTTCTGATGCTGTATATCTAAAAATCTTTCAATTTGACTCATAAAAATATGTTTTAGTAACTCCTTCAAAATCCCAGAGCATTTCTAGAAAAACAGCATAATAAAAAGTTTTTTTAAGCTTCTGAGGCATGTTTGAGTTTAATATATTTTTAGAACAATAATAGAAAAGATTTTTCTGAACCTGTGACAAAATCTTAACAGTACATTTATCTGTATTTCTTTTATTTCTTTTTAATTTTTTAATTTTTTTGTATTTCTTTTATTATTTGCAATATTGTCTTGACAAGCTTACCTGAAATATCAGGCACTTAAAAAGGAAATAAAGTTTGCAATTTGGGCTTGCATTTCCCACCATCCTGCGCTGATGTGTAGACAAGAAAATGCAATGTTATTTCATTAGTAACTGGTCTGATTTAACTTTCTGCATTTCTGTGTTTTCCCAGATATGATCTTTCTTCAGGGATCAGAGGTCATGTTTAAAGTGGCATTAAGTCTGTTGGGAAGCCATAAGCCCTTGATTCTGCAACATGAAAACCTAGAGACCATAGTTGACTTTATAAAAAACACCCTCCCCAACCTGGGCTTGGTACAAATGGAAAAGACCATCAGTCAGGTATGATTCAGTCTGACCTTCTGAAGGCTTATGCCACCCTGGATTTGGAGAGCTTAATTTTCTTTTGATCGGGACCTATTTCCTACCATTTTGCATCCTGGGCAGCATCTTGAGTGACGCCCGGCAAGTAGGAAGCACGTTGCCAAATACGTGTTCTAGGATGAAGTGCGTGTCTGAGCGTGTGCATGTTGGCAATGTGATGGGACCGTGCCATGTGGAAACTGGTGGCCATGTTCAGGTGTGATAACCAACAGAGGTAATCAGAAGTTTCTTAAAATTAAGAGGCTTCACCCCTAGTTATTCTTCTCAAACACATGTGCTATTCGGTGTAAGTTCGTATCAGTGCTTTGATTTTTTTTTTTTTTCCTGCTGCGTGGTAGTATTTGGAATTTCTCAAAATGACCCTTCGGTTGCAAAATTGTGATAGGAAAATATATATTCTAGAGGCTTGTTCTGTGATGTGGTTTTTAAAATAGGATTCAGTTCCACATCTGTGGCTTTAGCACCCCTGGTTTCTGTAGGCAGGAGAATCGTTACTCTGAAATGTTAAGGGCAAGGGTGAATTGAGCCAGAATTACAACTAGATCAGTTGTTCAATGGTCTGATTTAAGAGTGAGAGCAGAGTTTGACTCTGTACAAAGAAGAAACTTCTAGTAACGTTTGCTGACTCTAAAGAACTGTGATATTTAGTGAAGGGTGGGACACGGCTGTTAATGTCCAGGGGCTGGGTGGCTTAGAATGCTCTGGAAGGGGTTTCTCCATTGGGGCCTGCATCAGGCCTCTCCTAAGCCTCTAATTCACCTTACCTGCTCCAAATACAGTGAAAACATAGAGCAGTTGGGTAAAAACAAGTAGCGAAACAAAGCTAGTTTTTAAAACAAATCCTTATTCTGAGGAATTTTGATAGTCCTGAGAAATCGGATGATTCCAACGGACTGCCCCCGGTTCAGTGTTTGTGGTTTCATTTGCTGCCCCTCCTTCGGTGGTGAGCACAGAGAAAGAAGCAGGTGTGAGCCCGTGTGACTCTGGGTCTCCGCACATTTCCTATCCCTGTGCTTCAGAAAGGGCACTTCTTTTTTACTCTGCACTTTCGTTTTTAGTTAATTGGTAGGCTCTCTGCGTTTTGCTTCCCTGGCACGTTTCTCTCAATGTGAATCGCCTTGGCTTGTTCAGGCCCTACTTTCTGCCAGGTTCTGTGTGACTCCACATGTGCCCATGATGTCATTTAACCACGATGGCATTCCTGAGAGGATAGGTGGTTTTAACCCAGGAGGAGCGTAGGGCGCAAAGAGATGGACTCATTGGCCTGCAGCCACCCTGCTGCTGAGTGAGGTGATAGGGCTTCTCTTGCCTCAGAGTGAGTTAGCAGCTACTCGGCACCGCCGAGGGCATCCGGGTATCGTTTAGTTACAGTTTTTCCTGTATTTTACCTGTATGTTGATACTGAAGCCTCTGCCCTTTTGATTCTTTAGTGTTTGGCACTTATGTGCACTGATCCCTTTTCAGAGCTTTCATTGTATATGCTTATATTTTATGGCCATTGGGGCAAACACAGAGAGCCTCGGTTACCTAAAGTCCATGCCCAGTGAGTGCCTTGACCCTGGGACCTGGCTTTAAGGCAGGCAGTCTCAGCTGACATTCAGTTTACCTGCTGGATATTGAGCCCCAGAAAAGAATCTCATTTTCTCCTCCCTTTTCTGTAAAGAGAACTTACCAGGTTCTCTTTAAATGTTGGAAGAATAGAAAATGGACACAGCATGGAGAAAGAACAGTTGTGTGTGTGTGTGTGTGTGTATACTGATTTGTTTCAGGCAACTGTCAAACTTGGCATCCTTTATTCCATTGACTCCTTGACAACCCTGGATGTGTATTATAATCCCCATTTTTTATAGGTGGGGAACCTGGTCATGGGGAGAGTATCCTGCCCAACACCCTGTTTACAGTGGCAGAGCCAAGAATGTAATGTGTCTCTGACACCAGAGCGCATCCTGTGCAGAAAACGAGCATGTAATCCAGTAATTACAAGTGTGGTAGGAGCCACAGTGGTGCTTGTGCAAGGGCATATGGGAGCCAGGCTGGTGGAGTGTGCACTGCTGATTGGGAATTGAGAGGGTTGGATTCAGCGGAGTCCAAAGAATGAGCTAAGAACAGGGGTCAGCACACGTTTTCTTCAGTGGGCCAGGTAGGAAGTCTCAGGCTCGGTGGGCCAGAAGGGCTCTGTGGCAGTCACTCCACTCTGCCTTTGCAGCACAAAGGCAACCAGATAATAATGTACATGAATGAAGCGACTGTGCTGCAATAAAACTGTATTTAAAACACATACAGTGGGACAGGTTGAGTCCACAAGCAGTACTCTGCTGATTTCTGATCACAGGCACAGGAGTGAGAATAGAGAGAAATTCTAGATGCCTCTGCGTTGAGCGTTGAGCTATGAAGGGAAGGGTGGTTGTGGATTGGGAGCAGCTGTGTAGGGAATTCAAAATCTACATTTTGGAGCCCAGGTTTTCATCCTGCCAAAAGTCTTGATGGGCAGCCCTTAGGATGCCAGGCAGCTCTCTGCCCTCCCCCTCCCATGCTTCCCATCTGGAACTTGACGTCTGTCAGGCTCACTGCCCCTCTCCCACCTACTTAGAGGGTGCTCTCATTTCCAAGTCCTACTCAGAGATGAGGCCTGAGGGCCGCTGCAATGCCTCGGCAGCCGTAGAGGGCCCTCAGGCTCAAATCTCGGGGGCCCACAGGGTGAAGGTGACAGATGCATTCACTGCACGCGACAGGTCATGTATATGAATGGGCAGAGTCTGGACGGTCCTCTTGATAGCTCTGGCTCCATTTCATTGGGTGCCTTCCGCTCGAGCAGCGGGGACACAGCCTGTGTCCAGGGTGGGAGAGAAGGTAGCTAAGGACAGGGCTCTGTGGCTTTGGCTCGGCGTGGGCAGCCTGGGAGCAGCCAGCCACAGCAGGGCAGGTCCAGAGTTGACAAGAGGCCAGGGCAGGAGGAGAAGGGCCTCTGAAATCTCTGTGGCAGTTCCTCAGTTTGACTTAACTGTTAGTTGAATATGAGCCATAAAAGTCCTCTGCCCCAAGAAGGGGGAAGCCCTGGGAATAAACAGAAATGAAGAGAAGGAGGTCAGGTTTGTATGCTTGTCACGGTGAGTGCTGTCTGCCTCTGCCTCTCAGTTCAGTGTGAGGAAGAAGGCCAGAGTTGGAGGGGGACTTCAGGAGACAGAGCAAAGAGCCTGCTTTCAGTGTCCTTGGGGCTGCGTTCGCAGTGTGGCCCCAGACCCGCACCTGTCCTGGTATCCTGTAGGAACTTGTCAGAAATGCGGAATCTGGGGCCTCACCCCAGACCTGCTGAGTCAGAATCTGCATTTTAACAAGATCCCCTGGGGATTCACACACACTGGAACATTTGAAAAGCTCTGCTATGGGCAGCTTCATTGAAAACACACTAGACAATTCCCTGTTCTAGTTGAGCTTGTAGGCTAGAAACCAGAATCTTAACAAGGTTCCTTTGTTCAGAAGACACTCATCCAAATCCCAGCATTGAGACGGCCTCTTCTGCACGGGGAGGAGCCCTCACCACTTGGGCAGTCTGCACTGTTGAAAACAAGGACTTGGGTAGCCCTGGTGGCTCAGCGGTTTAGCGCTGCCTTCAGTCCAGGGCCTGATCCTGGAGACCCAGGATCGAGTCCCACGTTGGGCTCCCTGCGTGGAGCCTGCTTCTCCCTCTGCCTGTGTCTCTGCCGCACTCTCTCTCTCCCTGTGTCTCTCATGAATATATAAATAAAATATTTCAAAAAAGAAAAAAAAAAAGAAAACAAGTACTTGTTTCAAAGGGCAATCAGTGCCATACCAAAAGGGTGGGGTACACTGAGGAGGAATATTTTACCACTGGTATTGTTTAGAATTGCTTGCATGTGGTGATAATAAAAAACAGACCAGTTTTTAGTTAGGTTTCTTATTTTTAAATTCACTACAGGCCCTGTAGCCCTGGTTGCTGACACCCGGACACACTGCTCCGCTATCCAGCCCTTGGTCCACCGCTGAGACGGACGGACTGGTCGGGGAAGGGCCTGGAGGCTGGGAAGGTGGAAAGTATGTGGCCAGTTCTGCAGACGTCAGGGTTAATGGTTCCATTATACAGAGTGTCCACGACTGACTGCAAAGAGGAACTCTGGGTCTCCCAATAGCAAATGAGCCAAGAACATAAACAATTCACTAAAGAGGAGCTCCATCTCGTAAACAAATATCTGGGAAAATACTTCACTTCATGCATAATTTGAATGACATATAATGCACTACAAACTTGATTAACAAAATGAAAAGTATTGAGGCCAGTACCCAGTGCCAAGGGTATATATACTATCCCTGGCACGTCGGTATGTTGTTGTTAATGGCATTGTGCGTTGATTATTCCCATTTGGGAAGCAGTTTGGCGATGTGTATCACAAGCCAGTAAAATATTCATACCCTTTGACTCGGTGATCCCATTTCTTGGAATGTATCCTTAGGAAATAATCCAAAATATGGGAAAAGCCATATGTACGAGGATGTATAGAGTTAGGTACTTTGCAAGTTAACCAGACATCTAGCACATGATGAATGGATTAACATGGTTACGGCACGTCAAGTAGATAGAATAATGAAGCCATTTGTCATTCTGGTCAGGAAGCATAGATAGCAACTCGGAAAAGCATCATTTGAGGACCTGGGCCCTTCTTTCTCCACCAGCCACGTACAGCCATGCTATGGGATCAGTTCTAGGGCACAACTGCAAAATCAAGGGCTCTCGGTGTTTCAGGAGCCAGGAGATAACGATGCAATTTTTCAGCGATGATCATGACCCAGGATGGTTCCTGGGAATGGATGGGAGTCCTGAGAGCGCCTGCGGCTTTGGGCACAGCTGAGAGCCATTCACCTTAGCAGGTCATCAATCTATTAAAGGCCACAGGTTTTGTTCCCACAATTTCCAGATTAGTAGCTCATTTAAAAACAAATCTCTGTGGAAGAAAAAAGCAACTGCATGACATCTGTTGGGCCTCGTATTTATAATTGTACACCAGCGCCACGGCAATCTCGGTTTTAATGTTTGTGGTTTTCACTGTGTTTGAGCTATTCAGAGGTTCCGTGATGTGGCATCCTTTGTAATTTTGCTGAAGCACAAAGTTGCATGTGAGGGTTTCATGACAAGCGCGTGGAAGCGGCTTCCTTAGCTAAGTGAGCACCTATTCACCTTGCCAGGTGTGTGCTGGGAACTTCCACAAGTAATGCCCACGGTGATGCTGGGAGCTGGGTGCTCTCACCCCCTGTCGGGGGCCAGGAACCGAGGCCGGGAGAAGTCAAGTAATTTGCTCAAAGTCATTCAGGGCATGGCCAGTGGAGCCCTGATTTGAGGCCTGAGTCAGTTGGCTTGACTGTGATACAGAGATGGTAATCCCCGCTGACCCCACAGCCACTGAGGGCCAGCAGAGATTCCCATGCATACGGCAAGCTTTCACACGCACGCACACCACGAGGACAATGCGTATTTGCTTTTCGGCATAGAATGACCTTTGTGCCTAATTGGTCTTGTCCATTGAATTCAGTTGAAAAGCAGGAAGCTGAAAAGTTAATCTGAAGGCAGAGAAGATTGTTGGGAATGGTGAGAAAGTAAACGTGGTTCTTGAATATCGATTTCAGGGAAGATAGGGTTCATCCATGTTTGAGTGATTATGGGGCGCCATTGGGGAAAAATGAGTTTTTCATTGATTTTCACTGTGTTGGGAGTTCGTTTTTCACGAGAGGCAGTGAAGAGTTCCTTTGTGCTCTCGTAAGGTCCAACTGCATCCTCTCCATGTGTGTCCTGAGATGCTGGCCTTGGGTGTGTGGTGCCAGCATGACCGAATGCTCAGGCCCGCACACAGAGCCGCTCTGGGACTTTGCTCCTGTGCTGAGCCACGGCCTGTGGGGTGATCCCACAGAGACAGCCTGTGGGGGAGGCAGTGGCCACTCCTGACCTCCTCTTCAGCACCGCTTCCATCCAGCTCACTCAGAGAAAGTACAAACACCAAGAACTCACTTGTGCACTTTGGGGCTGTTTTTCACACGGGTGGTTTTTTGATCACTGTTACTATTATGGGCAGGAAGGCATTGTTTCGTGTTCACTCATCGGTGTAGGCGACATTTGGGTTTTGGCTCATTTCTGCATATCTTATGTGCAAAGGAGGGTTTTTTAGTAAACAGTTCCATTACTTAGCTGTTCTTGTAACTCTAAAAACCCAACTGAACTATAATTAAACTTTGACTCGGTGACTGGGCAAATGGAGCTATGGTTCTTTTGTTTTGTTTTGTCCCCCCACCCCCCACCCCTTGACCTGTGGCTGATGTGTCTAACATAATAGAATTTCCGGAGAAAAAGGAAATTGGCACTGAAATAAGAAAAATAGATTTTTATAAAAAGCTTTTGAAAAAGTAAGGTTCTCTGGCTTTTGGAAAAATGAGTATCAGAGACCCAGACCCATTGCTACCTTACGTTTATTTCTCAATGCCTCCTTTGTCCTTTCTTCCCGATTAGAATTGTTCCCTTTTCAATGCGAGTTTTCCTTATCCATCACCGACGGCATGGGGCATGGCGTAGGTGCGTGATGGATGCTCGTTGCCGTGGCCGCGCACGCGGCTGTGTGTTTTTTCTCATTTCCAGGGCCTGACGACTTTTCTGTATATAACAGGTATTTGAGATGGATATCTCGAAACAGTTACAAGCCTATGAAGTGGAGTACCACGTGCTTCAAGAAGAACTTATCGATTCCTCTCCTCTCAGTGACAACCAAAGAATGGACAAGTTGGAGAAGACCAACAGCAGCTTGCGCAAACAGAACCTTGACCTGCTTGAACAACTGCAGGTAGAGCATATTTATGAAGCTTGCTTCCTGCACCCGCTGCTCGTGGGAGATCATTAGCGCACCGGAGCACCAGCGGCCTGGGCTTTCCCATGACCGCGGGACCTCTCTCCCCCTCGGCCCCCCAACCGGTCTGTTTATAGTTGGGATCAAAGGTATCCCAGGAGAATTGGTCCTTTTTATTAGGGAGCATTCAGATTATCCTCCGCTGAGGTCAGACAGTCCTGGAACTTTCTGAGCGGCTGACCCTGCACTTTAACCCTTTTTAGGAGAGAAGCCCAGCGGGGAACTGGGGGTCCAGGATGCTGAGGGGACTGTTCGCTGAACGCCAGCAATTGTGCTTTGAGTAATAACCAGAGAATCAAAGGCTTGGGCTACTGTGAGCGAAACCAGCTAGGTCCCTGGAGGAGGGTTTGGAGAGGGGAGTCCCACAGAGCTCTACCTAACAAAATAAGCCAGAGCCTATGGTCATGATGTGTGAGTCCTTACTGCAAATAGGAAAGTTTGATTAAGAGGGACATAGTTCTCCCCTCTAGCAGCTTCCGTTTTAACATGGATAAATGTGCATGAGGACATCTGGTAGGAAGGCAAACAGGCCATGCATACGGAACGGTGAGTTGGGGAGAGCCTGGGCATGTAGTCCAGACACCCAGCTCTTGCCAGACCTAGGGTTGTCACTACCCCACTGTCATGCGGGCAGACTGCTGACCTGCTCCATCCCCATTCCCTCCCCTGCATGACACAGAATCCCTCACTGCTTAGCACAGCTCCTTCACCAATCAAATAGGATAAAGTAATATATAGTCTGCTTTTTCAAATGCCGTAAGTGGGTGGGAATGCTGTTAATGTTAAGGGATTGTTTCGGGGGGATTTAAATTTTTGAGTTGCTGCGAGGACAAATACATATTTGTCCCCAAAGTCCGTATTTTATGGTGTTCCTGGGCTGTCCTTAGAATAAGCTTTCTAGCCTGACCTAAGCCTCTTATTTTTCTCCATAGAAAGTTGCCGCTTTGCAGACACAAGCTTGGCAGTGATACGAGAAAGGCCAGCGTTTGAGAGCTTAATAAATCAACCCTTGTCCAAAATGCATTCCTCCCAGCAGGGATTTATCCCAGGAGACCTAGTGGCTATTTACTGTAGAGGAACAAAGAAAAATGCTTTCCCTGACCAGTCCTAACTACCAAGCACATTCTGAATTTTAGCTTTTTTCCCCCTAAGACTGAGATGTCCCACCTGAAAATATGCTTGTGTACAACAGTGTCTCCAGGGTGTCTCAGCTGTCCCCCAAAGGGGAGGCTCACCAGGACATAGAGCCTTATCTGGTCTTTAACGGTCTGTAGCAGAGGTGGTGGTTTTAAGTGGCTTCCAAACAGTAGGTCTCTGAAATAGAACCTGATAGGAGCATTTCTGACAAAGCTCAGACTTGCATTTGAAGCATTTGGCTCATGAAGATAGTATGGAAATAAAAGGTTCAGTTTACTGGGCTGATGCCCATGTGACCCTTTTGTGGTAAAGGGTGCACATAGCTTCACGTGGCTTCTGTGATAGCATACCCCTTTCGTGAGGAGAGGAAGCCTTGCAGAGTTGCTCGGCTCCCTCCGTTCAAGAAAGGCACCAGCCAGTAACCGGTCATGACAGACATCCTCCTGGCAATGGTCTCTCTTTCACCAAGCGGCTGTGCACTTCTGGGGGTGCCATTCAAGACTGCAGCTGTGCCGGCCCACCAGTATGTGGAGCCCTTGCCTTGCCGAGGCCGGGGTCACGGAGATTCAGAAGACCCTGCTGCTGGCCGAGAGTTGGGACAGAGTTGGGACAGGGGTTCCACTGTGTCAGTTGTGGGTGCCTGAGGGTCGTTCCCCAGTTACCCTCCAGGAGTCACGTGGGCTCCTGTCTTGCAGCCAGACTATATATGTTCTGTGAGACTCACACCTCCTTGCCTTTTTCCTTTTTTTAACAGTTTTCAGAGTCCAAGGATGGGTGTTAAATATAATAGTTTCCAACCAGAGATCTTGGGTTTTTCCCAAAGTATCAAAATTGACCTGTTTTCTAGCTTTGTTCTGTTCACATGAGTTGTCAGACATACCAAGGGCCCACGTTATCTTCTCGTTGAACACACAGTGTTACGTAGCAGCCAGAGAGCAGTGTTCCACCTGTCTTGTCCAGCAGCACATAGAAGACGCTTGCGTGGACCTACCAGACGTGCCAAATGATAAAGGACGTACATTTTTTTTTTATAAGAAGCACTGTGAGTCATCGAGTGCCAGTGAACTAGGTGCCGTGGGAGGCCAGACCCACGCACAGGATGAGACGTGCTTTTTTCCATGAAAGAGCTTCAGGCTCATTGAGAGTGACGTTCACGCAGAATCGTAAAGGACCGTGCAGCACCGCTCACCACTAAGCTGTGTGGCACAAGGGAGTTCCACGGGCCTCGAGAACGAACGGTCCTTTGGGTGTGGGGGTGTCCCAGAGCTCGCCCGTGGGTAGGAGCGCTTGCAGGTGCGCACCTCAGCGTGACCACCCCTGCCCGGAAAGCAGACACCCTTAGGATCTCAGTCCTTTTCTTCCTTCTATTTTGAGCGTTGAGCAGCGCAGCCAGAGCTAGACTCCGAGTCGTGAGTTGTCTGTCTGGCACAAGTGTTGTCTCGTTCAAAAACCTGCTTCCCTTGTTTTGTAAAGGAGAGAAAAAAAAATCCCATTTTCTCTGCCCCCAAATAAAGGGGAACATGTAGAGAGCTGGACCGGATTGGCGAGATGGAGCAGCGGCTTGCTGGGCTGCCACCTGAGCGCGGCGCCAAGCAGCATGAGCCGAGGGATGGGCCAGGAAGACCTCGGGGACAGGCCGGACTCCCTGCGGCCTTCTCAGGAGGCCCCTCAGCCTCACTAGAGCCCACCGGCTGCCCGGAGGCCGGCCCGGGTAGATGAGGAGGGTGAGGGCCAGTTGCTAGACAGAAGCACCTTGGAAGGAAGTTCTGTCCACCTGACATCGGGTGCCAGGGCCCGAGGAGGCACACTGGGCGGGGGGGGGGGGGGTGGCCCCCTTCACAGATGCTCGGCCACCTGTGCTGCCGGGGCGATGCCCGTGCCCTTGACGTGGCCCTCTCTGCACCTAAGGAGAGAGGAGAGGACGTGTGCACGAGACGGCGGGCGCCGCCGGGGCCTTCCCTTGGGAACCATTTGCCTGTCGGTCTGAAGCGCGTCTGCACATACGCGTGTGGGTGTCTGTGCAACTAGGCCGGGCGATGCTGCGGTCGTAAATAAAGCTCCAGGTCTGGGTGGCGTGGAGCAGCGGGAGTCGCTTGTTCCCCGACGCTCCAGCTCTTGTTCGTGAAGCATCCTTGGCCCATATCAGAGCTGTCCTCTCTGGTGTCGTCGGTGACGGGGATCGGCTCCCTGTGCCCCCTGAAGCCACCATCTCAGAGTAGCCACAGCAGGGAAGGAAAATGCCAGAGGCTCTCAGACCGGCCCGGCCTTCCCACGGGGGAACCTGGGAAGTGGAGTCGTCCTGTGTGGCCAGAACTGATGATAGACTCGTCTCTGCCAAAATCGGGCTCCACAGCGTCTCCAGGGCTGGACGGTGGCATGTGCAGCAGCCCCCCCGCCTCCCCGGGTTCCCGCTGCGCAGTTCACACTCTCTTCCCTTATTCTCCAGGTGGCCAACGGTAGGATCCAAAGCCTGGAGGCCACCGTTGAGAAGCTTCTGACCAGCGAAAGCAAGTTGAAGCAGGCCGCCCTTGCCTTGGAGCTGGAGAGGTCGGCCCTGCTGCAGACGGTGGAGGAGCTTCGGCGGCAGGTGACGGCGGAGCCGCGCGGGCTGGAGCCTGACCTCACGGGGCCCGGGCCCGCGGGCGACTGACCGCGCGAGAGACAGCTCCTCGCCGGAGCACGGCTCCGGAGGAGACACCGGGGCCCCATCCCAGCACTGGCCAGGCCTTAGCTGAGAGGGACAGAAGATGCCGGAGGGAGGAACAAGGCATGATGCGTGCTTCTCAGGGAGGACACTGGCTTGCCAGCCTGCACGCTGGCACGGACTAGAACTTGCAAGTCGCAGGGCCTGACCAGGTCCCAGTGTTTTTGTTTAGGCTGCAATTTGTCCCTTCTCCAGTCCTGATTACTGTACCCAGTAGGTGTAGGTGGCATGGACATGAATAAATGCACTTCATGTTTCCCCGGTGTTTCCTTTTTCAGTATCGCTGTGTTTGCAGAGGACGCTTAGTCCTGTGGATCCGAGAGGCGGAAGGGCTGGAGAGGAGCCCGCTGGCCCCAGTGTGGGTCCCTCGCCCTGCCACACGGTTTGTGGGCCTGCACCCTGCGGGTCACCGGCAGGGGTTGCAGCCAGCCCCCGTCTGTTCTCGTTCCAGAAGCCCCAGATAACCAATAGGACATCTTGAATTTCTCTCTCTTCTGGGTATTTAATGAAGTTTGTCTTTTAAAAAGAATAGTTTTCATTTTTTTACTTAGTCCTTAAAGATCAGTCAGAGTCATTGTAGATAAACGTTCCACGGGTCAATCACCAGTTTTTAGGCTCAAACCCAGAGCTGCTAGCGAGCCCCCTGCATTCACAGACTCAGACGTTGATCTCCCTGTGGGTTTTCATCGCCACGCTACAGCCGTGTATTTATTTTTGCTGCTGTGTGATGCAGGGCGGCCGTGCCCCTCTGAGTGGCCACCCCTGGGAGTCGCGTTCCCTTGCAGAAGTAGCGGGTGCATCAGGATTGTCAACGGGTGCCAGAGATTCTGGGACTTTCAAAAAAAATGTGATCAGCCTCAAATCGCGATCAGACATATGGCAGCTGAGCGCCGTTTTTCAGAGCTAGGAAATGGGTTTTGGATGTAACTCCCAACAGTGACCCCCTTCTCATCCTTCTGGATGACCAGAACCCTGTGCCTTCAACAAGCAGCCACTCCTGGCTGGCGTGGCCTCCTCTGGCCCCCGGGTGACGCCTCTCCACAAGTGCTCTCAGAATGGGCTGTCGGCTGAGAGAGGAGCTCCGAGGGCACTTCGTGTCCCTTTCTGACAGCAGGACCACTCTGGCCTTGGTCATCGTAGTCCCTTCTAGTCCACAGGGGCTTGCCGTGACTCTCTGGGCAGCAGGTGTCGCTTTCAGCCTGAGGTGAAAGGAAGGATTTCCATAATGGAAGTCGTGCTAGGTCTCCCCAGGCGTTTCCAGGGGGTGACAAACATGCCATCCCCAGTACCTAACAGCCAGCATTTGGGACTCTCCTGTTCTCTGTGTCAGGGGACAGCAGCTCTCCTCACAAATCAAGACAACCAACCCCCAGGAGGCTCTATCCCAAGCTGTTGTACCAGAACTTAGAGGAGTTAACATCTGAGGGCTTCTTTTCCACATATTTTACTGAATGTTTAATAATGTTGAATTTTGGACATCTTATAACCATTACTCAAAAGACATTGACTCTGCAATAAATCCATGCCCACACTTCGATGGTGTCTGTTTTACTTGTAAACTTCGGATTCTTGCTTTTTCAGCCCAGGTAAGGGAATGAATGCCTCATGAACACCAACGGGTCAAAGTGTAAATATTACCTAACCCACAGTGAAGTCATTTGAGGTATTGGCACCTTGTTTCCAGTATTGTCACCCAAGTGCTTGTTACATTTAGCACCTCTGCAGGAGGGCGAGTAGTAGCAGTAGTGAGGCCAGCTACATCAGTAGCAGGTGGCAGCGAGCGAGTGCTATTAGGAGGTGGCACTGGGCAGTGAGGACTAGCGACACAAGCCTGTGGATACAGGTCAGACAGCCTGTGTAGGACTTAGCCAGGGAAAGAACCATCCATAGAGCCAGTTCACGTTACTGTGTGAGGATTTGCAGAGGCAAATTCTTTTTTCTTTTTCTTTTTTTTTTTTTTTTTAAGATTTTTATCCATTTATTTGAGAGACAGCCAGAGAGAACACAAGGGGGGGGGGGTTGTAAGGGAGAAGCAGGCTCCCTGCTGAGCAGAGAGCCCACCGTGGGGCAGATCCCAGGACCCCAGGATCACGACCTGAGCCAAAGGGCAGATGCTTAACCGACTGACCCACTCAGGCGCCTGCCTTTAGTTTTATAGAAGCTGACTCTCCATTTATGTCAAGTTTTTTTTGCTGCCATCTTTGGAAAAGATTAGAAAGAATAGGGAAATGGAAAAGCTATGGAGCAACCACAGCGGTTATTTTTTGGATAATTTGAAACTTTTGATGACAAAAGATGAAAAAGAACATTCTTAGTATCCGGGCTTCTCCGCCTCTATATCTCTCAACTGAATAACCAACCATTTTGGTTGTAAACCCTTATTAGCAAAGTTTGAATTTACACCACTATATACATATTAAAGCATTTTGCACATGAGTATGTTTTATCATAAAGTAGAACATTTAAATGAGTTGAAACAAAATAGTTAAAAAATTGTAATGATTAAAATAGTGATCTCCAGTGTTGTTTTTTTCTTTTAAGATTTTAGTTACTTGAAAGCACGAGAGCACACACATGAGATGGGGAGAAGGGCAGAGGGAGAGGGAGAAGCAGACCCCACTGAGCGTGAGCCCCCGACGTGCAGTCCAGTCTGATCCCGGGACCCTGAGATCATGACCTGAGCTGATGTCAAATGCTTAATGGATCGAGCCACCCAGGCACCCCCTCCCGTGTTTCCAAGGGGAACAACAAACACCTGATCATTTAAAATACAATTTTAAGACTGTGACACAATAATTCAGATGTCAGTTCCCAAGTTCAGCCTTGTTGGATTTAATGCTGGAAAAAGATGCCTTCCAAATTCTAAAGGGAGGAAGGGCACTGCTGGTCATTAATTCACTTTTATTCACCAATTACGCACAGGTGTTTACTGAACTCCAGCTAGTAAATTTCCATCTTCCCTCCTGTCAGACTAATGCAAACTAATCGAAACACATTAGGGTTTTATGTTTTTTGTTTTTTGTTTTTTTCAACCAAGGACTTTAAAGCCCTCAAACTCTTCACTTGGAAAGTTTTGAGCAAGTTATGAAAGCATCTCCAAGACTGTTGGAGCAATGTTTACATGTTTTTTGGCCAAGAGATGACCTAAGCACAGCAACACTTCCAAATATCCTTTTCTGAAAAGCCCTTCTTTCCATAGGACTTCGCTTAGTCTTGTCTTGGGCTCTGTCTGTGATGGGGCAGGGGGTGGAGTAGGTTCTAGTGTGTGGCTATGTGGCTGCCCACTCAGCCGCCCGTGCCTGCTGTAGACAGGGGGTCTCACTGCCCCCCCCCCAGAGTCGGGGGTGGGGTGGTGGGTGGGTGCAGAGGGCCCAGAGAGGAGCAGGAAGGAGCTAGACATTAAAAATAGCGCCTGTGATTCACTGCACTTTGCTGCAGTGCCCTTCGCTCAGAACCTCGGAGATAGCCTGGGCCATCTGACGGGGAGGGGGACCACATTTGTCACATTGCTTCTCCCAGTCAGACCCAGCTGCTGTGCCTCAGCCTTCTGGCTAAGTCCTGCCTTTGTTTTTGTCTTATTCTGCGAGATTAAGAGGCGCGTGCTCCCCAACTGAGCCAGTCAGTGTTTTTGTCTTATTCCATGTGCAGATCTAGGCCAATTTGGGGTGTCTTCTTACTGTTCCTCTAGACATTTCTTCTTTCTAAAATTCTGTGTTTCTCATTTCTTCCAACTGTAGGAAAAGCTAACTGGCTACTGTTAGACTCTGGCTGTGGCTGTCAGCCCCCTGCAGGGTGACATCCTGGGTCCCATCTTGAGGAGTCCGGAGATGGTGAAGTAGCACATTAGGGAAGTAGAGGCAAGCTTGCTTGAGGTGGGAGGGGAAGCAGGGGTGTTCATTTAATGACATCAAATTTCTGCCCACCTCAGGCCTTCCTGCCTTCCTACCAAGCATGGCATGATCCCATTTTCCTTCCTTTGAGGTACACGGCGATCACTTTACTCCTAAACTTGAGATGCTCAAATCATCTAAATGGCTGGGTTATTAGAAAGGACGAAGTGAACTCTTTCACTCAGGATCCTTTCCTTTCTCCCATATGTGCTGTGATCATTCCTAAGACCACTATCCCCTGCTGTCTCCCATAGTGAAGAACCGGCCCGGCCCTCCTCTTGGGCCCTAATTCTGCAGCCTCTGATACCCTGCTTGCTTGCCTGCCTGCTTGCACTCTTCCCAGCAAATGGTTGTGGTGCCCCCTGCTCTGAACCAAGCCCTGATGGAGGTCCTGGGACTACCAGGTAACTGTCTGCCGTCACTGAGCTTATGTTTAGCAGGGGGGACAGGTCACTGAAATCAATCACAGCGTGGGGGCTGCCTACTGAGTGGTCAGCGAAGGCTCAGCTGAGGACCTGGTATTCAAGGTGAGAGCCCAGGGATAAGAAAAGGAAGCAGCTGAGGAGGCTTTGGGTGAGTGTGTTCTGGCCAGCTTGATGTTGGAAGAGTGCTTTCCAAATGATGTCTGATTCTATGCCAACCTTGAGTCCTGTACCAAGAGAACCCTTTTTAAAAATCCCAATGCAGAGGCACCTGGGTGGCTCAGTCGGTTAAGTGTCTTCCTTTGGCTCAGGTCATGATCCCTGGGTCCTGGGATTGAGCCCCGCTGAGCTGGGAGTCTGCTTGTCCCTCTGCTCTCTCTCAAATAAATAAAATCTTTAAAAAAAGCTGTTTTTGATGCACTTTTAACACTACATCTTTTTCAGATGGCAAGGAAATAGCCAATATTTTTCAAGGTAAAACTCCCCTTGCTGTATAGTCCCGTAAATATAAATGATCCACCAACTATTTCAACAGACCCAAGGGAATCTGCTGTTCTCAACTTTGCATGGAGCTACAAGGAGGAATGAGTCGGTGAAATGACATTGTGATGGGCCCCGGCCGGGGAGTGACCTCGCTGTTTCGGTCTGTGCTGGTCTCACTGCACATCTCACAGCTTGCACACATGGCCCTCTCAGCTCCACATGGGGACGATCCGCAGGGGGAAACTAGCAGGGAGGGAACATCCCTTAGAGTCAGGTGTGACTTCAGGGCCTGAGAGTCCAAAACGGAAGGTGAGTCAAAAGACTCTGAAACTCTCCAAAAAGCAGATCCTGACTGCTCACATCACATTCTGGGTTACGGAGGAAATGTGGGTAAAGAATCCTTGATTACTGTGAATATTCTCCTGGAATGGGTTGAGGATGGTGGGAGAGGTACTGCAAACAGTAATGTAGAAATTTTGGAAGAATTATAAAGTTAGCCAAAATTCCCATTTTTCTTTTTTTTTTAAGGGAGGAAGTGGACGATGTAAATGATGGTTTGTTGAGACCCGTGAGGCTCCTGTCTGTGTGGATCATGAGAATATTCTTGCAGACATTCCTGGAATCTTCAGCATCTTCTTCAGGGCCTCTCGGGTACTTCTCCTGAGCAATGTTTGTGTTTAATTAATCCAATGTCAGCTGTGCCATTGAACATTGCATTGACATTTCCAGAACACTCAAAGCCAAACGGGTGACCCTTCAGTTAGCAAATGCCACAAGCATTTGTTCTGACCCGTGACTCATTTTGACCTTTGCTGGTCGTACTTTTACTACAATTATTTCATGCTTTCTCATATTTTTAATATCTTTGAAAGTCACCGTAAAACATTTGAGGAACAAGATGGAGCCTGGTGAATATAAATAGAAGCAGCTTCTAGTGGTTAAAAGCACAGGCTCTTGAGTCAGTCGGGATCCAACCCTGATTCTGAGTCTTAAAAATAGAAATAATAATAATAGCCATTTTGTAGGATTATTTGAATATTTATAAAGAGCCCTGAGCATTGTCACTGAGACAACGTTAAGAGATAAATATTAGCTATTATTACATTATGATTACATAAATGAAATGTATCCAGTTCTGTGGGCTTGATATTGGCCCCAGGCAAAATTCCTCAAGAGACTATAATCCTATTTAAAAGGTGATCTTTAAAACTAGTATGACTCCCTAGGACTGTGTCATATGAGGCCAATATAATTTTACGTTTCTGAAAGCGTGATGACCAAAAAGAAGATGGAAAGCTGTAGGAAAATATACCTTGATGTCAGCAAAGCTTGTCACAACACAGGTCAGTAATTTAAATAAGTTAAAGCTTATTTAACTTATTAAAGCTTAAATCAGTTAAAGGTACATGGAAACAGAGGACACTTTAGCTGGGCTGATTCAACAGATGGAACCAGCAAGACCTCTAGATGGTAGTTCTCAGCCCCAGTTACACTTTGGAATTCCTAGAGAGTTTTTTTTTTTTTTTTTTTTAAGATTTTTATTTATTTGAGAGAAAGAGAGAAAACAAGTAGGGCAGGGGCAGAAACAGACTCCTCTCAAACCAGGGAGCCCAACATGGGACTCGATTCCAGGACCCCAGGATCACAACTTGAGCAGAAAGCAGCCCCATTAACCGACTGAGCCCCCCAGGCACCAGAGAGACTTTTTTTTTCTTTTTTTCCAAGTTCCAGTGCCTGTGGGTTGTCCAGGCTGATAAACTCAGTCTCCCTGGGGTGGGGCCTGGGTGTTGTGTTTTGTTTAGTTTTTGTTTTTTCAGCTCCCCTCTGATTTTAAAATTTAACCAAGATTAAGAACTACTACTGTAATTATATGGCTTGAAGGGAACCTAAAAGCTAGGGCTTTTATCATCTGAGCTGGATTTTGTCCTCAGCCCCGTCCACGTTTATATCAGTGACCTATAGAAGGACCTGGGGCGCATACCTCTCAGACGCATGGGTGCCGCAAAGCAAATGCAGTGAATGACCTGACAGGCCTTGATTGATGTTGACAAGCCGGACCCATGACCCGATTTGAGCAAAATGCCCTTTTAAATGTCAGGTTCTAAATCCACGTGTAGGGCAGTGGGTCCCGGAGTGCAAACCCCGGACCAATAGTGTTGGCATCATCTGAAAACTTGGTAAAAATATAAAGTCGCTGGCTCTCCTCCAGTCTACTAATTCAGAAACTGTAGGGGGTGGAGCTGGCAATCATTCTAAAAAGTCTTCTGGGGAATTGTGGTGCCTGCTAAAGTTTAAGGACCACTTATGTGCAGGTGTAGGGGGATCACAATGGCCAAATACCAAGTGGCAGACTCTTGTGTTAGCAACAACCCTGGGAAGAGAATCTCCTTATTTGTGATCTATTATCTTTATCTGTTTATTAGTGATCTTTTATTCTCACTTTCTCATTGCTATGAAGACCTTTCATTCTTTGTGGGTTGTGCCACTTGCTTCTTTGTACCTCATTCATGGAATAAATCCGTTCATTGAAGATCTAAGTAATTCCAGAGACCGTCAAAGAGTGAGAAATGGGAACGCCTGGGTGGCTTAGGGCATGATCTTGGGATCCTGGGATCGAGTCTGGCATTGGGCTTCCCACAGGGAGCCTGCTTCTCCCTCTGTCTATGTCTCTGCCTGTGTGTGTGTGTGTGTGTGTCTCATGAATAAATAAAATCTAAAAAAAAAAAAAAAGTGAGAAATGTTGAGTGTAGCTAAAAAACAGCAGACACATGGCAGGCACTGTTATGAGCCCCTTCGATGAGTATGAACTCTTCTGATGAGGGAAGGCACAGTTAGGATTTGATCTACTGCAGCCATGGAGTGATGGCCTTTTTGGTTGGTTACCAAGGGTTGAAGGGTGGGTTTGGTTAGCTTCCAGTGTTTTTAGCAGGTCACTAGGTGTGCTGTGCCCAAGGAGCTTTTGGGTAAATAGTAAAGAAGATTAAGAATACCTGACCACCAGGATTTAAATTTTAAACCTCCCTCCCTCCTCCCTTCCCATTCTCTGAAAAGGGGCAGGTGAGGAGGAAAAGAAAAATCTGCCTCAACACATTGGAGGAAACAGATCAAGGCCTAAAAGGTCAGGAGGGTCCCTGCAAGGTAGACAGCTGGCCCTCTTCCGGGGAACACCAGAACACCCCTCTTGGGGGCCACGTAGGGGGAACAGGGTGCAGAGGATGAATATATGTCTTGGACAGTGGAACAAACACTTGCCCTCCTCCAGCTCCTGGAGAACTTGCAGGTAGTTCATCCACAAGGGGAGGTACAAACCCGAGAGACACCCCCGCCCCCAACGCCCAGGGCTTTTTTTGAGAGTAAATTGCCTGGAGCCAGTCAAAAGTTGCCTGAACTGTCATGTCTCGAGGTGCATTTCTCAACCAAATGTGGAAGGAGCAGTCTCATTCCAGAAAAATGTCCAGAACCGATTTTTCTGTGTCTATGGCCAGACTCAGCCACTTTGAACTGTGTCCTGGCCTTGGAGGGCTCCAGGAAGCTGTGACCCCGAGTGTTCTGGGGCACACCATTTTGGATTTTGCTCCTCTTGGAGATTAAACACATGCTAGTGTGTGTTAAGGACACTCAGTCCTAGAGTAGACATGATATTATTTATAATAAGAAATAGACATATTTGTTCTCTATCCCAGTTCCTGGTGCAGAGCTCCTAAAACCATTGGAAGCTCCAGGGATGGGAGCAAGAGAGGTATCATTTGTGATGTTAATGAGGTGACTTTTGGAAAGCACCTCGGACTGGAGGCCCGTTGCCTGTGGAGCCAATTTACTGTCCCTACCCCCTGACCTCCTAGGATGGTAGAGGCCTCCTCCCCAGGTTGAATCAGTCACCAATGGCCAATGACTTCATCAATCGTGCCTATGAAAGGAAGCCTCTATGAAAACCCAAAAGGACAGGCTTCAGAGAGCTCCTTGGGTGGGGAGCACATGGAGATTCTGGAAGAGTGGCATGCCCAGAGAGAGCGTGGGAGCTCCACACCCTCTCCCCGTACTTCCATCCCTCCCACCTGACTGATCCCGGGGTATATATAGCCTTTTACAATCAATCAGTAGTAAGCAGACTTCTTATATTGGTTTCCCGGGTTCTGTGAGTGGCTTTAGCGAATTAACTGACTCCAAGGAAGGGGTCATGAGAACTTTGATCTGTAGCCAGTGGGTCAGAAGCACTGTGACAACCTGGACTTGTGATCAGCATCTGAAGTGGGATGGAGGAGGTAGGGAGACAGTCTTGTAGGACTGAGCCCCATAACCTGTGGGATCCGATACCGTCTCCAGGTAGATGATGTTTAAATTGAGTTGAACCGCAGGACCCACAGCTGGTGTCTGAGAATTGCTTGGTGGTGTGGAAAAACCTCCCACACAGGGGTTGGTTTCAGAATTATAGTCAAGAAACCTGGTGTCCACTTTCCCAGTATGTGGTCTTTCTAGAACATGTTCCTACCTGATTGTTGTGTCACATGCACGTGGTAAAAACACACAGCAGAAACATGCGAAGTGAAAGCAAAGTCCTCCAAGGCCCCCTCTGCCCATGTGCTGCAACCCAAAGGCCATGGCTCCTATTAGTCTCTCAGCCCTTCTTCCAAAAATTGAAATGGATATCATAGGAAACACGCGTGTGTGTGTTTGTGGAAGCCTTTTTAGGTTGTAACAACCTGGGGGCCAGGCCAGGCCAGGTGTGTGCCGCTGTCTTCTAGTGGGTAGAGGGCAGAGACGCTGCAAAAGCAGCCCCCAGAGCCAACACCGCCGATGTGCAGAGACCCCGCTCTGGGGGGTTTGGGAACCTGACTGCATCACAATCCCCTGGAGGTGGATTCGAACATAGATCGCTGGGCCCCATCCTCCGAAGTTTCTAATTCAGCAGATCTGGACTGGGGCCCCACACTTGGCACTCTGACAGGTTTCCAGGTGGTGCTAACGTGGCAGGCCCGGCAGGCACCCCACTTCCCCAGCCTCTGCCTGGGGCCTGCCCCTCGTCCTCACAGGCCCGTGTGGGCTCTCCAGCGCCGGCCCCCGGTGCCACCAGCAGGAAGGGATGAGAGACACCACTGGCCCTCCGCGAGCCCCCAACCGACAAGCAGCAGAGGTAGCAGAAATCCTTCCCAGTCGCGGCCCCGCTGGCAAGAACCCAACAGAGAAGCCACAGCCAGTTGCCCAAGGAGCTGGAAGATGTGGCTTCTTGCACCGTGTTCACTCCCAGAGATGACAGCAGGGGATCTGATTGCCAAAAGGGAGGAGAGAGGATGGCTGCGAGGATAGTTTGCTGAAAGGCGCCCTGCGCCGCACCCCTGCTCACCCTCATCGCCCCCACCTCTCCCCTCACCTCTCTCCCACCTCTCCCCCCTCTCCCTCCCCCACCTTTCCCTCCCACCTCCCCTCACCTGTCCCCTTCTCCCCCACCTTCCCCCAACCTCTCCCCCCACCTCCTTCCCACCTCTCCCCCTCTTCCACCTCTCCCCCCCACATCTCCCTACCTCTTCCTCATCTTCCCCCTCTCCCCCCCACCTCTCCCCCTCTAACACCTCTCCCCCCCCCCACGTCTCCCTACCTCTTCCCCCACGTCTTCCCCCTCTCCCCCCCACCTCTCCCTCCTCTCCCCCTCTCCTCCTCTCCCCCTCACTTGCTGTTCCCTGGACACACCCGGTCTCCGCTCTCCGGCTGCCAGCACACTCCCTGCTCGGGCATTTGCGTTTGCTATTCCCTCTGCTTTTGGAAGCTCTGGTCCCAGTCACTTGGCTCGTTCTCACTCCATTCTGGTCTCAGCTCAGTTGTCCCTCCTCGGGGTGGCCGGCCCTGAGCACCCCAGCAGGGAGCCCCCACCCCCACCTGCCCCTGTGCGCTCTTTCCCCCCTTGGCCTGCTTCCCCTGCCCCCAGCGTGCTGCCTCTGCGTCTGCTTCTCGTCGTCCCTGCCACAGGAAAGCAAGACTGCGGAGGGCAAGGCCTGTCCTCTTCGCCGTTACATCCTGGAACAGCACGTGGCACAGAAGACGCTCCTAGATCTCTGCCGAACAAGTGAAATCTTCCATTGTTGACGGGCCCTGCCAGATTGCTCTTCCAGTAGATTTGTGTTTAGGTTTTAAATTCGGGAGCCCGCTCACCCCCTCATTAATGTGGAATATTTTCTCTGGGCTTCTTGTGCAAGTCGTGGCCCTGAAACACTCCTCACTGGTTCCTCTGCCTCCCTGGGGTGGCCTCAGCTCCCCAGGTCCTGGAAGCTACGCTTCCCAGCTGGGGTGTGAGCCAGAAGAAACAAAGTGGGCTGGCAGCAAATCTTCCTAACTAGGCAACACTGTTTCTCAAAGGAACATGTGATAGTCACACTCCTTTATTGCAAGAGCCCAATCAAGGGAGAGGCATTGATGCAGCCCCCATCAGAAAAAATCATCCCCTATCTAAACTATCTTGATTTACAAGATTCTTAATGGCTCAAAAGTGCTGTATCAGCTTAAGCTGATCTAAGAAAATAAACATTTCATAACTGTGATAATATAAGCGCCTCGAGACACAGAACAGCTCAGCCCCGATGGACGGTTCTTATAAATAAACCAGGCAATAGCACACTACAGAAATAACTAGAATTTCTGTGACTTCACGGGGAGCCAAATGGAAATGCCCTTGCCAAGTGAATGCTAAAGTCATCCCATCGTCAAAATATGGTCAGGCACTAGATGTGAGCCAGACATTTCGCTCCAACGAGGGCCACTTCTCAAGTGGAACCTAGTTAACTTGAGCCCTCAAATGGAATTTTTTATGCTTTGACTTTAGAGAAAGGGGACGCGCTACAGCAAAGTGAGTTCATCTAAAGGGTCTGGTTAAAACCAAACGGAAACAAAACGCCAGCAGCAGGCCTGGAACCAGCTTTGACTCAGTGGCTTATGTGTTCTACATCAACCGCCCATGCCATCTGGATTCACAACGCCCCATAGCCCAGCAGGGTCCTGTGTGATTAAAAACAGGCTAGGCACTGGTCCATGAGACAGAGATTTTCAGCATCACTGGTTAAAATAAAAACAGCTTCCTGTTAATCAGAAGAGGCCAGTTATCGGAAGAACCTCATTTCCTCAGCATTTTAATTTTTGAGATTTTATGGTGATAAGAAGAAAGCAAATTATTTTTCAAGGGAGTGTGCTATAGCAATTTCTCTGGGAAATTATATTTTCTGGGACAAGGTGTCTGTGTAGGTCTTTTTTGGATGGACATAGGAGTATCCCAGACAAAGGGGCACTCTCCCTGACCCCTTTGCCCATTGGCTCAGTTCTGGGGTAACTGTGTGTAGGGGCTGGGCTGCACTGAAGCCAGGTTGGCCAGAAGAGGTCATTGGGTTCAGATTGTCCCCATAACTTCCCCTGGCGCCCAGGTGAGGATTTTTTCCTTACTCCCCAGATTCCAGTAATTAGCTTGGCATCTGCATGATGGGCAGTCAATAGGGAGGAGTGAATGCTTCAGAAAGCTAGGCCAACCCAAGGTTTGAGAAGGCCCCAGGACCTGTGTGAACCTAGGGGTCGTCACTTCCGTGGCTTCAGGACTAGCAGGCAGCAGCCACAAAGTCCCACCTTGGCCCCATCCAGTCTTCTAGAAAGTTCTAGCATTTTCTGCACAAGGCAGGGATCCTAATCCTGTTAAACCACCTGTTTAAGGGGGGGAGGGTAGGCGGGGGGTACAGCTGCCACGGTGGCAGATTACCAGTTAGGGAGGCCCTTCCCTCATGCTCACCGGTTGGAGCAGCCCTCAGTGAGCTCAGGTCCTCAGAACACCAGAAGAAAATATTTTTCATGTGATGTGTTTGGAAATTGTTTCTCATACACAGAGGCACACGGACCCTTCCTTCGAAGGCCACAAACCCAACGGTGTTGCAGACACTTTGGAAGCCAAAGCAGCTTTTCCAGTTTCCGAGGCTGTGTGAAAAGGCTGCCGCTGTTCCCACAGCTGGTGGTTCGAAGAATTCTTGCCCTTTCATTCTCTTATCTTAGTTTCTTCCTCCCTCATCAGGTCCTTTCCCTGGAAGGCTCCCTTGATTTCCCCACCCCTGACAGCCTGGTCTCGGCGGGGAGCCTCACCCCAGCTATGGATTTGGAAGGAGCTGCAGAAACTACGTCCCCTGAGAGCAGACGTCTCAGCGGCCCAGTGTCCTCCAGACTCTTGGGGGCCGCGGCCTTGTAGGCTCCGCTCACAGTGCCCGTGACCCATCTGCACCCTGACGATAATACCCACCCCGTCAGGGGCCCGGGAGGAGAAGACGGAAGACAAGCTGGACGTCCCATCTCCAGCTCTGTCCCCGGCCGCAGGCCTTTCCTCCCTGGCAGGAGCACCCTGCTCCTCTCCCGACACCCTGGAAGACCTCAGCTGGAGACCACCCCCGAACAGTTCCATGGCACGTCCAGCCAGTGCTCCGGGACCGCACCCCGTGTGCAGTCCAGGTGCCCCAGCCACACGTGCACACCGAGCACTGGAAATGTAGCAGTGGGAGTGGGAATGTGCTAGAAGTATAAACTACACAGCAGATTCTGGATACTCGGTGTAGAAAGAGAATGTAAAATGTCTCATTAATCCTGTTTCTATTGATGACATTGTGCAACGATACTATTTTTGATATATTGGGCTAAATAAAACACATTAAAATTAACTTTGCAGTGTGTTTCTTTTTATTTTTATTCATGTGGCTACTAGAAAACTTAAAATGACCTGTAGGGTCTGCATTACAGAGGACGAGGCTACTCTAGAAGCTCTGGAAGGAATGCCAGTGTGCTCTGAGGATCAGGAAAGTTCTTGAAGGGCAGAGTGGGGGACAAGGTTTCACCAGAGAAGGAGAGGAAGTTTTTTTTGTTTTTTTGTTTTTTGTTTTCTTGCTAGGGAAATGTTTGGACTCCCCAGCGGAGCAGCTGGGCCGGGGCCGCAGGACGCCACCTGGATTTTCTCAGGTGCCTGTTTCAGATGATATAAGCTCAGGCCAGCCTCTCCGTGTGTGCCCTGCAGCTGGCCAGCTGTGATGGGGTCCGTCTCCAAGCCCCTGGGCCCTGCAGGAGGAGAGGGACCTGTGCTCACTCTGCAAGTGTCTGGTCCAGACAGTGGCCAGCACAGAGGCATTTTTGCATCTGGGCACAAAGTCCAAGAGCTGCTGTTTCAATGCTGAGGAACTATCCTAAGCCCTTACTGACCAGCGTTCCCCCAAACCCTGCTCAGTTCACTGAATTACTGAGCGTGTTTTGTAAATAAGGAAGTGGAGTCTTCCAGGGGTTAATAACCTGAGGTCTCACCAGGTAAGAGGAGAAGCCAAGATTTGCCCCCACGGCCCTGCTTCTGCACTCTGAACCACCGTGCTCTACGGTGCTCCAGCCTCTGCTTGGACCTGGGCCCCACCCTGGCCCCCCCACCCCCACCTCTCTCCACCCCGGCCCCACACCCCGGCCTGCAGCTGGCTGCCGGCCCAGGCCAGCTTTCCTGGACTCTGCCGGCTGCTCTTGATCCAACAGGTACAGCCCTGAGTCCCTGCCCAGCACCCAGCCCTGTGCCCCAGGCTGTGGAATGTAGAAGCCTCCAACAGCTGCACTCGAGTTCCCCGCTGGCTGGGGCAAGTGTGGCTTGGGTTGGGCGAGAGGGTGAGAGGAGGCACTGGCTCCCCCTGCCCTCCCCCTGCCCTCCCCCTGCCCTCCCCCTGCCCTCCCCCTGCCTTCTGGGCGCCTCCACTCAGGCTCTGCTCCCCACGGGGCTCTCGGGCCTGTGCCTCTGGTCCAGTCCTCTGTTTTCTGTTCCACCCTGGCAGGTTCCATCTGGCATTTAGATCTTATAAATAGCCTGGCTAGGGTGTGACTCGGGTGGAGCCCTGGAGCTGGCACTCCACCCTGAAGGGAAAAAAGGCTTATTTAATTCATTTCTGTGCTTGGAAGCCTCTCCCTGCGTCGAAGTCCAACTAGGCGGCAGCTGCTGGGGTTTTTCCTTTCCCTATCCCAAGGTGGCCGGCGGATTTTCTGCGCCTGTTGACTTAAGCTCTTACAGGAGGTTGGGTGGGGCGGGCGTGGTAGGGCCAGAGCGGCTCTGAAGTGGGCTGGCCGACTTCCTGCGAGGGCCTGTGGGTGGGGGTGGGCGAGGTTCCACAGGGCACCCAGCCCTTCTCTGTTGCTTCCAGGATGCAGGAATTGGGGGGTGAGGTGACGGTTTCCCTGAGAGAGGGAGATTCAGCTGGCCAGTGCCTCAGGAAGCCCCCAAACTGGTGCCCTAAACAGACACCCCCTGGAAAGTTCTAGGTCTCTTGTCTCCTGTAGAATTGGGGTCTCTGCACCATGCATCCGGCATCCACCCTGTGGTTTGTATGGGCTCTAAAGAGCTGTGTCCTGTCAGGGTAGTGGGGATTACATGCCCACCCGGAGTTCCTGGGAGGGTGGCCTGGTACAATGCATGGAAAGCACTTGGCACAGTGCCTGGCACCCAGGGAGGGCTCACAGATGCCAGCTTTCCCCAGCTTCCGTATTAGTTTGGGACACAGAGCCAGATAACCCTCAAAGAACAGTTCCTGAAGGCTCGAAAGCCACTTATAGGAAGACCAGAGGTAAACTGGAGGGTTTCCAGTTATCAGCCAAATGTTAATATCCTAAGTGATTGTTAAAAATGAGAGCATTAGATAATAAAATGTAAAATGTATATTAATGCATAATTTTAAAAAGCATCACAAGATAAAATAATGACTAAAAAAGCAAAGTAAATGGGTGTGTCAGCAGGCAAAAATGAGGAACAGCCAGACACTCTCCACATTGTTGTTATGACAACTCCTTGATGTGTGACCTTTTGGTTCCTTTCCTACACATATATTAATTTGCGTGTGTGTGTGTGCGCACATGTGTGCATCTGAGCAGGCTGGGAATAAGGCTCTGATGTAGTTAGTGGAAGGAGTTCTTTGGATATCTGTGGATGTGCCTGGGGCCTGTGTGACTGAAGTGGGGGAGATGGACCTGGGTCATGCACGGAGTCCTGCAGACAGAAGGGGGATGACAAGGAAGGATGTTATGGCCCTTGTCCTCCACCCTCTTTGGAAGCAGGTTGGAGTTTTCTCCACGGAGATGGGTGAGGATCATCGCCCACAGGAAATGTCTTCATGAAAGACTTTATGAGACTCTAGGCATAGGCCTCAGCACTCAAGTGACAAGCTGTGGCACAGGGTTGGGGGGCAGTCTCGACACTGTCAGCAGTGGAGGGTTTCTCTAAGGGTCTATTTGGTGGACTCCAACAATGGTGACTTACTGCAGAAAAAACCAGTGGAGAACTCTGTGTTTCTTGTGGCCAAGATGCTGACAGCCCTTGGCAATTGCCCGAAAATAATGAGATTTCAAAGGGAGGCTCAGGTCCTTCTATTTGGCAAGGGGAGCTCAGCGTGACTGGAATTTGGGCATAAATGTGAATATGATGTCATTATTAAATAATATTGAATCATTTGTAACACTTCATAAGTAGCCCTTGTGTGGTTAATTAGGGTGAAAACATTGATTATTTTTCAGTTCAGGTATAATTAGCATACAGTGGTAATTAGTTTCTGGTGTACAACAGAATAATTCAACAATTCTACATCTTACTCAGTGCTCATTGTGATAAGTGTACTCTTAATCTCCTTTACCTACTTCATCCATCCTCTCACCTGCCTCCCCTCTGGCCACCACCAGCTCGTTCTCTATAGTTAAGAGTCTGGTTTTTTGTTTCCACAGAGTCCGTCCCAGCATCCATTGAACAAGAATAAGGAGGTAAGATTCAAAGCAATTGCCCAGTATTCCTCAGATCCCATCAGCTGTGAGCCTCCATGGGTATTCAAAGATGGTTGGCTGCCTTTCGTTCCTTTGAATTCCGTCGTTCATTGGCACGATGGAAAAGGAAAATGAACTCAAGAACCCACCTAGCGCAGCCTCTTCCACCTAATTAGATACCAACTGAGGCAACAAGTTGAACTTAACACATCCCAAATTTCAAGAGTGGGCCAAGTCTCTTGGCACGTGGGACTACAGCTTAGCCTCCTTCAGGAGCTAGAAGAAATCCGATGCTCAGGAGAACTTCAGGTATGTGCCGTGTCCCCGGGAAGAAGCGCGCCCTCCTGTGTAATGCAAAGGCCACAGTCTGGACTTCATTCTCATCCCTGTGTCTAAAGGGCAGGTGCAACAGAGGAGGAAAAGCTACCTACAGAAGCATTAGCCCTTTCTGGGGGATAACACTGTGTTGCAGGGTGCTTTGGGAGAGCTCCATTGTATGGTATGTTCCCTCTGTACACGGCACCTGTGGGTCATGCTCCTTAGGGAATATCCAGTGAGAGAAAGCTTAGTGGCTGGCAGGTGCTGCAGGTTCTTCAGATAGATCCTTGTCTTGGGACCTCTCTGATCTGAGTCTTTGGGGGTCAAACCTCCAGTTCTTTCTTCTATGGGCCTCCCTTTCACGACTAGATGAGTACCATCATCTCCTCGGAACATCGTTTAACTTCCTCTTCTTCATACATGAAGTCTTTATTATCAGATGTCAAGATGTTTTGTGCTCAGGCATCAATGTCACTTTTTAGAGAGACAGTATTTTAAAACCTGAAGATAGAGAAGAGCATGGAATAGCTGTAGATGCAGGCAGCTGATTTCATTCATTCATTCATTTTCCCCTTCACTGAGTGCCTAGAGAAATACTTCTTAAATCTGTTGTTTCCACTGCTGTCACCTTGTTCAAGCCGACATGCTCTCTGAGCTGGACTAGTGCGATAGTTTAATAGTTCTATTTGCTTCCATTGTTTTTTTCTTTGATATTTTAAAAAGTTTATTAATTAATTGATTTTTAAATAATCCCTACCCCCAGCATGGGGCTCAAACTCACGATCCTGAGATCAAGAGTTGCTCTTCTGACTGGGCCAGCCGGGAGCTTCCATTCTCGACTTTCTGCAACCAATCTCATCAAAGTGATCTTTAAAATAAAAAAAGGCAAGGGGAGAGGGGATGCCCCTGGGTGGCACAGTTGGTTAAGGATCTGACTCTTGGTTTTGGCTCAGGTAATGATATCACAGTCTTGATCTCAAGGTCCTGAGATGGAGATCCTTGTTGGGGTCTGTGCTCATTGCAGAGTCCGCTTGAGATTCTCTCCCTCTCCCTCCTCCCTTCCCCCTTGTACTCTCTCTCTCTCTCAAATAAATAAATCATAAAAAATATTTTTTTAAAAAGGAAGCACCTGGGCAGCTCAGTTGGTTAAGCACCCAACTCTTGATCAGGGTCATGATCTCAGGTCATGATCTCAGGGTTCTGAGATCAAGCCCCACATCAGGCCCAGGGTTGGGCTTTGAGCTTCATGGGAATCTGCTTGAGATTCCTCCCCTCTGCCCCTCTCCCAACTTGTGGGCATGCACTTTCTCTCTCTCAAATAAATAAATACATTTACAAATAAAATAAATACAACTTTAATCTTGCCTCCCTGAATCCTACTGAAAGTCATTGACTGGTGTTTCCCCTTCCATCCACGGCTCACTGGTGAGGACTAAGCCGTTTGAGAGCCTGCAAGCCGTGGCTGCTGCCTGTTCCCAGGGCCAGCTCCTCCTCCTTCCTGAGCTGCAGTGACCCTGGCTGTCTTTCAGATCCTCAAATCTGCACGAGCCTCCCCTCCTGCTCCAGAGCCTTTGCCTGGACTGTCCCCTCCCTTTCCCTCTTCACCTAAAATTAACTCCTTTACTTCAGATCTCAGCTCAAACCTCGCTTCCTCAAAAAGCCTTTCACAGCCTCCAGGCTTGAACAACTTCCTTGAAATATGTTCTCTGTACGCTTAGTAATGTCCTTTCATATCACTTGTCAGAGTGAGGGCCTGTAAATTTTTCTGGGTGGTCATTTGATATCGACAGGCATTAGTCTGTGTCCCCAATAGATTGTAACTACATGGGAATCGGGACTGTGCCGGCTCCCTCTCCATCATAATCTCAGTGCCTAGCAGGGAGCCCGATGCAAAGGTGCTCAATTAACGTTGTCACATACTTGCCAGCTACATAGACTTGGTTCCTGGGATTTTGTCATCAGCTGGGCCAGAAAAAGACTTAGTCTCCAAAGCCCTCTGCAAATGTCATCTTCATTATCCTACTTCCCTTGTCTGGTCCCCTTTCCTCCTCCCGACCTGGCCCCCCATGAAATAAATCTCCTCCAGCATGTGTCCCAGCCTGCTCTGTGCTCCTCAGTGATCCCTCCTTGGGCTTTTAGAGGAAGCCTGATCTGAGTTCACCCATACTTTCAGCTGGGCAGCTCCACCTGGATGCCCATATCCGTTTCTTAGGACTGCTGCAACAAAGTACCATCAAAGTACCAAAGTACCAAAGTACCATGAACCACTCAAAACAAGAGAAGTTTGTAGTCTCACAGTTCTGGAGGCCAGAAGTCAAAAATCAAAGTGTTGGCATGGCCGTCCTCCCTCTGCGACATATAGAGGAGAAGCCTTCCTTGTCTCTTCTGGGTTCTGATGTTTGGTATTTCTTGACTTGTGGGTGCATCACTCCAACCTCTGCTTCTGTTGTCACATGGCTGTCTTCTTATGAGGACACCAGTCACACTAGACTATTCCACTCTATGCCAGGTGACCATATCCTAATCTTAACTTACTAGATCTGCAACTACCTTAGTTCTAAATAAGATCATGTTCTGAGCTCTTGGGGATTTTAACCTGAACATATCTTTCTGAGGGATGTAGTTCAGCTCCTAATAAGCCCATTAGGTGACTCACACTCAGATCCCAAATTGCCATCGGCGTCTTTCCCTCAAGCCCACTCATCCTTTTGTATTCCCTATTAATTGGTGCCACTTCATTAGTGGCATCTAGAGCAGAATAGAAAGTCATCCTATTTTCTCCTTCTTCCATATCTAATTAGTCATTTAGTTCTACTGTCTCTTTATTCTTTCTCGTATTCATTCCCAATGACCCTATTTTAGTTCCTCCTTCATCTTTAACCTGGACAACGTAGGGATCAAAGTGATCTTTCCATCTCCTATTTCAATCCCTTTCTAATTCATCCCCTAGGCTGCTGCATGAGGAATGCACTTAAAACACAAATATGGGGTCCCTGGATGGCTCAGTCGGTTAAGCATCTGCCTTTGACTCAGGTCATGATCCCAGAGTCCTGGGACCAAGCCCATGTAAGGCTCCCTGCTCATCAGGAAGCCTGTTTCTTCCTCTCCCTCTGTCCTCTACTTGTGCACTATCTCAAATAAATAAATAAAATCTTCAAAAAAAAATAAACACAAATATGACCATACTACTATGTTTTAAAAGTCTTCGAAAGCTTTGCTTGGCACATACAGTGGCCCAAACTCCTATGTATGGCACACAAGATACCATCAACTTTCGTTACTGCCTCCCTGTACTCTCTTCTCTAATCATTTTGAACTGTTCAGTTTCCTGAACCTGGGAAATGGCTTCCTGCCTTTGTGCTTGTAGCAGAGACATTGACTATCCACCCAGAAAAGCTGGGTGTCCCTGTACATTTTACCACCTGGTAACATAGGGGACTAGTTCTGGCCAATGCAGTGAGAGCGGAAATTATACATCTCACCTCTGCGCTGAGGAATTGGCCTCCGGTGTGTTCCCTTCCAGTTTTTTGTGTCCTGTGGTGCCAACTTGGAAGCCACTTGTTCTGGATGGCACAGCTATAGGAGTGTACGGACTCTGCTAGCTTTGATCAAGGGACTGTGCAGAGCAGAGCCTTGCCTATTGCTCCACCTACCACACCCAAACCAGCTCACCTGCATGGACATGCAATTTGTGTGAAAAAGAGATCTTAGCTTATTTAGCTCCTAGGACTTCAGGGTCGTTGTGTTATCATGGCATAACGTGGGCCATCCCGACTCCCGCAGTGCCTCTGTGCAAGCTGTTTCCTCTGCCTGCCTACCGCGCTTCCACCCCCTGGGAAAGTCTAAACTGATCCTTCCAGCCCTGTGGTCCTCTATTCTGCAAAACTGATCTGATCCATTACCAATCAGAGTTAATTACTCCCTCCTGTGCTCCCACTGCCCCTGCTATATAATGCCAACAGCATCCCTATCACCTGTCATCCCGATAATTTAGTATCTATCGAATCATGAAATAGTAGAAGGTGTGTGCCTCGGGGGCAGGGAGTGTGTGTTGTTCAGCTATCAGTTTTATACCTCCAGCACCTCACAGGGTGATTGGCATAAAGGGGGTACCCAAGCTGATAAATGATGAATGAATGAACTGACTACCTGTAATCTGTCAGTAGAGACTGATGGGGAAGGCCTTAAGGAACATGGGAACACCGTGCGGGACTCCGTGGCTGGAGACGTTAGGAGTCGGTGACTGCGATTCGGAGCTCAAGCAGTGTTCAGAGTAATATCAGCCCCATTATCTCCCTGAGGTTTCAGTAAGTCAAAGGCTTACGGAAGCTAAAACTCTCATGTGTGCAGTCAGGAAGGTGAGGTTTAAAAGGAAGTCCAAAAGTTACCTTTAACTCATGAGTGAGTGCCCTACAGTGGAATAAAAGTGGGTCTTGTTAGCAGAAAGTGATGATTTAGGAAATAACATTGCACGTGTGTGAGGCAGCCAAAATGACTATCAAATTAAAATTGTGTACTACTGGCTCATTGGAAAAGCATGAAACAGGGATCGTGAACAAAATGCAACTCTCTCTCCACACCACCCCCCCACATCTGTCTATCATCTATTTGCCCCCAAGAGCAGTAGGGGCTGATCCAAGTTTTGTGGGGTCCCTCATTGTCTCCTTAAATTTGATTTGATGGCAGCAAAATCCTTCTTCCTCTGATGCTGACTTGGGCAAGCCGATGAACTCACTGTCATGTTCAGACAGTACAAAAACCCTTTGGGTTGCAAAAAAGTAGCCTCATTTCAGACCTTAACATTCCAAGTCCCAGGTAATGGTTAAAGCCCTGAAACTGATTTAGCCTGAAATCTTTTTCTTCTCCCTTGGCTCAGACCTGCGTCACCCTGGAAGCCTGCCCTGGGAAAGGGGGCATGGTCTCTTTCCTCGCCTCTCCCTCTACTCACCTCCTCCCCCTTGCTAGCTGCTGTTCCCTCCATGCTTGGAACCAAGCCCAGAAAGGGGAGAGGTAAGGGAATAAGATAGTTCTCACGTGGCTGGGTGGCCTCAGCCCTTTGGGCCGGCAGCTGGCCTCTGTGGGGTGGCCTGGCAGATGATTAAAGCTGGCTCTGTCACGGGCTCCGCAGCGGCCTCCAGCTGGGCCCCCTGTCTCCTGCGGTTCCCTTGACCCAGGCTGAAGGTCTCTATCCGTCTGGGTGGTCTCATGTGACTCCTTCCCCAGCTCCTGGGATTCCGGAGGCATGATGGCCAGCCCCTTTCTGCCGAGCTCTTCTGTTCATGCCCACAGGCCCCAGGACCACCCCACGCTGCCCCACACCTGCTCCCTTTCCCACGGGGCCCACATCTGGTCTTGGGACATTTCCCCTTGCTCTGCCACCAAAGTAGTATCCACTGCTAACGTCTAAACGTCTCTTACACCGTCCCAGCGCTGTTCTACACGCTTGACATTTGAGTTCTCAGGGAATGCTCCCAACCACCTACAAAGTAGGTAAATCTGGCCGCCCCTATCCATGAGTGTTTATTTAAAAACTTCTGCTTTGAGTTCTGTTGTCACAAAGCACCGCAGGCCCATTTCATCTGTCGCCGGTTTTGATGACAAGCAGAGGAATTGAGAGATTGAAGCTCCCATTTAGCTTGATCCGTAAACTCACAGTGAGTCTTAGGGCAAGTCAGTAATATCTCTGGAATGGACTCACCAACACCCAGGTTCCTTCTCACCTTGAAGTTTGGGGACTTAAGAAATAGTTGTAGGGTAAGGAATTGCATGTAGGCATTTGGTGTGAGAGGTAAAAAAAAAAAAAAAAAAAAAAAAAAAAAAAAGCTGGTTAAGACCTAGGATGTGGAGAAGCCCAGACAGTATAGATACAAGCAATCCTTAAAAATCTGGAGTTGTCTCTACGCTCTGAAAAAATGATATTTAAAATGTCTCAAAAATCTGGGTCTTTATCGTTGTTTCCTTTATAATCCTAATGAGAAATCCCAATAAAAAGAGAGGTTGGGGTTTCCTGGGTGGCTCCGTCAGTTGAGCATCTGCCTGCGGCTTAGGTCGTGATCTCAGGGTCTTGGGATCAAGCCCCAAGTTGGGCTCTCCGCTCAGCGGGGAGTCTGCTTCTCCCTCTCCCCTGCCTACATGTGCTCTCTCTCTCTCTGTCAAATAAATAAAACTTAAAAAAATAAAAAAAAAGAGGGAGAGGTTTCAGCATGTGGTTTCAAGAACCTGAAGAACATTTGTCCCTCTGACTCGTCAACTCCACTACCAGAAATAAATTCTAAAAAATAATCAGCAGCATACACAGAGATCTGTGAATCACACTAATCTTTTGTAAAAAGTAAGAACAACTCCCCCCATTCAAGTGCTGCTCCTGTGACACCCCGCCAGAAAGGGTCTCACATCTCCCGGAATATAGTAGCCTTGCCCTGACTTTAGTTTTACGTCAAAGCACTCATCACCATCTAATGTTGTCTATGTTTACTTGGTTACTCTTTACTTTCTTTCTTCCAACTAAGATGTTAGAGAGCAGCACGGAGGATCTAAATTTTGTGAGGCCTAAAGAGCATATAAGACCGAGGTCCTTGTTTAGAAAAATGATTAAAAAGAAGAATATGCAATTCAGCATGAAAATATTGATTTGGAATGAGAAGAAAAAGTCCTTGGAAGGCTCCTCATGAACTCTCTGGTGAATCTGCTTCAGAGTGAAAGGGCCGTGGTCTGTCTTGTTCGAAGCTTCGTCCCCTGGACCTAAGACAGAGTCTGGCCCATAGTAGGTGCTCAAGAAATACTCACAGGATGAGAGAGTTTCTGATGAAAGAGAGCCGGTTCAATGAATGAGCTAGAGGAGTAGAAAGAGTTTCCATAACTTGCCACTAGACACAATCAGTAATCCAAAGAAGTGGATTTGAGCATTGGCTCTCTCTCCCCTCCTCTCTGGGTTCGTGGCTGAGACTCCGTCCTCGGCGTCCCCTGCAGTCAGGGGTTATGTGACCATGTGACAAAATTCTTGCAAGAGAAATGTGAGCAGAAACCATGATGTCACTCTTCAGCTTGGGCCTTAAGACCATGGGTATGTTTCCTCCTCACACGTGGCTAAACTCTGGATGTTGGGGGTGGGGGTTGGATTCAGTTTGAGAGGATCGTGAGGCGGTTGGCAGAGCAACAACTTGGAAAGAACCAGGGTTCCTGAATGATCATAAGGAAACAGGCCTCCTTCACTGACAGCACAGTCTACATCAGGATTGTGATGGGACAGAGAAATAATCTTTGTTCTGTAGTTGTGTTTTTTTTTTAAGATTTTTTTAAAAGTATTTATTTATTTATGATAGACATAGAGACAGAGGCAGAGACACAGGAGGAGGGAGAAGCAGGCCCACGCCGGGAGCCCGATGTGGGACTCGATCCCAGGACCCCAGGACTGCGCCCTGGGCCAAAGGCAGACGCTAAACCGCTGAGCCACTCAGGGATCCCCTTTTTTAAGATTTAATTCTTTATTTGAGAGAGAGAGAACATGCATGTGTGCAAGTGGGGAGGGGCATAGGAGGAGGGAGAAAGAATCTGAGGCAGATTCGGCACTGGGTGAAAAGCCCTACGCTGGGCTTGATCTCATGACCCTGAGATCACGACCTGGGCCGAAACCAAGAGTTGGAAGCTCAACCAACTGAGCCACCCAGGTGCCCCAAGTCATGGTGTTCTGGGGCCCCCATGGCAGCTCAGCTCCACTCTAACTAATGCCATTTTAAAATCCAGGCCCCTTTCATCCCGCTGTGCTTTCTCTTAGCAACGCTACCAGAAGCAGGAAGGGGATATACTTGCAGGCAGCCTGAGAAAGCCCTGTGGCTTCCTCCCAGCTGTTCCTCATGCTTCGTCCCCCAGTGACAGAGCAACAGTTAGCGATGTGTCCCGCCATACTGTCCTAAGTACTTTTCTTTTCTTTTCTTTTCTTCTTTTCTTTTCTTTTCTTTTCTTTTCTTTTCTTTTCTTTTCTTTTTTCTTTTCTTTTTTTTCTTTTCTTTTTTCTTTTCTTTTCTTTTCTTTTCTTTTCTTTTCTTTTCTTTTCTTTTCTTTCTTTTCTTTTCTTTTCGTTTCTTTCTTTTTTCTTTTCTTTCTTTTCTTTTTTTAAAAGACTTTATTTATTTATTCATGAGAGACACAGAGAGAGAGACAGAGACATAGGCAGAGGGAGAAGCAGGCTCCCTGTAGGGAGCTCAGTGTGGGACTCGATCCCTGGACTCCAGGATCACGCCATGAGCCAAAGGCAATTGCTCAACCACTAAGCCACTCAGGCGTCCCTGTCCTAAGTACTTTCTATGAAAAGGCTCATTTAATCCTTACTTTTGCATCAGATGGATTATCTCCATTTTACAGCTGAGTAAACTGAGGCGCAGAAAGGTTAAGCAAGATAGCTGATAAGTGACAGAGCTGGTTCCACCGTTTTTTCTCCCAGGCACCATGGTATGTTCTTCTGACGCTCTTGCTTCAGTTCTTTCTTCTTTCTTTCTTTCTTTTTCTTCTTTCTTTCTTTCTTTCTTTCTTTCTTTCTTTCTTTCCTTTCTTTTCTTTCTTTTTCTTTCTTTCTTCTTTTCTTCTTTCTTTCTTTCTTTCTTTCTTTCTTTCTTTCTTTCTTTCTTCTTTCTTTCTTCTTTTTCTTTCTTTCTTTCTTCTTTCTTTTTTAATATTTTATTTATTTATTTGAGAGAGACAGTGTGCACGCATAAGCAGGGGCAGAGGCAGAGGGAGAGAGAGAAGCAGGCTTCCTGCTGAGCACAGAGCTCATCACGAGGCTCGATCCCAGGACCCTAAGATCATGACCTGAGCTGAAGGCAGATGCTGAACCGACTGAGCCACCCAGGTGCCCCTTGCTTCATTTCTTTTGCTGTCCTCCTGTCCTTCAGACCACTCAGTTCTCCGATTGTGAATAGGCCAATAGGACACCAGATGGCCATAATAGAAAGAAGTTTCTGCCCCCCTCTCTGTGAATGGTTCTACCTTTTATGTCTCTCCGGTGTCTTCCCTTGGTGCTGGGAACGCCAGCGTTTGGGGAGTGCCGTTCGGTAGAAATCAGCCAGCATTACACCAGGCTTCCCGGGCACAGTGAAGAGACCCCTGAACTGGAAGCCAGAGGGTCTGTCTCTTGGCCTGGCTCTGCCATGGGTTGGTGTGCAACCTTGACCATGGCCCTCTTCGCTGTAAAGTGACAAGGATGGATGATCTCTAAGGTTCCAGGACTCTGAAACCTACACCTGGTGAGCCTTTGCTTCCTTGGTCCTCTGTCCGTCCTCATGCACTGCTGGCCTGCCCTCAGGCAGAAGGCCAGGGAGCAGGGATGGGCTCCAGATCAGGGTTTTGGAAACACACCACATGGTTTCACTGGACTTAGCGGTGCGGAAGGAGAAGACGGGCAAGAGTCAGACTGTCCGCTTCCTAGCAGTCCTGCTCTCTAACAGGCCCAACTGTCTCTGGCACCTACAGATGCAAAGGAAACAGGACTGAGGAGTAAGGGTGGGGATGAGGAAGCTTCGAGGCGTGGGGAGGGAACCTGAGCCCACTGACCAGTTGAGTGGCCCCAGCCCAAAACCCTAGCTGGGCTGCAGGTCGGGATAGCCTGTGCCCTCCCGGAGACTAACAGATGAATGGAGCCCCAGTGCCCCTGAACTTCAGTCCCCCATGGCAAAAATCGGAATCTCCTGAGAGAGAGACATGGGGCAAGAAGAACTTGAGGATGCGTGAAGGAACACGTAAGGGGTAAGGCCATTCACCTTCCAGAACACCTTGGGCCAATGGAACAGAAGAGGCATTCAGCTCTCCAGGGAGGACTTGGTGGGTCCCCCATCACTACTTCGTGTTGAGCTGGTCGTGGCTGGAGCACGTGGAGGCGACTGAGGCCTTTGAGTTGGACTGGCTGCTAAAGAGGGCCCTTCCCACCTTCTACCGACGTCCCCCTTCTGGAAATACCTCCATGGGGTTGAGAGTGTCAGTTCTGGGCTGACACTATGATGAGTGATGACATCATATGATATATGATGAGCAGTGACAGGGAAACCCAGGGCAGAGATAAAGCCTTAGACGAGGTGCGTCTGGGCCCAAGGGGGTAGGAAGGGGCCCACTCCGCTGTGGTTTCTCAGCAGAATCACAGAATCAGCACTTTGCCCTACGTGGCCACGCGGCCCTTCTCCTTGCTGCGGGTCCCTCACCTGCCCACTTGCTTCGTTGAGCAGGTGGTGCAAGGACAGGGCTGGTGGGGACAGGAAAGGACGCGGGGGTCTGAGAGGTCAGGAGCCGGGCGACAAGGACGCTGGGTTCAGGGGAAAGAGGCATCTGGGAGTAAGTCTGCCTGCACCCAGTTTGGCTGCCTTCTTTCTAACGGGGGAGCAACTGTGCGCAGCCCCAGGTCACCTGCAACCCGAGGAGCCAGCGCCAAACTGAGGTGAAGCTGGACGTTGTATGGAAAAGGCATTCGTTGTATCGGTGTCCCAGGGACCTCCCCCACCAAGGGAAGTGCCCCCTGCATTTGAGGACGTTTCCATGACACGGGTCGCTCAGCGCCACCACTTGCCTCTCCCGCCTTCGATCCCGGTGGCACACGTGCCTGGGCCTTCAGTGCAGTGCGGCCATCTGGAACCTTCCCTGCTAGACGATACAGCCCCACCTGAAATTAAAAACGGCCCTTTCCTACTTGATCGGAGGCCCGGCCTCAGGACGGTTGAGGACGGTTCCCGAAAGGCTGCGTGATGGGGCGATCTCTGGGGCCACAACCTTGCTCCCCTCCGCCTTTCTGAGAAAAGGTTAATCACGAGGGGAATGAAAACGACTCGCACTCTTAGGAGAAATGAGGACCGGGTCAGAGGGAAGCCCCAGAGGCCGGGATTTCCTTTGTCGGACCGCAGGGAAAACTGCATTTCCATTCACTGCTGCAGTAGGAAGGAGGCACCGGCGGTCACCGGATAGCGTCGCCCCGAGGTGGCCGCTGGCCGTGGTGGCCCATTCCCATCGTCGCCCTCCACACAGGCCTCGGGCCGCTGCAAACCAGCAAGGCCGTGGCTTCTGTGTGGGAAACGAGGCCCAGTGCATTGTATCACCGGGATTGAAAAAATGTTCCCTTCTCCTACCCTTTTTCGGTGACCTTTCCTTCCCTGATTTGATTTTGTGGTTTTCTGCCTGTGTCCTGCAGGAGGCCAGATGGAGGGCGGTCCTAGTAAGTGACAGTGCCCGGCGCCTGGGTGGCTCTGGGGTTGAGCGTCTGCCTTTGGCTCAGGTCGTGATCCTGGGGTCCTGGGGTGCTGGGGTCGAGTCCCACATCAATCTGCTGGCGGGGAGCCTGCTTCTCCCTCTGCCTGTGTCTCTGCCTCTCACTCCCTCTTTGTGTCTCTCATGAATAAATAAATAAAAGCTTAAAACAATAAAATTAATGACAGTGTCATGTGCCAGGGACCAACTATGTGCCAGGCAGCGGACCTGGTGCGTCTTTTACCTTCTCCCTCCTAGTTTCCATGACTCAAACACCCGAGATTGTCCTCCCAGTGCTACCCTTTCCTTTCTTCCTTAATAATAAAATGCCACATGTTTAAACTAAGCACATGAATTCCTTCAAAGAAGACCACAGAGCCCAGCCTCCCCTGTAGCTACACGTGCCTGTGTGGTCACTGTGTTGTCAGCAGAAGTGTCGCATGCAATTCCTAGGAAGTGTCCTAAACAGGAAGAAACATGCCCCTTTCTGTCTCTTCCTTTCTATGCCAACGGGAATGGGGACATGATGGCTGGATGTGGTGGAGTCGCTTACTGGAAATGCTAAAGCAGCAAGAAAGAGTTGCAGTCCCTGATGACCGTGAAGGAGACTTTTGAGAGGTTTTGTTGTTGTTGTTGTTGCTGTTTTTTGTCACTTGCAGCTGAACCTGTCCTGCTGGAAACACCCTGTGAGAAGGTAGTAGAATGAGGTGTTGGAGAATATGGGCTCCAGCGTCAGACACACCTGGCTTAAAATCCTGCCTCTTTCCAGCTCACTAGCTTCACGATCTTAGGCAAATTACTTTGCTGCTCTATATCTGATTCTTCAATTGCAAAATCAGTGTAAGTAAAAAATAAAACGGATTGGGGGAAAAATTAAATTACATAATAAAAATTTTCAGCATAGTGCCTGGCACATGGTAATTGCATGACAAAGGATAGATATTTTTATTCTAATATTGCAAGTGAGGAAACAAACCTGGATGAAGTTAGGAGACTTCTCCAAGGCCGTGGACACAGATAAACACCTGAGAGTATTAGACTGGAAGCTCCCAAGGCTTGTGATTCTTCTATGACATTGACCATGGATGCCCAGACGTCACCATGCAATACAAGGGGAGAAAGTTAACTCTTTTTCATACTTGCCAGTGAACACACCTACACACACTGCACACTTGGGGGGGTTTAGCTCATTCTTTGAATGTAAGATTTTTAGTTTTACAAAAGAATCTGCCACAACGGAAATGTAAATGTTTGTTGGAGCTAATCTGTGCCAATATCAGTAGGTACAAGCTGTGCTGTTGTCTGCTGACCCCTCAGGGTCACTGGCTGGTGATCAATCTCCTGTGACATGATCACGTTCTGCATTTCCTTGCATCCACACTGAGCTCGAGCTCATTTTTTAATTTGTAGATGAGTTGAACTCAGAGATATGAGTGCTCAGTATTTCAATTCTGTGGCAGTGGTGTCCTTCCTGCCCAGACTTTGTGTCAGACCAGGGCTGAGGTTTGCATGGGACTGGTGTACAGCAGCTAAGAGCTCATGACGACGGGGGTGAACTCAGTGGCCTGGAAGTCGAGGGGGATGATTTGAGGTGGCTGTGGAACTCCATACAGGCAAGAGACTTTGTTCCGTTCGCTGATGCATCTCTACTCAGAAGGGCTTAATCACTATGTAGTGAATGATGTTGGGATGAATGAGAGCTCTCAGGATTACCGTGCAATAAGCCCTCATGGCTAAATCAATAGCCACTGAGCTGCAGCTCACAGGACTCCCCCCACGGGGCCCAGGTATGGGGTCCTTTGTTCAGCTTTGTCCCCAGCACCTGATCCCACCATTCCAAGAGCAGTCCTTCTTTCTTTTAGGGAGCTTTCCACCCCCACCTGTTTTTTTGGAGGGTAAGAGGTAGAGGGAACTGTCTGCTCTTAGAAACCAAAGAGGCCAAATCCTCTCTCTGGGAGCTCTGAATTTGAACAACCACTGGGAGAATGTGGGATGGTTAGAGGCCATTCACTGCAGAGCCAGGCTACAGTGCAGACCACTTGCCTGTGCTCGGAGTCTCCCCCCGGCCTCACCTTTACCAGCTTCCTTCGTCCCTTCCCACTTTCCCACCCTGGACTTCAAACCTCCCACGGATTCCCATGTACCATAAAGCCTTTGAATAATCCCCAGCCCCCGTGTTTCTTAAAATAGCTTTCACGCAAAATCGCAAGACAGATTTTGCTGCTAATCTTTGTCTTCACTGATAAACCTAAAGATTATTTGGTAAATTTCCAAAAAGCAACTTGGGAGCAGCAGAGGCAAGTTGTAGAGTCAAGGCCAATATTTTTCAATTTGAAATATGGAGACTGAAGTAATTGGAGAAGGTGACAGTGACTATTTCTGAAATGATTATTAGGATCAACTCTTTGGCCCTGAAAACGTTGGAAAGAAGCGAGTTGAAAACTGGATCCATGGCTAAATACGGTGCCAAACACCTAATTTTACAATTGTTGATGCATTTTTCTCATCAACAAAGAATGTACTTTGGCAGGTTTCTCTCCCACCCTCACAGAACGGTCATTGCTATGCAGCCTCTTCACATGTTGTGATGATTCTGGGTCACTTTCTCAAGTTTGAAACTGTGGATGTGGCCATGGCTACTTCCAGACAGAGAACAGTGGAATCCTGGAAAGCGTTGAAGAAACTATCAACTCTGATTTTGTACTTTGATCCAACTGAATTAAGAAAGCAGGTCCTTTGGGTTTTATGCATCCATGAAACCAATCAGGCTCTCCTATTCTTCCCCTAGGAGTGTTCTTTTCTGAAAAGAACGCACTTTCATTTTTCAAATTATGTCAGAAAATACGGGGTTTTTTTTGGGGGGGGTCTTTGTATCTCAAAAAGAATGATTTTGAGAATCAAGTTTCACAAGCCAATTTAATAGTATAATTTCTGTTGGCGTAATTAGCTTTTTTTCTTCCTCATCTTTTTCTGAATCCACTGGAAAAAACAAAAGGACAAAGGAGGGAGGCAGAGAGACACCAAAATAACATCTTTGCTATCGGTAAGGCTGATATTATAGCAAGTGGAATGTATCTGTGGGCAAACGGACTTCTTCATCCTGAGCCCACATATTGGCAGGATGTGCCCATCTGGCCACGTGCAGAGTCAGACCCCTGCAGCCTCCACACAGGGTAGGCATGGAGAGCTTTACTGCTATGCTTGCCATGGGTTTGAGAGCCACCTAGATCTACTTTCTCTGATATTTCCTAAAAAGAAGACACAGGATGGGTCTGGGCTGTGCATGCTCCATTTCTTTTCACAGATTTCCCAATTAGGTTAGTCCCTCTGCTGTCCTGGGGACAGGTGTGTGAGGGCTTCTGGGAGATGCTGTGCTAAGGGGCTTACACCGCAGAGAAGGGAGCTCCTAAGTGGGAAGAGGTACCTTCCCTGTAAGAGCCTTCAGTGACAAAATCTATTGCAGTAAGCATTTTTTGCTTACCAGTTTTGGTTTCTATCCCTCTCTCCTCCCCACGGCCCCTTGAACATTCTAATTTAAGCAAGAGAAAAATAACTGCAGAGTAAAGAGACACTGGAGACCTGGGTCCTGGTTGGGCTGGTGGGTAAGTCATGTGGGCTCTCTGGGTCTTGTTTTCCTACAGTCTGAGAATCCAGGAGAGGTTGTTCCTTGCTCAAGCCAGCCCTATGGTCTGGCACCCATACTTCTCCTTCTGGGAACCTTGCCTTCCTCTGTATTTTCAACTTTTTTTTCTCCTCCACTGGGTTCCTTCCATAGGCTTTTAGACATTTGCAGATCTTTCCCACTTAAAAACAATATCCTCACTTGACCCTCACCCTTTCTAGCAACTTCTTTATCTCTGTATCTTCTTTTCTTTTTTTTTTTTTAATAGAAAAATAAAATGTTATAAGGTGCTGTGTCCTCCATCTCCCCCTCAAAGCAGCCTGGCTTCCAGCTTCTCGTCTTAGGATCCTCAAATGCTTCTCACTAAGTGGATCACTCATCTTTTGCAGCTCAATCCAGTGGACATTTTGGTTCTCGTTGGACTTGATTTCTCAGCACTAATTGACCCTGCTGACCAGTCCCGGCTTTTCAGAAACCTAATTTCCCTTTGTTTTTCTGACACTACACTTTCTTGGTTATCTGCTTCTGAAGGATCATGTTCTTCTAGTCAGCTAGATCTTGTAGTTCTGCAATACCCCAGGCCCTCTCTGGATTTCTCTTTATTCTGTTTTGGCAAAAGAATGATCAGATGGTTTATTTATTCAACAATTTTTTATAGGCACCATCTTAAGCACGGAGAATTCGACAGTGGAAAAAAAAATACTTGCTCTGATAGAGCTCCCATGTTCTAGTGGGAAAAGAGATCAAGAAATAAATAAGAAAATAAATATATAATATATTAGGTGGTGATAAGTGCTACAGTGAAAAGTAAGTTGATGCCAGAGAATGCGTATTTGTGTGTGGGGAGGTGATACTATAGTAATAGAGAAGGATCCCGGAGGGCAGAGTCCTGAAAGAACTGAGTGACTGGAAGAGCTTTGAGAAGGACTGGTGTTAATTTGTCTTTAAATATTTAGTAGAATTCACCCGTGAAGACATCCAGTCTTGGACTTTTTTTCATAGGGATATTTGATTACTCTCACTCTCTTTGCTTGTTATAGGTCTGTTGTGATTTCTATTTCTTCTTGAGTCAACTCAAGAAGGTAATTTGTGTGTTTCTAAGAATTTGCTATTTGGGGTAAGTTATCTAATTTGTTGGTGTACAGTTGTTCATAGTATTCTCTCCTAATACTTGTTACTTCTTTACAGTTTGGTTGTAATGACCCCACTTACATTTCATTCCTTTTTTTTTTCTTTGTCAACCTGCCTAAAGGTTTGCCAAGTTTTGAAGTGTGTGACTGAACTACGGAGTTATCTCGTAGCAGAGCATTCTAGGTGAGACAACAAATAATACCAGCTAACATTTACTGAGAACTTCCTGTGCATCAGGCATTTATTGAAGGTGCTTCACCCAGATGGTAGGTGTAGTAATTCATCTTCTTCTTTTTCTTCTCACTTTCCAGATGAAGAAACTAGGGCACAGAGGGAGGTGAATGTCTTGTGGAGACCCATGGCTAAAGGGACAGAGGTGTGATTTAAGCCAACATTTGACTCTAGGACCTCATATTTACCTCCACACTCTTACTTTCCTGGTCTGTGAGTCCAGCGAAAAGAATTATTATCAGAATATCAAGACAGAGACAGTAAAATGAAACCTTGTCTCATAGATCTCAGTATATCATTTTTCTTTTTTAAAGAAATATCTGAGAAATATGTCATTTCCAGCTTGGAGTAAGAAATGGTACAATAATTTTACCACCTAATTTTACTCCCTAGCTGGTTTCAGGATATTAATAACTAGAGTTGGACCATCTCTGCTACATTTTGGTTTTCTTAAAAATCTCCAGCTATTTTCCAGTATATGCCATTTTATAGAATATATTTTTCCTATTTTTTCCTTCCTGGGGAAACAAAAGCATGTTTTAACAGCACACAATCCATATGCTTCTGATTTACTTGTACTCAAATCTCAAAAATGTTGCTTTATAAGAGCTGTTTTATTCCTCTTCAAACTGACTTGAATACAAATTTCTTAACATTTTCTTCCTCTTGAAAACTAAATGGTATTTTGCTAGGGAAAGAATATTCTGATATCCCCATAATTTTATTGGTTCAAAACCAAAAGCCAGAGCTTCTGAAAAGGCCCTGGAAAAACATGCTTTCCCATCTAGCCCAATCATGGGATGATTTAGAACCTCTAGGCAGCTAATAGCATAGGTTAAGGTCCTGGTGGCTCCAAAGACACACAAGAGTTTTTAATCATTAACCATTCATTCCTATGCACCCCACAGAGGAATTGTGTTTTTTCTTCTCTGTATAGAAAAAAAAAAAAGGTGAGTGGGAGAAGAAATTTCTCTTGTCAGCTTGAGCTTTAAAAAGAAGAAGGAAGTATGGGGTAAGTGGATGTTTTTAAGCTCAGGCATATGTTAGAGGGGGAGGAAATGAGACTGAGTGAGAAACAAAGTGCTGATGCTGAGGATCCTCCATGGCCTCAGGATGACCCAGGAATCTCACCAGTTCCTATAACAAATGCCACATACTAAAAGCATGTTTTGTCAAAGAAGCATCAGCACTGAGTGAAGTCAGCAGAATTAGGAGTGGTGCCAACCAGGGTTCCTCTGTAAGGTGAGAATTCAGTTTCCCTTCATTCATCCATCTGTCCATCCATCATATCTGCCCACCCACCAATCCATTCATCCATCCATCCTTCCATCCATCCGTCCATCCATCCATCCATCCATCCATCCATCCATCCATCTATCTACCCATCCGTCCATCCATCCATCTGTCCATCCATCACATCTATCCACTCACCCATCTGTCCATTCATCCATTGGTCTGTCCATCCATCTGCCTATCTGCCACCCTTCTGTCCATCCATCTATCTGTCCATCCACTCACTGCCTGTCCATCCATCTATCTGTCCATCTGTCCACCCATCCTTCCATTCATCTATCCATCCCTCTGTCCACCCCAGAAACACCAGGGAAGGCAGGCAAGAAGGATAGAAGGGAACGGAAATTAAGTTCCACTGATCATTTGCTACACCAGTAATGACAGGATTAATCTCAAGACAATGCTGATGGATTGCTAGTGTCTGCCTGGAATGCTGTACTGAGGATTCTGAGTTCTGGTCTACTATAGCAGAGAGTATTGGGCTCAGCTCAGGGATATCAGCTATGAGCATAATTGGGGCAAGTACCAACAGTCACACACATCCTCAGACCCACCATACTGTGCACAGTCCCAGATCAGGGCTAGTTAGGGGAGCAGACAAAGGACATTGTGGCTTGGTACTCACCCAGGGGGACGAGAGTGGAGAGCTGGCTGTGGTTAGAGGCAACGTGGGATTTGGGGAGTGAGGGCTTGGCCTGGGTAGTGTGTGCCGCTCTGCTAGGAAAAGACTTTATTTAGCATGCTGGTGAACTTTACTCTGAGCCCTGATGTGTGTTACACAGTGTCCTGATCCCTTCGGACCTGGTTACTGTGCCCTATAAGTGAAAGCTTCCCTGGGTCATCTGCTGAAGCCCTGGGAAGTCCAAAGAGGTGATGAGCACAGCTTTGCACGTGAGACCGTCCTGGAATTCCACCCACAGCACTGAGGAGCAATGTGCACTCCCAGAGTCCTTCTGAGCCTCAATTTTCTCACCTGCAAAATGGAAAAACAAACAAAAAAACAAACAAAACCCCACCCACCCCTACAGGATTGCCGTGAGGATTACACATGACGTAAACGTCCTGGCTATCATGACACTTTCAAAATGATTCATATTTTTATAAAAATGCTCTTGGCTTTAATTTGGCTCTAGACTTTCTATCAGTCACTACACACTTAGCAGCTACAAAAGGGAATAGAAAGAGGTGTGAGTCAGGGTGACAGGACAGTACAGAATAGAAAACTGCAAGATCAGGGACAAGTGGCTTATTCCTAGCAGACGCCTGGAAGAGGTGGAGAATTTGAACAGGGTGTACATTTGAGGACAAACAGTGAAGTGACTTCCCTCTTCCAGGCCATGAATTTGGGATATTCTTCTCTTTTCCTGCGTGGGCTTTTGTGTTCTTCCCAGAAGAGACCTATAATTCTGAAAAGTGGACTGTTGCTCCTGAAACAATGACGCAAAACCTTGAGTCTCTTCCGGGTTTACCTACACTTCAACACCACCACCACCACCACCACCAAATCCTTGCCCTCCCCCCCCCTCCCCAGATCTGGAGAAGTGGAGGGAGAGGCAGTTGGGGGGGGGGGGCTCCTGTGGCTTTCTGGCTGAGGCAGGCCAGGTATGGGGAAACCCTGCAGGCCGCCCCCACCACCAGAAGGAACCAAAACACAATGAGAAACCCCATTCGGCAGACCACGGAAAAGTCCTCTTTGTTGTTTGAAATTTTTATCTTGTTTGTGGGAAATCTAATGATTCAGTAAGGACCACAGCTGGGTTGGGGCCTGCGAGTTTCCTCAGAGGCTCCCCCCCACCCCCACTTCAGGGCAGGAACACCACCAGCTGGTGAGGTCCCCCCCCCCCAGCTCTTTCCAGTTTCTGAACTGGGTTGGGGAGCAGCAGGGCTCCCAGCGGCCCCAGGCCGGAGATTTTATCAGACTTCTCAGGAATGGAATTCCGGGGGGAGGAAGCCAAGTAGAGGGGGCTGTTTAGGTTCACGGACAATGCATTTCTGGGCACGAAACGCAGCTGTCTCTACCCTGCCGTTGAAGGAGGGGTCTCATGTGGGTGCTCACCAGGGTGAGGGCAGGCCATCCCAGAGGAGACCCGGGCTTCCCGGACCCCACCGACGTGGGGGGCAGATGGCATCTGCCAGTGACCCCCTCTTGCCTCTGAGTTCCCCTTGACCAGAGTCTCCCCAAGGTGCTCTAATCCCAGGAGCAGCAAACAGGAGGCGAGGCCAGGGGCGGCCACGGCGGGGTGCAGCGGGCAGGGTGCGGCCAGGCCTCCCCCCAGAGCCTCACTCTCCTCATCTAGGAAACGAAGGCATGGAGGTGTGTGTGGGGGGACGTGTTCATTCATCCATGGGCCTGTTTATTCACCCCCCCATGATTCCGGGCCAGGTGCTGGGCATGCAGAGATGAATGGCATGGGGTTCCTGTCCTCCTGGGCTCACAGTCTCGTGGACGGCAGAGATTGTGCTCAAATGGATCTAGAAAAGTCATCTGCGTGATAACGGGAGTGGAAATGCTGGGAAAGCTGATCTGGAAGGATGAGTAAAGGATGCCAGAAGGGTGGAAGGGTATTCCAGGGACAAGCCCAGATCTTGCACAAGAACTCTGCCCGAGGACGATAGCAAAGCTCAAAGAGATTTTTAGCACAGAGGGAAAGAAAAAGAAGGCAGTAGGGACTCTCCAGTTCTCAGGATCCAGCTGAGACTCTAGTTTATGGAGAGAGAGAAGAATTATCCCTGCCTCTGAATTTTGAAAAACATAGGGATCTTTATCAGGATCACCCAACTGTTTATATACCACAGATCGGGCCACGGATACTTGTTTTTCCAGGGCCAGGCATGGGGGGAGATATCTCTTGTTGCGATTTCTCACACAGATCCTTCACCAAGCCTGAGGATTTTATGAAAACTGTTGTAATTCTTACTCTCTATGGGATCAAGGGTTCCTTGGAGAATGGAAAGAAAGTGATAGACCGTCTATCTCCCCAGAAAATGCACATCAATTCACATGACATTTCAGGGGCTTCCAGAACCATCCCCCCCTTCCCCCCCACAAACCCACTCATACAATCTAGGTAAAGAGCTTCCCACCCAGCCTCAGGTGTGGATCAGGGGGCTGGGGTGACCCAGTGCAGACACAGTTTTATGGTGATACGGCCTGAGTGGGCATTAAGCGTGGACATTCTTGAGAAAGTCAAGTTCCAAGGAAGACCCTCAGCCGGCCCTGACCAGAGTTAGGTGCTCCTTGCTCAGGCCTGGGGGTCTGGGACCTGGAAAAGCAGAGGCAAGTCACCGCCTGCTCCAGAGCCGTAATCTGTGATGAGGTCAGCGATGGGCATGTGTGTTTGGTCAGGCTCTTGGGCAGTTACACTGCAGCGCACACCCGGTTTGGGTGCTTGCTTTTGACTTGAGCTGGCGAGTCGGGTAGGAAGGGGGGTGGTGACGCCGAGAGCATTCTCCCATGGGGCAGGAGGAAACCACCGGAGCCGTGTGTAGCTCCTGCACCGACACAGCTTCGAGGAGAAACAGAATTGTCCCTCAGAGGGGGACGTGCCGATAGTAGGGCGATGCATGAGGTGTTCGCTGCGTGTGTAAGGTGTGAGGGAGGGGTGCCCCAAACTCAGTGACGGAGAGAACTCATATGTTAATGCACTCTCAAGAAGCCAAATGTAATGCAAAAAAATCCACGGTGAGAAGAATTTCAGACTTTTAAATAAAGATGAGTGGCAACCCTGCCCCTGCCCAGATCTGACTCCTACGTCAACCAATCAATCATCTGTCTATCAGTTGATTGATTGGTGTGCCTATCTATCACCTATTGGTCTATCTATTTGATACGATAAATGCAAACTACTTTGATGTACTAATTAAGACAGCCCTGCCTGGCGGCCTGCCTCTGGCCTCACCTTAGTCCCACTAGGCTTTGGAGCCAGGAAAGGCCTGCCTTTAAAGTTCCCAACTTGCATTTGAGTAAGACTTTGGACCTCATGAACTCAGTGCCTGGGCAGGGCTGAGCTATTTCTCGTGGGCACCTAGGACCAGTCCCTGGCGGTGTGGACACTGGTCTGTCCCTGGGGTAGCTTCAGGGACCCCGCCCGCCTCTGCCCCAGGAATATTGTTGGCAGTGACCCAAATGTCCCACCAGGTGGCACTCTTGCTTTGCTCCAACCTGGGGCCCCCGGTGGAGGGGATTCTCAGCCAAACTAAAGAGATTGAAACTAGTTGCTAAATTGTTGCCAGTTGTTTTCTGAAAGGCCTGCAAGGATCCTGAGCAGGGAGGAGGCTAAGCAGGGATGCCACATGAAGGGGATTGGACGGATCATCCAGGGAGCCCCGAGCCGCATACGGGCCTGATTAGTGACAATAGGCTGTACCCAGGTGAGAAAAATGAGAATTTTAAACCATCTTTTGTTCTTGCATGCAGTGTAAACACACGACGTGGGAGAGAAAAGGGGGATTAACGGTTTGCTGTGAAGCAGAGCCTGGTGGGAAGAGCTCCGGCGCTCACCTGCGCAATGCTGGCTCTACCCCCACCAGCCGTGAGCTTAGACAAATAAGTGGACTTTGCAGAGCCCGAGAGTCTTCATCTGTACATGGGGATCCTTGTACCCGCCCCCCACCCCGGGGGGGGGGGGGCAGGAATCACGAGAGGATTAAGTATGCGGTGCCTGGCACCCAGGAAGTGTTCAACAGAAGAGCGATGCTATCATGGGCTTTCAGGCAGGGGCCGAGCAGCTAGATTTTGTGGGCTCCCCCCACCCCAGCTGGTATTAATTAAGAGATGACCTCAGGGTGACCCGGAGAAATAACTTGATAATGAACCGTGGCTTCAGCAGAGACAACCAGAAGAATTTCCCACCTGGCTCGAGTTTCACAGGTGTGATTTTTGAACCAGGAAATCAAGCTGGGTTCTCCAGCAAAACCGTCTCACCCTTGGTGACCGGGGAAACATCTGACCACCAGGTGACTGGCCCCACTTAAGCTGTGCATTGTTGCGCAAAGTATCCATTTACAGGTGCGTCCCTCGTCACCTTCCCATTAACCCAGTCTGTCTCTCTACGGTTCTGAAATCCTGAACTCGCAAAGATGCCCCTAACTGAACTGTTCAATAGGAACGGGGACGATAGTGGTCCTGGTTCCGCTGAGGCTGACCTTATGTCAGTCACTTCATCAGGCACTTTACACGCGGTTTCGCTTACGCCTTCACACCACCCAGAGAGGTAATCGAGCCCATCTTACAGACGAGGAAATGTAGGTTTGAGGGAAACTTGGTACCTCGTCAAGGCCCCTCCGGCCAGTCGTTGGTATAAACGTAGTTCTGACTCCTACATCAATCAATCAATCAATCAATCAATCAATCATCTGTCTCTCTATTGATCGATTGGTCTGCCTATCTATCACCTATTGGTCTATCATCTATTTGATATGTTAAATACAAGCTACTTTGATCTACTAATTAAGACAAGTTCCTTAGAAACTTCTAGGCTCTAGGGAAATCTTCGTTGGTCTCAATTCAGGCTTCTCTTTTGAAAATATAGAGATGTATTTGTGGGCATAGTTCTGCAGGCACATGTGTACATAACACATGTGCGTGGCCTTCTGAGATGCATGCACAGGGGCCCCATAATCCAGACAATGATCGGCTCTGTGGCAGTCACACGTCCATCTGGGAGTCTCTGGAGAGTTTTTTGCTGTATCCTCTCACTTGGGAGGACCATCAACCAATGTCATTCTCCACCCACCACTGAACTCCCTTTGGTGCCTCGCACAAACCTTGTTGACCGGGGTGCTCTCACTTTTGAATGGGAAGCTGTTGAATGACAGAGGACATGTCACAACACCCAGCACAGTTTGACCTGGCTGCAAGAAGGAGCGGAAGAGCAAATCTGTTTTCCCAAAGCAAAAATATCAGCAGCCACTATGGCGGGAACTTGGTTTTGGGTTCCTCACTGGAGAAGACAGCTCTCTGCCCCATGGTGTGGGGTCAGCTGGGGAGCCAGTGTGGATAAGTGAGAGCCCCACTTAGAGCATGCATGTTCTTCTTTCCAATAATGCAGTTTATTTCCTCGAAATTCCTATTGTAGCTCATCTCAGATTAATAAAGTTTTCTCTATTAGAGGAGGCCCTTGGAGATTCTACTTTATTACATAAATGGGTTTTAATTAGTCAATTAGAGAAGGAGTTCTTCTCCAGACTTAAAAAAACCGCCTTGTCAAATATTTCAATGAAAATACGGTAGGCTTTATTTATTTGGGGACCTTGAAAATACAGTCACTTCCTGTTTATATTATTAGAAATTAATTCAGTCTTAAAAGTGAATGGGGTGTATGGATTAAGAGAGGGGAAAAATAATGTTTTTCTTTTGCACATAAATCTTTTTATTAAAATAGAAATAAGCCAAAGTAGTGCAATAAAATATAAAACCACTACATTTTCTTAGGGAAGTAGATGCTTTGAGAGTCATTTTGTAGTTTTTAATAGCTGCATGTGGAGATATATCCAGGCTGGGAGGAAGGGGCCAAGCCTTACCACTTCATCCTCAGGCTCTAGCAGAGGGTCACCATGCGGTATGTGCTCAACACATGTTTACTGATTGGATTTCAAGTCCTGAGCACGGATTCTCCTTTATTAAATTCCCTGAGATGGAAAGGACCAGTCTTCTATCAGCACTGGCTCCTTCTGCAGAAGGTGTGGCACAGGAGCCTGGCCTCAGAGCCACCTGCGGAGGACTCACGATAGGGACAGAAGAGAACACCGGCCCCATCTGCTTTCCTTTTTCTTTTTAAAGATTTTATTTATTTATTTATTTATTTGAGAGAGAGCAAGAGCACAGGCAGGGGGTGGGGCAGAGGGAGAGGGCGAAGCAGGCTCCCTACTCAGCAGGGAGCCCTTATGGGGCTCGATCTCAGGACCCCAGAATCATGACCTGGGCCAAAGGCAGATGCTTAACCGACTGAGCCACCAAGGCGCCCCCCCCCCCACCTTTTTGGCATGGACTGGAGAGAAGGATGGGAAGTCAGCTGAGCCGCAGGCCAGACCAGGTGGAGTGGAGGCTCTATGACTGAGCACCTGTGACAGCGAGCACATTGGGAGCCTTATTTATGTATTATTCTCCCGACACAGTACAACAGAGCTTTATTTATTATTCTTCCATCGAATGCTTGCAAGGAAATTGTGAGGATGCTCACATTGCTCATTTCCTTTCCATTCTTAGAGAGTCAAATAACCTGCATGAGGGAAGGACCTGGGATTTAAATCTGGGACATGAGAAGGGAAACTCCTAGCATTAGGCCAAACTTCCTCTCCATAGCAGGCATCCATGTAGGAGCGGGGCTCCGCCTAGAATGGTACCAGGTGTTTGGGACTTTCTGAACAAGGGCATTTCTAGGGCACTAGAGGACAAGTGGTTGATTTGCCAGGCACCCCACCAGAGAGCTAGGAAATGAAGTTGACCTGAAACTGAATAATTTCATGTTCGATTTTTCCCCCTACAAATCTACCTACTGAAAAGTCCTAGGGCAGGAGGGGACCTGAAAACAGTGATGAGATGGAAAACATTAATCTCTTTCTTTTACATTTATTTATTTATTTTTTTAAAACGGGCCTTATCTAAAGCTCCCTAGATCTGCTTACATCTTATATAGGAAGGTGAGTGACTGTCACGCTCTTCAATTAGAAAACCATCTCCATAGATCAAAAGAGCCAAAGGAATCTGAGGTTCTCTCTACATCTTCAAAAAGAAAAATTCATTTCTAAGCTCAACAGCCATTCTCCTTTCATGGACCCTAATTAAATGTCCATTTATCATTTTTTTAACTGGCTTGCGTGACCCTGAAAACTACCACGAGTGCCTTGCTGAGATGCTCACTTCTTGTCCTCTCTGCATCCTGTGATCTGTGAGCTCTCTGTTTATCCTGGTCCCCGCACAGGAATCAGGTAAGGAAGAGCAATCTCTGTGCCCAAGGAAGGGTTAGGTAGGAGAATTCAAGGGAACAGCTATGAAAATAGGGCCCATGGTGAAGGACAGAGTCCCTTCCCTCAAGGGACTCGGTATCTGGTGGGAGATACAAGCTATTGTTGTCCAGGACCCCCTAGGCCACCCCATGGGTCCTCTGCCAGGGGCCTGATTAAGACGCCCCCCCCCCCCCCAAGCTTTCTTTTGAATCCAGAAACTATCCCTTTGAATCTTGATCCCGGCCGACTTCTAATTCTAAGATTTTTCTCCTTGCCAGGGAGACCTTAGATTTTTAATTGATTAAAGAGAAAGGCTCCTTTGATGCTAAAAAGGAGAGCACCCAAGTTACTAGGTAATTTAATGCAATTACGTGTCCTGCTCCCAACAGGCTGGGATGAGCAAGGAAGAGAAAGTGTAGGAATGGCCACAAAACCAGTTACTTTCTCACTAGCTATCAGCAGATCAGGAATGTTCATTGAGGTTTATGATGCTTCCAGCTGCGGTATGAAGGGCGTTAAAACAAAAAGCAAACAGGGGATCCCTGGGTGGCTCAGCGGCTCAGCGCCTGCCTTTGGCCCAGGGTGTGATCCTGGGGTCCTGGGATCGAGTCCCATGTTGGGCTCCCTGCATGGAGCCTGCTTCTCCCTCTGCCTGTGTATCTCTGCCTCTCTCTCCCTCTCTGTCTCTCATGAATAAATAAATAAAATCTTAAAAAAATAAATAAAACAAAAAGCAAACAAAGCAACATGATTTCTCTGAGTTTCCAAATAGTTTCCAATGCTTTCCAGTGATTTCACTACCTAGAGAGATTTTGGGTTTTTGTTTTTAAATCCATTTGGAACATTTGGGTATTGAACTTCTGTTTGCTTTTTTTGAGGACTCTCCCATAGTGGTTTGCTAGGGCCTGCCAGGGCCACGGTAACAAAGTGCCACGGGCTGGGTGGCATGAGCAACAGGAATGCATTTTCTCACAGTTCTGGAGGCTGGAAGTCCGAGATCAAGGTGTCACTAGGGTTGGCGCCTGCTACGGGTGCAAAAGCAAGGATGTGTTCCAGGCTTCTCTCCGGCGTCTGGTGGTTTGCTGGCAATCCCTGGCATTCCCCAGCCTGTAGATGCATCACCGTGATCTCTGCCTTCATGTTGACATGGTGCGCTCCCTGTGTGTGGGACTGTGTCCAAATTTCCCCTTTTTATCAGGGCACCAGTCATCCTGCATTAGGGGCCCACCCTCCTTTGGCATGACATCTTAGTTACATCTGCAATGATCTTATTTCCAAATAAGGCCACATTTTGAAGCCCGAGGGGTTAGGACTTCAACACATGCGTCCTGGTGTGTGTCTGTGTGTGTGTTGGGGGGTGCTCAGTTCAAACTCCTGCTCCACCCGAGGCACCTCCCTGTTGCTGGCTGGCGTTCACCTGCTTGCTTCTGATGCAGGAACTCTCAGCCCTGGATGCAAACTGGAATCACCTGGAAAGCTTTTGAAAAAACAGTGAAACAGGATACCCTACAGGATCGCCCCTCACACGTGAAAAGCCTGGACAGATGCCGTTTGGTGGGGCTCCTGTCTATGAAACAAATTGATTACAAAACATATGGCAAAATTCATAGACCCCGATCAGTGATTTATTGAAGAAATATTAGAATAATAGGTAGAGAAGAGCTATTTATATATTTATGGTCGCGTAGAAAACAAGTTGGTTACAAAATTCACTGGCCTACATGAGGTGTAGTGATTCACTGAAGAAGACTTAGAATTATGGAAGTGGAAGAGCTGGAAGAGCTACTTTATGTATTAACTTATTGTCCAGTCATTGTACACGAAGATTCTTTTTAGAAAAAAGAAAAAACTTTTCTATTTGAGAGAGAGTGAGAGTGAGAGAGATCATAGAGGGAGAAGAAGAGGGAGAAGCAGACTTGCCGCTGATCAGGGAGCCTGATGCGGGACTCGATCCTAGGACCTGAGACCATGACCTGAAGGTAGACCCAGGCACCCCAGCACGTGAAAATTCTTTGTAGGGTCCACACATGCTTTCCCCCCTTGTGCTTTATTGTCCAGGGCACCATTCCTGGCCAACTGCCATTGGAAGGGAGCACCACAGTTACTACAGCGCCAGGGCTCCTCAGAGCCAGTCTGGATTGAGAGGGAGTCGATCTTCTCTCTTCAGCTTTTCTTAACACCATTCATTTGAGGTCGTTGCTTTGTCACTGGTGAGCTGTCTCCTCGTGGCATTCCTGGAAGACTGGCTCCCCTCTGCTCTCCCAAAGGTGGTACCTCTGCTTCCCTCTTGCTGATGAACATGAAATGCAGGTGTTCCCCAGGATGCAAAAAAGTGTGAAGGATAAAATTCCTTTTTGGTAACATTAAATTTGCTGTTTGGAATGTTCTAGCACAGGTGTAAAGTGATCTTCCACTGTGTTCTGAGCTCTTTGGGTGGTCATCATTGCCTTCCTAGAACGTGATCTCTTTCCGTGGAGGCCACACCCCTCCTGCACAGGCCACCAGCCCCGAGGGTAATGGCCTGCAGCAAGAGTGAGAGGAACAGTCTGCTCCCCACCAAAAAATCCATCCGCATCAGGCAGAGCCAAAGACAGGAGCACTGAGGTCACTACCAATGGGACATCAGAGAGGACACTGACCAGCAGCATCCTCTGGCATCGAGGAGGAACAGCCTGGAAAGCCACCTGGGAAGACTGCAGGGCCTGCCTTGGGGGTGGTTGGTCATCCTATGTGTCAGCAGGATGGGGTGGGGGGTGGGGGGTGGGCTCACAGGGCAGGGACACCCCTTGGTGCTATGGACCCAATGGTCTGAACCACTAGATTCCACACATGCAACTCCAGCAGGGCGTGTGGTGGGTAAACCAGAACCCCAAACACGCCCCACGTTTGATGGGAGTTGTTACCCCAAATCAGGTGTTAGCGCCACGGGCAGCCTGATAGCTCATGTAAGACACGGCACAGCAGGAGTGACCCAGGCCGTCCTCCTGGGACCGCTAAGGCCTCAGGTGACCTGGCAACCTCAAAACAATGAGACATTCAGCTCGGAGGGCATCTATCTCCTGGTCCGGGGGGCCGACCCTGATGGCTCCGATGGGTCCAGGCACCCACCCAGGACTCAGAAAATTTCCAGGAAATCTCCCCAGAGCTGGGGGAGCACTGGCTCCCTTCCCAGGGCTAAGGGCCCCACTGCCCACACCCGAGCCCCAGAGAATCCGATTCTGATTTACTGGGCTGGCGGCCAGGCTCCCCCACCTTATGTACAAAAACCTCCCCAGGTGATTCTAATGTGCAGCCAAGGTTGGGAATCATGGTGATCTAGCCCACTGGTTCGCAAACTGGCCGCACATTGGAATCACCCTATAGGTTTAATAAATTCTAACGCCTGGACACCACTCCCAGGGTTTCTGGCTTAATTGGTCTGGAGTGTTAACCTGGCATAGGGCTTAGGGAATCATTACCTTTCACCTGCGTGGCAGTGTAAACCTCAAATGGTGGCTGGCACCTAACTGGCGATCATTGCAAACTCGGCTTGGAATAGCTCTAAATGTTGGTTTTGTGGGAGCGATCCCACTGTTTTCCACTCTGCCATTGTTGATGGTGCCCAGTGGCCTCCCCTCTGCTGGTATTTTCCTCAAATCAAGGAACATGGCAGACAGCGGGGGTGAAAGGAAAATAGGACACGCTTACTTGAGGAAGGGTTTTGGGAAGACACTAACTGTGCTCCAACTCCGCCAGCAGGCCTAAATATGAGTGTGGAAAGCCATTCGTATTATTATATTCAGAGGCCAAGCCTGGGCTCCGGCCATCTTCCAAAGGCTTCCGAGTTTTCAGACTGGGTAAAAATTGCTTTTCTCTCACCCAAGGGGTCAATGGGGAGCTTCCGCCTCCATGGAGGAGAAGTTCTATTTGGCAGGATATGTTTGGAAGGTCCAATAATCATACTGAGTAGAAACTGAGGACAGTAGTTTAATGTCAAAACGTGTGACTTATAAACTATAATGCGCAATTTGCACAATTTTAAAACATGAAAATAAATATCTGAGAGATTTTTAAAAAATAGTTTATTTATTTATGAGAGACATAGAGAGAGGGAGAGAGAGAGGCAGAGACACAGGCAGAGGGAGAAGCAGGCTCCATGCAGGGAGCCCGATGTGGGACTCGACCCCGGGTCTCCAGGATCAGGTCCTGGACTGAAGGCAGGTGCTAAGCCACTGAGCCACCTGGGCTGCCCTATCTGAGAGATTCTATGCTACCTGAGACTAATCTAATGTTATATGCCAATGATATTTTGATTAAAAAATTCATAAAAAAATAAATTTCACATTTGTGCTGGATTTCTGACTAGCCCTTCACAGATTACTGCTGTTTTGAATTACTTGTTAGAAAAATTTGAGCCAGGCAGCCCAGGTGGCTCAGCGGTTTAGCGCCACCTTCGGCCCAGGGTGTGATCCTGGAGTCCTGGGATCGAGTCCCATGTTGGGCTCCCTGCATGGAGCCTGCTCCTCCCTCTGCTTGTGTGTCTGCCTCTCTCTCTGTGTCTCTCATGAATAAATAAATAAAATCTTAAAAAAAAAAAAAAGAAAGAAAAGTTTGAGACCCATTTGAAATGAGTGGTTTCAACCAGTTTTTCTATGATTTTAATGACTTTTCATATGCTTTCCTCCTGCTGGGGATGCTCTTCCCTTACGAGGGTATCTCATAAACTCCTACTTTTGCCTCGAAACCCACCTCCCATCTCCTGCCCTCTGCACACCTTTTTTCCCCCTCTACCTGTTAGAGGTTATCACCACCTTCTCCGTACGGTGCAAAGTCTGTAACTCTACTCTTGTACTTATTCCACACCAGTGTAACTTATTTGTTTATGCATCTAATTTGTCTATAAGACTGGATACCCTTTGAGGGCAGGAGTGACTTTTATTCACTTTTTTTCCATGTGCTTTGCATTGGGCCTGACATAGAGCAGACCTCAGTAAGAGTCAGGTGATTAAAAGCAATCATTTTTTTTCTTTTCTGTTTTGTTTTTTCACTTCTTAAAGAACAGCTGAAGAATCCCAAATGCTCCAAGTTGCTGCTCCTTAAAATCCAAAAGGAGGTTGTTAATGTTTTTTTTTTTTTTTTCTGAGTCAGCTGTGTGACTCTGAGTGTGTCCAGCAAACAGAGGAGTTGCCCTGGCAGGGGGCTCAGGGAGGGGTTGCCACTAGGTCCCGGCCCCTGGGTGGGAGGGAGAGAGGAGGGCATGGAAGGAGGGGCGAACCAGCAGCTGGGCCAGCTGTAGGGCCTGCCGTCTGCTCCCTCCTCCCAGGCTCTTTGAACAGCTCTGTACTTAACAGCCACTTGGACAAGCCCTGGCATTGTTTGCCTCTGGTGTAGGGTCAGAGGCCTTATAGGAATGGCATGATTCTACTTCCTTAAATAGCGACTTGGGAATGAAATGAGTAACCATGTCTTTAATTAGCCATACCCTAGAGGCCCGGAGGGGGCTGGTAAACAGCGGGCGCCCAGCCAAGATCAGCACTGTGCTGCGGGTACTCGGTCCAGGCCGACTTAGTGGGATGTTTTATTTGCCTCACCCCCCCAGAGCGATCCTGCCGGCCCATCCTCCATTCTGCCCTCATCTCAGCCTGATAGGCTGCTCGGGGTTGACAGAAGGGAAGAAGGAAGGAAACCAGCTAACTTTTGCTGAGCACCTCTCGGGCGCAGGCTCTGGGCCACACAACGGGAAGAGTAGAGCGGAAGGTCCGAGAAGCCCAGGATGGCACCCAGTGGAGGGTGGTCGGTGCGGTGCAGTCCCAGAGCAGGGTTAAGAAAGAGGGTCCCAGTGACCAAAAGGTGTTTCTGAATAATGTTAAGTCCTTAACCGGTGGGTTGAAGCTCCGTGAGTGGAAACCACAGGGGCAGTCCTGAGCTACCCTTAATGCAACCTCTTCCCTCTTGTGGCCTGAGCCTCCCCGGACACTCTTTCTTCAACCCCCCCCCCCCCTCGCAGGGAACTACCCCAAACCAGTTTTCCTTTTCTATCCTTGAGATAACAAACATCCTCCGGGCCTACTGCACATGCCTCTTGTCTCTTCAACACCTTCTTTGCCTCTGTCTCTTCATTTCTCCCTCCCAGCCTTTTGATTCTGCATCACAGAAAAGAGAAGAATAAATTCTGGCAAGGGAGACCTCTAGCCCGAGAGGAGGGAGAGGATGGTAACAGCCGAGTGGGAAGAGCCTTCCTAGCTGGCGAGGAAGGGGAGGACGGGCTGGGAATCCTCAGAGCTTAACCGTCCCTCCACTGTCCCCCAGTGCGTAAACAATATGGCAGCACACGGTTCTGAGCCAGAGCACAGCGGAAGTCACGGCGACGCTCCCTGAGGTGCTGAGGGTTGGCCTCCCAAAGCCAGAAAGCCTGAGGTGAGTCTAGAGGAAGACTGGGAGCTCACCACCAGGCCAAGGAGGATGGGATTTCCATTCAGAGGGAGCAACAGGGGCGCCATCCCCTTGGACACAAGAAGAAAAGGTGGAGGCCCTCAATGGACTGTGTCTTCTCTACTCTCTTTTCTGGGTCTAGACCTCCAGACTTTCTAGAAGTGCAAGTGATTGGGATCCCTGGGTGGCGCAGCGGTTTAGCGCCTGCCTTTGGCCCAGGGCGCGATCCTGGAGACCCAGGATCGAATCCCACGTCGGGCTCCCGGTACATGGAGCCTGCTTCTCCCTCTGCCTGTGTCTCTGCCTCTCTCTCTCTCTCTGTGACTATCATAAATATAAAATAAATAATTGTTATCTTCTAAAAAAAAAAAAAAAAAAAGAAGTGCAAGTGATTGCGCTTGAGGGGCAGGATCCCTTCCTTTTGGCTGTTGATGCTGAAATCTTAGATCCAGCAGGGACCTTGATGAGGTTAATGAACCGGCTGGGCAGGGTGGACACAGGTCCCCGTCTTCCCCAAGGACGGAGAATGCAAACACACACCTCCGTGGTTGGAGGCAAATGAACTCCCCCGAGGAAGGAGAGAACACCTCGGGCAGGCCTGGGCTGGGCAGGGCAGGGCTGGCTTTGCCCAGACCAACTCTGGGACAGTTAGGAATGAGAGGGGGAGCCTGACTATAAACAAGTCTTTCTCTGCAAGTTCTTTCGGCTTCCTCTTTCCTCAGCCCCCCATTCCTGAGAGGCTTAGTCTTAAGTGGCAGTCAGCCTGGGCTCAACCTGTCCCCGTTTCTTCGCTTGCTCTACCTCTTACCTCTCGCATTCTTGTGCTTCTGGGGTATTAAATGTCACGTTGTGCTGGAATTGTGTTGTCAGCTGCGAGTTATGGGAATGGATTTGCTGGTGCTAACGGAGCACCCAGAGCTCTACAGGGCAACCTCTGGGGACACGAAGTAGGGTCCCCAGACCAACAGCATCCCCTGGGAACTTGTGAGAAATGCGGATTCTGGGGCTTGAGCCCAGCCCTACAGAACCAGTGGGATGGTGCAGGAGAACACGGCCATTTGTGTCTGAACAAGCCCTTTGGGCATGTTCTAGGTTTGGGCTGGAGGGTTTGTGCTCCGTGGTTGCTTACTGACTCGCTGTTGACCTGCGATGACTAGGACTGAGTCCCTGGGTTTGTAAGGGTTCCAAGTCCGAAAACACAGTTATCGAAGGGCCTCTTCTCCGAATGGAGACAAAAGCCCTCTCTGCCCTTTTCCACGAGCACTGTGCGCTTGACAACACGCCAGACCTGTTGCATCAGAGGCAGGATTCTGACTTCTCAGCAGGCGAATGAACCTTTGCTCTCTGAGGGTGGAAGGAGGGCAGGCTTCCACCGGGATGGAAGTGGGGCTCCCAGGGCGACTTCCACTGGAGGTGTTTCCGCTCCGGCCACAGTGGACACATCTGTCCCCTCAGTGCCTTCTCTAGGACCCGCCCCACCCCTTCCCTCCCAACTGCTCGGAAGCCACTATGCCCAATTCTCCAGCTCCCCTTGGAGCTGAGCAAGAGGAAATGTGCTGTAAGAAGTAGACACATTCAAATTCCCTTTAAGGGACTTTCTGAGGGCAAAGCCTGGAACAGATTTTCAGGACGGGTTGCATAATCCTTTTCGGACATCTCTCGTAGGGGCCAAGAGATAGAGCGTTCAAGCCGGGGCCTGAACGACGTACCATCCTGGCCTCCTGTGACTCAGCTCTGTGATCTTGGGGGGAAAGTAACCTCTCAGTGCCTTCGTTTGCTTGATCATACAATGGGGAGTCATAATGGCAAGATGCTCGCAGGCGTTTGGGAGGATTAAATTAGATAATGTGTCCCGAGTACGAACTCAGAACCTGGCCTGTACGTGTTGGCCGTACATGGGCTGTTAGCTGTTGTCCATGCCTAACGCGGTACAGGCACTCAGTGCGGGCTTGCTGAGTGGGCGATAGCATCCACGCTCCCGTCCGGAGCAGCTGGGAGACCCCCGAACGTCGAATCCACGGCTACTGTGGATCCCCTTACATTCTGAACAATTCCATCGCCAGGGAACGGGCCTATTTCTTAAGGCTTAACGAAGCTCTAGGCAGGTATTTTCACAGTGGTTTTCTATTTCTGGAATGTCTTCTCTTTTCTGGTCTGTTGTCATCCAATAGGCTGTTAGTGGGGAATCAGAGTGACTTAAATTGCTCCCTTGGACAGAGGGAGGAAACAATTAAGAAGAAATGGAGGCTTCTCGGGTAGAGTTACAAGGCTTAACACCAGGTAGCATTTCCTGACAAGACTCGGCTTGGAATTCTCTCGGCAAGTTGGAAGAGTGACATCTGCTTGGCTCCTCCTGCCCCGCGTTCCTGGCAGCCAGAACTTTATCAGTGCTGATGTCTGATAGGGGGCCCATTTCCTTGGCTGAGCAGCTTAGGGAAGAGAAACTGGGTTTTATCACTCACCCTGTGCTCACAGGGAAAGGTCCCTTGAGGAGCAACACGCCAGACCTTGGACCATGTAATTCCCTGGAGATTTGTGTTCGTCATATGCTTTCCTACCCTCACGTAGGTGGTTGATCCCTACTGTTGATCCTGGGTGTTTTATAGGGAGGCTGTTAAGAACCTCCAGAGCAGGTGCAAAAGGTGAGGGGTAGGACCATTTGCAGAGTGCTATGGGGTCCACTCCCTTGTAGAACCCTGCAGTCTGCTGGGAGTAGGACCAGAGGCCCAGCAGCGGCAGGAACTTGGAATGCACGCTTTTGATTTTGCCCAAGTGGCCTGATTTTCCCTGTGGATGAATCATCCAGTTCCTGCAATAGCCCTTCCTCCACCTTAATTCCCCGGCAGGGACCTCCAGGTCACCTTGATGGCTGGCCATTCCTCTGTGGCTGCCACCAGAACTTCTGCTTGTGGGTGAGTTTTTAACCAACATTTAAAAACAGGAACTCACAAAACAGATGAACTGGGGAAGTGGATGATTATTTGTATTTGCTATATATAGGAAAGAGTCCGTTTATAACAGAATTATTTTTACATGCTATTTTTTTTTCCAGAGCTCAGAACAGCCATCCAATCTACTGATGCCTATAAGCATTTATTTTTATAGAGTCTCCTCTCTCCCTCCTTGGGGTCAGGCATGAGCTCTTCCTGGCTCTTCTGTCACTTTTATGACTTTTCCCAGTGCCTGGCGCTGAGCTCAGCACGCAGCTAGGCCCCGAGAGGGATCCTGACTGCTGGTTATACTCAGACCTGAGCTAGGGCAGTCATATGGGGGCCTTGGGGCTGTAGCCCCTACCTGGCCTTTCCAGGTGGGAAAGGCCTCTTCCTCTCAAGGTGGCCCAGCAATCAAAGGGCGCAGCAGGTGTGTTCCCCCCACCTGGCCTTCTCCCGTCTTGGCTGGGATAATCTGTGCAAAGTTGGAAGCAGCCTGAGTGCATTCTGTACGTGTCTGCATGTGTGACCCCATTCCTCTGCAGCTTGAAAACAGGCAAAGCGTGAAGCATGAAAATATATGGGCTGCAAGGAAGAGAGCTCCGTGCATTACTGCTGTCTGACTTTCCACCTCTCAGATTAAGTCTGATTTATTTGGCTGTGATGGAGTCTTATGTCTGTAACTAAGGGAGTTGTTTAAAAATGAAGCTTAGATCTCCGAGCAGGGCAAGGGTTCAGCTGTCAGTGTGGACTGCTCAGCCAAGGGTTCTGTGCTCTCTGGGCTTGGTGACCACGGTGCCTCTTCACTTTATTCCCAGATGTCTGCATCACACCCATTTTGCACCTTCTCTTCAAATGGCCCCATAGCTGTGCCTCTGGAGCCTCTGCTCAGACTGTTTATCCAATCAGGAAGCCCTCACACCTCTGTTCAGGTTGCCAGCCCCTGGAGAGGACAGAGTTCCTTCTCTTTACATCTCCAGGACCTAAGATAATGCTTGGCATAGAGAAGATACTCAGCTGATTATCAGGTGCTTATTAAGTGGATGGATGGATGGATGGATGGATGGATGGATGGATGGATGGTCACCTCTCACCTCACCTGTCCTGCTCACCTGGCACTCAGGGAAACGTGTCAAGTGCCTACTATGTGCCAGGCTCTATTCTGGATACTTGGGGCACAAAATCTCTGCCCTTATGGAGAGAAATTACATTCCAGTGGGGGCGACAGATTAAAAAGCAAGAAATAAATAAGTTATGCAGTGGTAAGTGCCCTGGGAAAGCAGGAAGAGTGAAGTGGGAGTTGGGGCCCATTGTGATCTTCAATAGGGTGGTCAGGGCAGGCCTCAGCTGGAATGGATGGGTCCCTACCTGAACAACCACTGTACTTTATCTGCACCTTTCCTCTGGCATTAGTGCTTGCTCTTCGTACTTATGTATTTATACACCCACGTGCACATGTGCATATACACATACACATACATACCCACATATGTGTGTTACACCTATGTTGGCTCTCTTACGAGGCTGTCAGCATCCAGAAGCAGCTTTTATGCCTTATTAGTATCCTTTTCAGCATCTAACACATAATAAGTGTTCAATAAAAAGTGGTCAAATGAATGAGTGCTTGATAATTGATTTGCTGAAGAGAATTGTACTGACTCATTTTTCCCTTCCCGCAGCAATAACAGCTGCCATACTGCCTGCTGTATACACACAGAACTTGCTGCCTTTTCATTCCATATCAAATCCCTTTGGACACTTTGTGAAGAGCATTCACTCTTAAATTTGGCTGAAGGGTTGACCTGCCTCAGTGGCCTTTAGGAAGAAAATATAATTAATCGGGGGACACCCACAGGGTGGGGCAGAGGGGGCATGTCCTTCTGTGTGGAAAGGATCTGTTTTTCCAAGTTGCACCAATTCTTTTAGTCTGGCCAGGCAAGCTTCTGTAAATATTTTTGCTTTGGGGGACTGATGAATGCATTGGAAGCCCTAAAGTATTAATGTAGTCACTTTACAAAAGGTAGTGACGTGGACCCTGGGGGACAGCAGTGGGATTAGGTCAGGTAATTCCTTGTTTGGGAGGGAAACCAGGTGCAGAGAGACGGGGTGGGGAGCAGAATTGTGTGGTGTGAGTGCCTGGGCACTCTTTTGGCCGGATAGGGGGAGAAGACTTTCCTCCACACCCCGAAGGGGACAATTGGTCTTGTCTGTTGCTGGGAAACTTAGACGAAAGTTACACTCCTCAGAGTTCCTCTGTGCTGTGCTATATCCTGTTTGAATTACCGAAAGAGAATAATAAAAACAGTGCTATTAATAAAGCCACTTCCAGTTATCAGTATGGACCATGTTCGGTTCCATGTTCGGTTTCTATCCAATACCATTAATTCTCACAGCTATTGGGGGAGATAAGGGTCACCATTCCTTTTTTATGGGCAAGGAGACTGACATTTCAAGAGATCAGTTTCACCAAAGTTGCTCAGATGGCAAATGTCAAACTCCAGGCCTGTCTGACTCCAAAACTTGGCATCACAACCACCAAAGGAGGAGGGAATTATATTTCCTTGAAAAAATGTGGGGTAGGGGCTCCTGGGTGGCTCAGTCAATTAAGCATCTGCCTTCAGCTCAGGTCATGATCCTGGGGTTCTGGGATTGAGCCCCGAAATGGGCTTCCTGCTCAGCGGGGAGACTGCTTCTCCCTCTCCGTCTCTCACCCCCACCCTCCCATCCCCTGCTCCTGCATGTGCATGCATGTGCTCTCTCTCACTCTCAAATACATAAATAAAATCTTTTAAAAAAGAAAAAAATGTGGGGTACCCCTTAAAATATAACGGTAGGGACCGTGGAGACATGGAGTCTAGGAGGTGCTGCATTTTGCGTAGCAGTGTATGCTGCAATGACAATCGGGGATGACAACACAGTACCTGTGTGATGGTTGTAGCGAATGGGCCACTTATGTGGTGCTAGAAAGTTGTGGTAAAAATGAAAGAGGTTAGGTGAGCTTAGTGAGATTATGGAGGGTTTGATTTTTCAAAATTTTCTTTAATGTCATTGATATATATTTCTAATCTCTCTCTCTCTCTCTCTCTCTCTCTCTCTCTCTCTCTCTCTCTCTCTCTCACACACACACACACACGCATGTGCAGTATGTTTAGCTTCTTCTTGCTTCTGTGACCCAAGGCCAGCCCAATGCAGGGCTACACTGACGTCTACCACCCCCCACCCAACACTCTCTACCACATTCCTTTCTTGGTTCCCATCTATCCAAGTAAATCAACAGCCTTCTCCACAGTGATGGATGGTCTTGCCCGTTCCTTTCCATCAGATCCTTTTCTTCTGTTTAATCTACCGCCCATTTCTATATACCAATCCTGGAACAAGTAGACACTCTGGAAATATCTGTTTAAACAAATCCCATCCCACTCAATTATAGATTTACCCTCTTGCACTCAGCTTTCAAGTTCATTTTGCTTGACAGCCAGGATTAGCCCACGAGTGTAAACATCCAAGACTATAAATCACCCTTTCAACTTCCTCTGCTGCCCCTGACCCCACCCACTGTGCTAGGCTCCAGCCAAGCAGACTCATTTCAGTTTCTCAGACCCACTAGATTCTTTCCTACCTCAGGGCCTTTGCAGATGCCAATTCTTCTCCTGGAAGTGATCTTTCTTTGCTCCACCTCCAATCTGACTCTTCCTGAGTCCTGCTGCTTCTTCTCTTTGGACTCTTCACTGGAACATCACCTCCTGAGAGGGGCCTCTCACCACTTTTCAGGGCACAGAGAGGCCCTGACACTTCATTCTTTATCAGTACACCTTGTTTGCAGCCAATTGCTATTTCTAATTATGTATCTCTTTGTCCACTGCCTTGCTTGGTGTCCTCCCCCTGCCCCCCACCCCCCCCCTGGATGTCAGCTCCATGAGGAAAGGGATGGATTCTGTTGTTTTCAGCACACACACCTGGCACCTAGAAGAGCCTGGCACAGGCTCTAAGAGTTGCTCAAGTATTAACTGAATTGAATAAATGAGTGAATGAATGAATGAATATTTTTCATAATCTTTTTTTCTCATTTTTTTAATCATTAAAAATAACTGCTTCCTCACTGTTGTTCTTCTGGTTATAGAAATGAATGATTTTCCCTTGACTCTGGTTTTAGGGTTTTATGTGTACATTTTTCCCCTTTAAGGCTCAGGTGTCATTTTATTTTCTCTGAACCATGCAGGCAGATCTTCTGTCTTGTTCTCCCCCGCCCTAGTGAGATGTACCCCCCCTTCTTGACAGCCAACTGGGAAAATCAGCATGACCGTAGAGAACAATGTGTAGATGGGAGGACAGCCAAATACTGCAGGGGACAGAGGAGCAGATTTCAAAGGTAGCAGGATACAAGGTTCTTTAAGGGAAGATGGCATCACAAGGTGAGAGCCTTTAAAAACAGAAGCTCCACGATGTATGAAACCACAAAGGGTGCCAGCCAGGAAGAAAAGGAGGGTGTCTAAAAAGGTGGGCGTGGCTGCCCAAGGTAACTTATGGAATGCAGACATGCCCGGAAGGAGGAAGGAAGAACACACGACCGAGCATGAATTTAGAAGATTTTCTTGGAGCTATACCAAGAGTGGCAGGTGGCTAGGAAAGAGGAAAAATGTAACTTGTGAAAGTGTTGACGACAAGAGCTTCTCTGGGTAAGTGTAGAGCAAAAAGGGCTAGAGAGGAACATTTATGCTATTTGGAAAAACAGACGGTGTCACTGGCTTCACAAGGCCAGCCTGACCACTGCCACCCCCCCCCCATGCTGTCTCTGTCTATCGTGTCGTTCATGGCATTTATTGCTGCTTGGAATTGGGTAGGTTATTTATTGTTTTCTTATGCCTTATCTACTTCGACCTCTTCTACGATGTGAGCTGCAGGAGAGCAGTGACTTCATTTCCCTGACTGGCCACCAGATCCCCAGTGCCCGGGCTGTGACAGGTGCCACATACATGTAAATGAATGAACCCAAGTCTGAGACAAAGCCGAATGCCTCAACCCCTGTGTTCTGGGGGAGGTAGCCAAACTCTAATCACTCCTGCTCTGCAGTGTCCACATCTGGACATGAGGATCTCCAAAGGACACTAAGCTTATAAAGAAAAGAGGAGAGTTAGTCACCTTTCTTGAGAACCCACACTGTGTCCACCATGTGTGACCTAAATCACTCCACTGAGCTCGCACACTAATAGGGGGCTGCTCTTCTCATTCCCATTTAACAGATGAAGAATCAAGGCTCAAGGAGGGAAAGCAACCTGCCCGAAGCTACTCAGGAAGCTAGATGTGAATTGAGTCTCTCTGGTTCCAGAACCTAGGCTTTTTATTGTTTTGTATTGAGGCTTGACAGGAACTGGAGTAGAAGACAAATGTACCCTTTAACTGCTTTAAATAAGCTTAAATCTCCAAGCCCTGAACAAGGTAAGTATAAGTTATGGCCACAATAACGCCACTTAGAAAACCATTCCGAAACTCTGTGGTGGACAACGAGCACTTATTTCTTGTTCGTGTGTTTGTGGGCTGGCTGGGGTTTCGCTAATCTAGGCTGAGCTCTGCTGGGCGTGGATCTTCTGCTGCTCTGGATTGGATCCAGGTTTGCTCCATGAGTCTTGCATTATGCTGGTACCAGTGGGCCTCCTGGGGCATGTCCTCCGCCTGGCAATGACAGAGCACAAATAGGGTGAGAAATTCATGATACATAGGGCCTAGACTTGGAAGGGGGCCCATGGTTCCTTCTGCTGAAAGTCCAGTGGCCGAAGCAAGTCCCACGCGGCTAAGCTCAACACCAATGGGATGGGCGATACATCCCATTCTCTAGTGTGGAGAACTGTGTATCACCTGGCAAAGGGGATTGATCCTGGGAGAAGGGAAAAATGGGGCGTAATGGTGCGAGTGACCGTAGGAACATGTGTGGCACATGCATGGCCTGCAGGGACTGTGCCATGTGCTTTAAATACGTGACTTAGGGGAGCCTGGGTGGCTCAGTTGGTTAAGCATCTGACTCTTGACTTTGGCTCAGGTCATGATCTCAAAGTTGTGAGATTGAGCCCCAAGTCAGGCTCTGTGCTCTGTGAGAAGTCTGCTTGAGATTCCCTGTCCCCTGTCCCCTTTCCCCTCTGCCCCTCCCACCCCCCCTCCCGGAACTCTCACTCTGTAAAATCAATCAATCCATCCATCAATCAATCAATCAATCTTTAAATACATGATTTCGTGGAAGCCCCACAAAGATTCTATTCAGTAGGATTACTGTTCTCCTTATTTTTCAACATGGAAATGTAGGCTCATATTGGTTAGTTGCTCAAGTTCTCACTGAAGTCAATGACCTAGCAGGGACACACACCCAAGTCTGGTTGGCACCAAAGCCCATATTCTTAGCCTTGACTCAACTCTATTGAGACAGCCAATGGCTATGATGGAAGAGGAGCTGCCAGAGAATTTTTCAAAAACCGTGGCTGAAGAAGAAGAGGCCAGAAGATTAGACACACCCAAATGGATGAATTTTCAAGAGGTGGGAGGAAGTGAGCTCCTGAAACTGTATATAGGCTTGAGTTTCTTTTTGTGTCATGGATGGATGTTTTATGAAATACTCTAGAGAAAAAGCCATCATTTCTGTGGCTGGACCAATAAATCAGCTAATCCCTCAGCTCGGGTGGGTAATGGTCAGCCGATCTCTTCTGCTCCCACTATTGGTTTTATACTCGTGTGCTCTTTAATGCACAATTGCCTTCATTCTCAGCTTACCTATTCCCTGTACCTTTGATTTGGTCCCTTCAGGGGCGGTTTGAGGGCTCCTTGCATGACTGCCCATTTAGGTTCCCGCTGCTTACCCACACTGCCTTGCGTGTAGCTCTCAACGCCTGGCACCTGACCCCCTTCTCTCCTTAACAACCTGGCTTGCCATCAGGATTCTCCCAAGTCCTGTCACCCCAAGGAGAGATACCTCCCTGGAACATTCTAGAACAAATTTAGAATAAGAAGCCTGTGGGGATTTCTAAAGGTGATTCATGAGGGTTGCATGAGTTCAATAAGGATGAACGTGGTCTAGCAAATCTGATTTCCTCTGTGAAAAGAGCTGGACTGGCCGATCAAGGGAGGGTCATGAGGGCAGCGTCCTGGGTTTTCAGGGGTTTGACAAATCCTTTCATGATCTCTTTTAGAAGATTGGGAAACACAGGCTGATTTAGGGCAACTAGATTAGTTCTTGGCTGGTTAAAAAATTTCGCTGTCATTAATCAGACGTGCTGATTAGTGATAGCTTGAGGGAGGCTGCTGGTGTCGAACAATGGAACTCTGTCCTCAGCCAGATCCTGTCTGGGTCCTGCCCCACCTCACTCCCCCTGCCACCCCCATTTCCCACCCTCCTTTGTCTCTCTTTGAACAACTTGAATGAGGATACAGGAGGCTGGTTTATAAAATTGGTGGGTGGTAAAAACAAACGGGGTGTAGCTAACACACACAAGAAAACGAGGGCCAAGGTGTTTAAAATAATAACTAACATACATAGCACCTTACAAAGCCCTTCTCGAAAGAATGATCTTATTTAAGCCTCTAAACAATCCTGTGTGGTAGGTATGACCAATTATCCTCATTTTAGAGGGGACTCAGGACTTACATAAACTCCCCAAGATCATGCAACATTATGCTGCAGAGCACCCAGGTTTACGTCCTGGTTTTTCTGATTTCAAATTCGATTCTCTTTAAAATGGGCCAAAACAAACAAGAGAAAATGAATAGAAATGTATTTTTAAAAATAGACAAGCACAGGTTGGGAGAGAGCCCCGGTGTACCAGCTGCCATGGGAATGCCTCTCAGCATCACTCCTGGGTCTCAGACCTGTGCCAGTAGCCCACTCCCTCCCTCTTTGACAGCACTGAGCTTCTGCTCCCCAGCCTGGCCTCCTCCAGGCCACTGGTAAATTCATCCAGTTGGAGGGGAACAGGAATGCGAACTTGGTCCCTACTCTCATAAAGCTACCAACTCCTGGTCTGATTCAGGGGTACCTGTAGCATGGTGGAAAGGCATGAGTTTAAGAGTCTTGCCAATTACTGGCACCATCCTCTCACCCTTTCTGGACCTAAGACCTGGCTTCAGGAATCCGAGAGACTCTAGGGAATTTTGATTCCTTTGGAGAATGCCCACACGCGGTTAGTGGGGTATTTATTCTGGTGTACCTCCTGGGCACCTTCTCATACTGCAGACGGTGGCTCTCTGGAGTCATCCCGACAGGCAGGTAGACTAAGTAACTCATCTCCTGTCCTTTCCTGTGGTTTGGTAGGAGAAGGGACAGAAGGAAGGGTGAGGTGGAGGGAGGAACAGAAATTGTGGGGGCTGGTACCTTCGTGGATTTCTTTGTTGGTGTTGCCTTTTGCCTTTCTGAGTCCCTCCATCTTCTGGGTGATACAAGGAAGCTACTGTTTGCCTGGAATATAATAGTCCCTTCCGTTTGTTTTAATCCTTACCAGGACCAGGTGTTTCTTTGGGGTTTTTAAGTTTTAATCAGTAGAAGTTTACTCATTTGGCACCATAAAACTGTACTTTAAACAAGACACACGGTTTTGTACATCATAAAAGTAGAAACAAATTAAGTATTTTCAAGATAATGTATTTTAAACTCTGTCCAAATACCAAACACTTACCTCGGGCAATAACTTAACTGTCTTCGAATAATAGATTGTAAAGCTGATGGATTTATTTTGTACAATAGTAGATAATAATTTACCCAAAGCTTCCTATGGTCAGGACTTTATCCACAATGCAGTGGTGAGGCCGGCAAAACATGAGGGCCAGAAACTATGGACCTTCATCTTACTTGCAGGTTAAGTTTCTGACAGTGGATTTTATACGAACTTTTAATCTCTCGAATTTACATTCATAGGCATCAAAATTTGATGTTGGTCCTCTAGCCTCACACTCAAAACTTTGCCTTTCTGTTCATCGCTGGCCCTCCTCTCTTGTTATCATCAGTTGCAGAACCATGGCACGTTGGTCCCGTATTTCAGTCTTTATTCACTATTTGTCCTTCAGGCTAACCCTACAGCCAACAGTCCCTCACGGACACTCAGGCCAGGGTTACCCATTGCTCTCCACTTCCTAATCAATCTCTGAAATCCACATAATAGCACTTCCTCCTCCTCTTCCTCCTTCTTTTCTCTTTTAACAACTTTGTCTTTTTTCTTTTGAAAACTTTATTGAGGCATGATTTCCATGCCATAAAATTTGTCCATTTTAAGTACATAAATTCAGTGATTTTTAGTATACGAACAGAGTCATGCAGCCTTCACCATCATTCAGTGTAAGAACATTCCCGTCACTCCTAGGAGATCTGTCATGACCATTTTTCCCAACCCCAACTCCAGACAACCCTGAATCTATTCCCTGTCTCCTTCAGGTTGCCTTTCTAGATATTTCATGTAAATAGAAGCATGTAGTCTTTTATGTCTGTCTTTTTTTCATGTAGCATGACATACTTGCCTTTCCTCTATGCTGTAGTGTATATTAGGACTCTGTTGCTTCTTATTGCTGAATAAGATTCCACTGGGGTGCCTAGGAGGCTCAGTCGGTTAAGCATCTGCCTTCCATTCAGGTCATGATCCCAGGGTCCTGGGATCGAATACTAGATCAGGTTCCCTGGTCAGCGGGGAACCTACTTCTCCCTCTTCCTTTGCCACTCCCTCTGCTTGTGCTCTCTCTCTGTTAAATAAAATAAAAATAAATAAATAAATAAATAAATAAATAAATAAATAAATAATATCTTTCCAAAAAATAGGATCCCATTGTATGGATGGACCACCCTTTGTTTACCCTACTGCCAGTTGATAGACATTTGGATTGTGTCTACTTTTTGACTATTGTGAATGCTGTTGCTATGAGCATTTGCATACAGGTCTTTGTGTGGACATAAATGTGTTTTCATTTTTCTTAGGTAGTTCTTAGGTATGGAACTGATGAGCACAAGTTTGTTTTTTTTTTTAAGATTTATTTATTCACTTGAGAGAGAGAGTGTGTGTGTGGGAGTAGTGGGGGAGAGGCAGAAGCAGAGGCAGAGGGAGAAGGGAATCAGACTCCTTGCTGAGCAGGGAGCCTGATGCAGGGCTTAGTCCCAAGACCCTGAGATCATGACCAGAGCAGAAACCAAGAGTCAGATGCCCAACCTACTGAGCCATCCAGGCACCCTGGGCACAAATCTTTTTAATAGTAATTTTAACAGTGTCATGATGGGCAACATACAGATATACTAAATTTTTGAAACAATTTGCAAAGCCAGTTGATCACTTGGTTCAAACATTCCAATGCTTACTCAATTTAGTTGTCATATCTTCATTGAAGGAGGACGTTTTATGGCATCTCTGAACTGACACTGCTCCTTCTACCATTTTGAATATATAAAGAATCATGTATTTACTCCGTGAAAATGGATTAATTTTAGCATTTTTAAACTATGCTTCAAATACTTTAAACACTCCACCAAATGATGTTTGCTGTGCCATATTATAGCATCAATATTCATGTTCCCCTTAAAACCCTGGACCCAAGTGTTTCAGTCTCAAAATGGTATCATACTGGGACACCTGCATGGCTCAGTCATGCATTAGACTGTTGATTTTGGCTCAGGTCATGATCTCAGGGTCAAGCCCCATGTTGGGAGTCTGCTTGAGGTTCTCCCTCTCTCTCTGCCCCTCCCCCACCATTTCCTCTTTAAAAAATTATCATAATTAAGAAGCACAGTACAACAGCCAAAGTAATTAAAAAGGAATTCCACTCCTCCCTTATATCTCCTGAAGGACAGTGAAGCAGATCTAAGCACACAATACACAGACAATCCCTTCCTCACACATGCATACTTCCTACCCTCGGCTCAAGGCCCTCCGGGCTTTCCTGTGCGAACCCTTCCCTTTTTCTGCATGCACTGTTATTTTTCTCTTCTGCCCATACTGTCTGTTCATCCACAGATGAACTTAGCTTCTCTCCCAGCAAGAAAGAATTCTTTCTGGATGGAGGAGGAAAATCAGATTGGCAACATTAGGATCTCTCTTGGGTGCATGAAACACCCTGAGGTCTTTTCCCATGTTATAAAGTGTGAAATACAATGAAAATGTAATATATTATTGTGATTTCCATAGTCATCCACATTATCAGTGATATAAAACGATGCAAGAGATATGCCTGGTACCCAAAAAAATCCGTTACCAGTTAAAATACTACCAAGTCTTTAATACTGTATTCCATCCATTTTTAGAAACCTCTCCTCCCCCATCTTTTAACAGTTCTGAAATAAGAATGTGCCTTTCAATGAATGATGTTTTATAATCACCATTAGCCATTTCCCCCTCCCACTGCTTTAAAGTCTCAGAAATCTTATAATCAGGGAGGTCTGAGCTAAAATAAGGACCGTTAAAAAAAATGAATAAAATAAATAAAATAAAATAATAAAATAAAATAAAATAAAATAAAATAATAAAATAAAATAAAATAAATAAAATAAGATAAAGACCGTTGATTTCACCTATTTAGTGCTGTATACTGAGTATGCCACTGTGAGTGCAAGCCTGTAATTGCAATTGAGAGCAGTGCTTCCGGGTCATTGTTGCAGAAGAGGCAGTAGGGGCAGCTTGCCCATGAAGAGGAAGGGGTCTTGGTTGGGGGGGGAAGTCAGGCCTGTGGCCACCTGGGGTCAGGTAGCTTACCTGACTTCTGAGACTCAGAGGAAAGGGAGCATCGGGACTCCATTTATACCTCATCGTGTGGCGCACATCCCACTTCCCAATTCCTTGCTGGGCACATGGGATTCCTCACCAGCCAACGTCAATATAAGGCAGCCAAGCAGCCAATCTTGGAGATAGACACCACGTGTGAAGTCAGGCCTTGCATTCCATGACATTCACTGCTGCTCCTACCCGGCACCTGAAGCCTCTGCAGTTGGAATGTGTCCAGACAATTTCAACGGTGGTGTATCCTCCTGGCTGCCACCCAGGGGTGCCAGGAATGTGTGATCATATTATGGTAAAGAAGTTAAAGAGCACAGGAAATGAAAACAATACAGTGGCCTGGGATGGAGAATCTGAAGTCAGAAATGACATCAGAGTGGTCAGGGTCTGTCTGTAATAGCCTTAGGTGGTCCAAGCACAAACCAACTGGGGCAGAAATCTATAGCTGGCCGCTCCTGGAAAGCAGCTTGCCAGGAGAAGGACAGAAAGTTTTCTGAGACTTTTCCACTCGAATGGGGTCTCTTGTGGAGACGGCAAAGCTGTTGCGTGTAGGGAGAATGTTTGGTCTGGCTGAGCTCCAGCAGGGCCAGATGTCCAGACCCTAAGTCAATAAAGGGCAGTAAGAGTGTACAAGTGCTCACGTTTCAGAACACGTATTTCTGTCTTCCTTGTTTCCTCTTATGGTTTGATGGCTTAGCACATACTGTGATAGTTTTTGATTTTGGCCTGATGATCAGAGAGTCTGAACTATCTGGAGAGGGTTTAGGATTCAGATCACTTATTAGTGTTACATCATGCTAGGCTGGTCTGACTCCTGGAGGTCCTCGAGTGGGCTGACCTTGGGCCTTCCTATGTCAGTACTAGGAAGTCAGTACTTCCTTCAGAAAGTACTAGATGTGGCCATCATCGTCCACTAGACCTGCAGGTACCCCACAATAACACCTAAGCCCATGGCTTTGAAATAGTTGGCTTCGCTCCTAGAATATTATAGAAAGGCTAGCATGTTATTCCATCTTGCTCCAGCCTAAACCTGAGTCTTGCATGCACCTGAAGCTTATGAAATAGCAGTGCTGGGGTGAGGCTGCAGGCACCTGGGGTGCTAGCCTCTGTGGGGGTGGAGAGAAAGAGGGAAGACATGGATCCAGCTACAAGCATTTGTCTCTTCTTACCACTTATGGAGAGATTTGTACATTCGAGGCACTATGTAATTCGTTTTTTACAAAACTTATCTCATGTAATCCTTATAAGAACCCGTATAACAGTCTGTTTCTCCAGAGAAACAGAACCAACACAACTGTGCATGTGTGTAGATATAGATATGATGTAGATCAATGTCTCTCTATATACATAACACATATAGTCCATCGATATCTACTATATCTAGATCTATACCCTCTCGTTAAAATCTATATGTATATATATACACACTATATATATACACTATGTATTTATTTGAGAGAAAGAGATTTTTTTAAGATTTATTTATTTGAGGGGGAGAGAGAGAGAATAACAGGTGTGAGCAGAGGTAGGGACAGAGGGAGAGAATCTTCAAGCAACTCTCCAATCAGCAGGGACCTGCCTTGGGACTTGATCCTATGACCCTGAGATCATGACCTGAGCTGAAACCAAGAGTTGGACACTCAGCCAACTGAGCCACCCAAGCACCTTGGGAGAAAGAGATTTTAAGGGATCGGTTCATGTGATTGTGGAGCTGGCAAGCCCCAAATCTATAGAGTGGGCCTACAGGTTGACTTGGGAAGAGTTGATGCTGCAGATGAAGTCTGAAGGCAGTCTCCTGGTAGAAGTAACTCTTGCTCAGGGGAGGTCAGTCTTTTAATTCTGTTTGGTCCTTTACCTGATTGGGTGAGGCCCACCCACATTATAGAAGGCCATCTCAATTCTATTGACTTAAATGTTAAACTCATGCAAAAACACCCTTGTAGACACATCCAGAATAGTGTTTGACTACCTATCTGGGCACTGCGGCCCAGCCAAGTGGATGTATAAAATTAACCATCACAGGTATGTTTGTTGTATACATTTTACAGATGGAGCAGCTGGGGTTTAAACTCTCAGCAATGTGACTGAGATCACAAAGCCAACAAGTAGCAACTATAGGCTGTTTTTGCTCTTACTGTTTCAAACTCAGGTATTTCTGTGTTTAAAGCTTGGGCTCTTAGCTACTTTGTCTTTTTATCTCCTTACACACAGTAGTTCTGGAGAGACCTGACACATAGGAAAGTCAGTCAGTGTCTGCACGTGAGCTGACTATAAGGGTAAGTAGAGCATAAGTAGCTAAGAGATGCTGGCCAGATGAGGGCCTCTGTGGGTCGCAGGAACCAAATAGGAGAGGGGCCTGAGGAATGGGGCTAGTTAGACCACCCAGACTTTACTGGTTGGTTTCCTGGAGGTGAGCTGGACCGTGTAGACTGGTCTGAGTAGGATTAGTGACAGGTGAGAAAATGATGCAGGAAAAAAGACCAAAAATCCCAATATCCAAGTGGGTGCATGCAAGGAATGGCGCTGGCCTGTTCCAAGAGGGGAGACTGGTCTACAGGCAGAACTGTCACCCTTCGCTTACTCTAAGCCAAGGAATCAGACTTAGGAAAATCCTATCCATGAGGAAACCTAGCTCCAAAATGTTTCTCCTCTGGGGGTGAGGTGGTGATTCCCAAATCTGCAGCAAAGCCCTCAGGGGCTGAGCTACTCTGATACAAATTTCCAAGAACATTGGCAACCAGGTATAGTCTTAGGATCATATGACATTTGACATAAGAGAGACTCTAGGGGGTTACTTAAAAAAAAAAAAAAAAAAGATGATCTACAAATTTTGAGCAAGCAATAAAAAAATCATAATTCAAATAAAATTCCATGTTTTGGGGCTCTTTTAAGAAATCAGAAGGTTGGGACGCCTGGGTGGCTCAGCGGTTGAGCATCTGCCTTTGGCTCAGGGCATGATCCTGCGACCCTGGAATCAAGTCCCATATCGGGCTCCCTGTGGGGAGCCTGCTTCTCCCCCTGCCTGTGTCTCTGCCTCTCTCTCTCTCTCTCTGTGTCTCTCATGAATAAATAAAATCCTTAAAAAAAAGAAAAAAGAAATTAGAGGGTTGACAGCACAAAGTTCACATTCCTGTGGTCGTTCAGTTGAGTTGCTGTAGTTGAGAATTCCTCACTTCAGGGAGGGTCCTGTGCTAGATCTCTGCAGTCCCCACCACTCCCTTAGCCTTCTGGACACCAGAACCTTCTTTACCCTCACCGTGCTTCCTTCCTTTACATATGCTGCCTGGCTCTGGAATCCCTGCTGGAGACCAACATTTCCTTTACTCAGGAGGAAACCGAGGCCCACACAGGGACTACATCTTCCCCAAGATGAAGTAAATTAGGACTTTAACCCAGGATGTTTCCTACCAAACCCAACCTCTTTTCTACACACCCAGAAGAGAAACCATTGTGAAATCATGCTCTCTTGACTCCAACCTAGGGCACTGTCCATTACTACTCTGGGAACGCAACAAGGACTCTGGGAAATCAGAGCCAGAAACGGAATGTGAAGGTGACAGTGATAAGAGGTTTTTTGTTTTTGTTTTTTTTTTTTTTTTTTTTTACAGTAAAAGACTGTGACTCGGAGAGGAAGAACTGTCCCCAATCACAAAGATCAAGGAAGCAAAATGTGGAAGAGAAAGAGGAAGGAAGTTCAAGCGGCCCCAGAACTAAAGCTGTCAGAAGCACCAAAATCCCCCAGACTTGGGAACCTTACAGAAAGCCTTGCTTACTTCAGAGTCTGGGGACTGTCAAAATTGAGAAACTTTAGAAATTGCAAATAGTTTTTTTTTTTTTTTTTGTAGAGGGGAGATAAAATAAAAGTTGGAGGGGGAAAGGGGAAGTTCTATTTTTGAAGTGGACGCTGGAATAAATACTAAGATGGTGACAAAGGCGCACTGCTTCAAAGCCTAAAAAACAACTTTATTTGCATGATCTTACAGGTTCCGAATAGCTTCTAATTGTTTTATGGCCAAAGGGATCTGTTCTCCTAACTTTTTGCTCCCCTGATGGAATCCTGTGATCTCAGAGATGACAGAGGAATGTCTGGGCCCAAATATCTGAATATCTGTGACAACAGATAACATTGTTGCAAAGTGGTTTTACTTCACATAAGGGTGTTTTTTGTTTGTTTCTAGCAAGTGTCTGTAGACATTGGCTCCTCCAGCAGAGAGGTCTTCCATTTCTGCTAGTTAATCCAGTCTTTACGGAGCTCTGAAGGTCATGCAAGGCTGGCCGTGGCCGCTGGGAGGAGAGTGGAGAATAGGAGTTCTGTGGTCCCCTTGCTCGCAGAGCAGACTCGGGCCTCCTGGGCACTGGGACGCATTAAGGCTGGATGGAGGTGTGACATTTCAACGATTCCTAGTAGCCTTTTGCTTCCCCCAGTATGACTTTCCAGCTGACCTCTAATATGGCCCGGGCAGTGTGCCTTGCATACACACGTCCCACCAAAAATGTGACGCCGCGTGCAAAGTCTTAAGATTTGCAGGACTTAAATTTACGTAGCATGGAGAAGTTATCTGAAAATTTTCCCTGCCCCCGTAACCTGTTTTTACTCAAAGTCAGCCTTAGGTGCGTCCTCAGGAGACTCTCTCTCTCGTGGTTCCTTCTTGTGCAGGGCAGGATTTCCAGGGAGATGCTGAGAAGTGGTCACAGTTGTCATCATGTCCCTGATCTTCAAGGAACTGCTTTTGGGCACCCTGTTTTGTGCACTCACCATTTACTGTTATGTGTGGGGTAGGTTTTAAAAACAGTATTTTCTTCTTTTTCTAGTTTAATGACTTATCATGAGAGATGTTGAATTTTATTAAATGCTTTTCTGCATCTCTTAAAAGATGATCGTGAGATATTTTTCTTTTGATATTGCATAGTCAACCCATCCTGTTGTGTGGTCTTTTTTTACTGTGTATAAGTGGATTCAGTTTGACGATGTTTATGATTTTGTGTCACGTTCATCAGTAGGATTATATTGTCATATTCCTTTTCCAAATTGACCTTGGTTGTTGGTGCCTCAGAAAGTGAAAAGAATCAGGCATTTTTCTTCTTCTTTTTTTTTTCTTTTAAGATTTATTTATTTGAGAGAAAGAGAGAGAGAGACAGAGAGAGAACAAACAGGAGGGGCAGAGGGAGAGGGAATCTCAAGCAGACTGCCCTGAGCATGGAGACTCAATCACCACCTGAGCTAAAAACCAAGAGTCGGATACTTAACTGTTTGAGCCACCCAGGTGCCCTGAGTTATGCAGATTCCTATTTGTGGAAGAATTTATCCAAGGCTGGAATGATATATTTATTTTGTGGGAACATTTTTAACTATGGATTTGATTTTTAAAATTTTCAAAAAAATCATTAGGTTTTATTTATTTTATTTTTTTAAGAATTTTTTTTTAAGATTTTATTTATTTATTCATGAGACACACACAGAGAGAGAGAGAGAGAGAGAGAGAGGCAGAGACACAGGCAGAGGGAGAAGCAGGCTCCATGCAGGGAGCCCGATATGGGACCCGATCCTGGGTCTCCAGGATCACGCCCTGAGCTGAAGGTGGCACTAAACCGCTGAGCCCTTGGGTTGGCCAGGTTTTGTTGTTGTTGTTGTTGTTGTTTGGTGCCACTTTAGTACTTTGTTTTCTAAGAATTTTTTTTACCTGCTTATAATTTTTTGGCACAAATATATTTATAATAATCTATTTTAATATCTGCAGCAACTGCAGTTTCTTTTTCATTTGTAATGTGATTTTTAAAAATAATTGTTCTTTTTTTTCTCTTTGATCAATATTGCCAGAGGCTTGTCAACTTCAGTTTGCTTTTTAAAGAACAGTTGCAGATTTATTGATCTTCTCTGTCTGCTTATATTTATATTTATTAATTCCTGCTCTTAATATTATTTCCTCTTCTGTGGGTAGGTTTATTGCTCATTTACCCTAATAATGAGCTTCTTACTCTTTGAGGTCTCAGATCTACAAGGGGGAACTCCCTATGCTTCTTTTCCTGGATAAAACATTGGCTTTGAGTTTTCAGTGTCAAAACAGAAGTTCAATACCAGGGTTTGACTTAAGCCCCCAAGAACAAAGTGGATTGCCTATCTGAATTCTCACTTTTTTTTTTTTTTTAATATTTTACCTATTTATTCATGAGAGACACAAAGAGAGAGGCAGAGACACAGGCAGAGGGAGAAGCAGGTTCCCACTGAGCCACTCAGGCATCCCCTGAATTCTCACTTATACTTTATTTCTGGCCTTTGAGAAGTTCTTTTTTTTAAACAGCCCAGGGATATAGTTACTAAGATAAAAGTTTAAGTGTTTTGTGAAGCCTGTTAGCTCTCTGCAGCAGGAGGGCTGTTGGTGTTGTCCACACTGCTCTGCTGCAAGAACTAGAAGTCATTCCTCTCTTTTCTTCCCCAGGTCTCATGTTTTTTGCTCTTGGGTTTCTGGCTTCAGATTTCAGGGTCTGCACTGGATCTTTGAGTCCCACGTGTCTTTGCTAAGGTAGCTTCAAATACTTCCGAAGGCACCTCCAAACAACAAATAACCCTTTTTATGGCTAAGGTTGATGGTCCTTTATTACTTCACTCACAGGTCGTACTATATTTCCACTGTCTCTGTTTTTTTACTCTGGAAAGGCAGGAGAGTGGAGCTGGGGAGAGAAAAGGAATAGGAGGAGAGGTAGGGGTCGAACAGATCCTTCACTGCTGGTCTCCAGAGCTCTGAGACCTTCTGGTGCTCCTCCCCACACAGAGGAGAGGCCCACTGTAGACCAGCTCCATAGGGCCAACTCCCTGAGGCTGAAGCAGAAATGATCAAAGGCTGTCCGCTTTTTTCTTTCTTTCTTTTCTTTTCCTTCTTTCCTTTCCTTTCCTTTCCTTTCCTTTCCTTTCCTTTCCTTTCCTTTCCTTTCCTTTCCTTTTCCTTTCCCTTTTTCTTTCTTTCTTTCTTTCTTTCTTTCTTTCTTTCTTTCTTTCTTTCTTTCTTCTTCTTATGTATTTATTTGAGAGAGAGCAATAGCACAAGTGTGGAGGAGAGGGAGAAGCAGCTCCCTACTAAGTAGGGAGCAGATGTGAGGCTGGATCCCAGGACGCTGGGATCAAGACCTGAGCCAAAAGCAGATGCTTAATTGACTGAGCCACCCAGGTTCCCCTGTAGGGTTTTTTATTATATATATATAAAACTTTTAGATAATAAAAGTCTTTTAGATAATAAAAGTCTTTTTTTTTTTTTAAGATTTTATTTATTTATTCATGAGAGACACAGAGAGGGAGAGAGAGAGGGGCAGAGACACAGGCAGAGGGAGAAGCAGGTCCATGCAGGGAGCCCAATGTGGGACTCGATCCCAGGTCTCCAGGATCACACCCTGGGCTGCAGGCAGCGCTAAACCGCTGCACCACCAGGGCTGCCCACAATCGGTTTCTTTATACATACAAAAACATAATTTTTTATAAATGTGAACATATCCTGCTGTCTTTTCTTTGTTGTCATTTGTGCTCGATTTTCATCTCCTGAGCTCCTTCTTATTTATCACCCCATGGACCTCGGCCTCCACAAAATAAAACATGTTATAGTCCAGGATGTGTTCTTCTAGATTTTTCTCCGAGCACAGGTAATCATACAAATGAAGATTTGCCATTATTTATTCTACAGGAATGGGTTCATATTATGCACACTTGTGTTTTCTATTTAATAATGCCTCATGGAAATCCCTCTAAGCCAACTCATACAGCTCTAATTCATTCTCTTAATGGTTATAAAAATATCCTTTTGTGTGGATATACATAATTTATTGGATCATTCCCCTACTGATGGGCATTATTTCCAGGTTTGTCACTACAAACAAGGCTACAATAAATATTCTTGTAAACATGTCCTTTGTACCAGTAGTTTTATGTTTATGGGATAGATTCCCAGGAGTGAAATTGAAGGGTGAAAGGGTAGGTGATATTTATTACATTTTAATAGACATTGTCAGATTGTTTCCAAAAGGCTGTGACAATATACATTTCTATCAGCCGTGTAGGAGAATACATCTTCACTGCATCCCCTAGTTTTTACTCCATTTGTAGTCACTTGATGTTTTCAATTTAAAATTCTTTTGGCATATAATGGGAGTAAAGTGATATCTCATTATTGCATAAATTTGCATTTCCTAACCATAATTAATTGAAATAATTTTGCTACTTGGATTAGCTCTGAATTGTCAATTTACTATCTTTTGTGTATTTTTGGTCTTTTTTCTTTCCCAATTTGTCAATGCTCTTTTGTCTTATAGATGTTAGTCTTTGGTCTGTCATGTGTATCATATTATATCCCAAATCCATTATTTTTCTGCTAATTTTATTTGTGGTTTTTTTTTTTTGCCCACAAATGTGTAAGAATAGTTAAATGTATTTATCTTTTCTTTTCAATGTCCTTCTGGTTTCTAGTATTGAAAAGTATTTGTCAACCTGAGGATTATAGGTCAGAGCAAAGAGGTCCCAGAGCCATGGGGTGAGAGGTACTTACCCCAAGATCCCCAAACCTGAATGATGGATAATAAAGTGAAGAAGGTTTGCTTATGATTAGGTAGACTCAGTTCTGACAATGGCTAGTGAATCTGTCTCAGGTTAATGGACCATTCAGCTAGAATTAACCAGTGGGTTGATATTACACCTGGGACCTGCACCATACCCAGGGAGAACAACTGATGTCACTGCAGAATGATCTGGAGCCCAGGGTGAGAACTGAAGGAGAGGTGAGAAGACTGACAAGTAGGTGCCTTCCCTTTTCTCATGAATAGGTAGGACTTGAGAGATGAGAAGTCCAAGTGTGGATGAGGAAGTGAAAGCTCAGAGAGGGGTAGGATTGGCCCAAGATCACATAGCTTATTCAGTGGCAGAGCTGGAATTTGTCAGGTCTTCTAACTCAAAGACCTGTGCTTTCCCCCAATTCCATAGACTCAACTCTTGGTAGAAGTTTGGTCCTAGCCATACAGCGTCACTGAAAGCTTACTGCGTGTCAGGCACTTTTCTAAGCACGTAGCAAGTACTATATCATATTTTGCCCTCATAAAAGTCTAGGAGATTGGAGTTAGTATTTTCTTGAGATGGGAACTGAGGCATAGAGAAAATTAAATACTTCATCCAAGGTTATATGGTTAAAAATTGGTAGAGCACTGATTCATACTCAGTGTAATTCCAAAAGCCTATACTACTAAGCTGTTACACAGCCTTTTGACATAAGTTCCCTGCCTCTCTTCCTCTTTTGCTTTCTCTCCTTTGTAAAACATATATGTATTATGTCTGTTTCCCAGTGTGTCATTTTTAAGGTTGCTTCTCTGTCACTACAGTAAAGTTTAGTTGAGTAAAGTTCATTGGGGAGTTGTTCTGTGGCCAGGCCTGAGTTATTGATGGTGTAATTGACCTCATGAAAGGTATTTGCTGATGTTCTAGATTACAAAGACAAACCAAAGAGGAAGAGCTGGAGAGGAGAGACAGTGAAGACACAGAGAATTCCCAGAGTTTGCCATCTTTCTCCCCGTGGGCTTGCTGGGCTCCTCGAGGTTCTCCCAAGACCCTTCTGGTTTATCCCAGATTATGCAGAGTCGATTAGGGTGCTGGTCATTAGCTGTGCTGATTCCTGCCCAGGAGTAAGGAGAAAAATCTAAAATACAAAATAGCGATGGCTGAAGTTTTCCCATTCTCTGTTGTCACGCTGGCTTTGCTGAAGGGGTTTGGGAATCTTTTCTTCTAGTAGAGTCAACAGATATTTCTAAGCATCTCCTCTGTGCAGAGCACGATGCTGAGCACTGTTGGAGACTCCACATGCATTAGCTTTAGCCTGTGCCCAATAAATACAATTTAAAAAAAATCCTTTGGGGGGGCAGATACATATTCACTTTGACATGAAATTGATATTGTGAAGTATCCTACTAGGGGTCAAATCCAAATACAAAGGGAATGTAGGGGGAGAGAGATGAGTATTCAATAGGAGTTATGGTAAAGCTATCCTAGTATGATGTATGAATAAAAAACCCAAACACTATATTTAAACAGACAGATTCGTGGGAGTTGTGGGGAGGAGACACAGGTAATGTTTTTATTCAGGAGTTCAGAGATCTGGGCTCTGGCCCCATGTCTATAATCCTTACCAGTTGGGCGACCTTGTGCAAGTCACTTAATCTCTCTGAATAAGTTTCTTCATCTGTAATGTGAGGATATTAAAAAGTACCTACCTCAAAAAAAAAAAAAGTGCCTACCTCATCGATTTGTTGGGAGGATTTTATTTATTTTATTTTATTTTTAAAGATTTTATTTATTCATGAGAGACACAAGAGAGAGAGAGGCAGAGACACAGGCAGAGGGAGATGCAGGCTCCCAGTGGGGAGCCTAATGTGGGACTTGATCCCAGGACCCCAGGATCTTGACCTGAGCTGAAGGCAGACGCTCAACCACTGAGCCACCCGGTGCCCTGTTGGGAGGATTTCAGTGTAGTTTTTGGAGGTTCTCAGTAAATGCTTGAGATGAAGTGTGTGTGTGCAGGTATACATCCCTGTGTGTTGAGAGAGGGTTTGCAGGTGGGCAGGTAGGGAGCACTGTAGGTGACTGTGCTTATGGGTGGGTGGTGATGACAAAACTGGGGGAGGAAGATGTAGTGAGAGATAAGACTAGAAAGCTTCATAAGAATCAAAGAGTGGAAAATCTTAGATTTTACTCTGTTGGAAACGGAGCTAACTATGTTTCTGATCTGACGATTAGAAAGTGCCCTCAGGTAATGGAAGAAATGACCAGATTCTGTGGTTGTAGACTCAAATATTTACTTAGCATCTATTTAGAGCAACCACTCCCTGAAGCTGCACCCCTATCCCACCCTTTTTTGGGTTTTAAAGACTGTCCTTCCCTTCTGTTTGGAGACCTTAGAAGACAAAGGTGATTTGAGCTTTCGGAAAAAAAGAAACCCACCCCAAATTATGTGTCATCCAGTCACATTCTCCAAACCAGCTCTTCCTGAGTTTCTTCATATAGACTCCAAAAAATGATGGGGTTGGGGCGGGGGGAGAGGCTTATAAGGTTAGCAGAACATGTCAAACCGCATGAGACTTGATTTACTTCCATGGAACCATCGTTTCTTTCCTGGAACAGTACCCTGCAAGATTGTAAATAAGGTATAGGAGCTAATAAATCAGTCACAGAGGGGCCGTCCTGCTGCCAGCCCATCCTCTGGAGAATGGAATCCTGAGGGCAGATTTAGGGAACTGAAATCCAAAGCTGAGGGACTGCCAAAGTGCCCTGCCTTGGCCTGCCAAGTTCAGCCTGAACTTCTGTGAACTTCCTTTGCAACAGTTAGAATCAGCTGCCTTTGTGCAAACGCAATTCCAACGTATGGCATTAGTGAACGTAGGGTTTTGGGAAAGATACCAGGCCAGGGCATTTATTCAACTCGTGAAGCTTGATTGCCAACGTTAGGTCCATGGCTCCGGCAATCTTTTCTGATTAAAAAGCTGCTGGGAGCTCAATCTGCCTCCAGTCTCTTTTATTAGTGTCTTTGGAAGAAAGTCTAAGAATCGAGCCTGTCGTGGGAGTTAAGATTTCAAGTCAATGATTAATGGCACGATTGCCTGTGTTTTCTTTCTGAATTAACCCATGTGACCCATGGCATTTGCACCTCATGTTAACCATTAGACACATAAATGAGTCCTGTATTTATCTGGGTGGTGCAGCCCTGGTGCCCGTTGTTTCACTTTGTAGTGAGAGAACTCTGTGGTCGGCAGGCCTTTTCCCGGGGAGTGGGGACAGGGGGCCTGCCTTCTGTCCCTCTGGAGGAAGAAGTTCTGTTGGCCTCTGTTTGCTCTGTGACTGAGGCTTGTCACAGCGGGACCTTTCAGTGTTCCATATAAAAGTCCCTTTGATGGTGCATGGCCACCGAAATCTAGAACCAGCACAGGCCGCTGTGCACTTCTAATGAATCAGGCCTCTTTCTTTCAAAATGTCTGGTTTTCTTACAGCAAATATATAGTTGTTACTCTTCAAACTCACACTTAATGGAGAAAGAGGCGGTTTGTAGAGGTACCCTTGCCAAAGTTGTAGTTTTAGGTAAAAGCTCAAATTTGAGCAAGAAAATGAAAAGTCTGATTTTCAGTTTCTGCAGAGCCCTTCCTCCTGCCAGAAACCGAGTTGAGCTCAGGACCACCCCTACTCCCACTTGCTTTCTGCTGCATTGCCCGACATTGTGTGTGTGGTTTTTGTTGTTGTTGTTGTTGTTTGTTTTTTGGGGGGCTTGTGATGCCATGCGGAGGTAGGGAGAAGGGATGAGGGATGTTTAGCTCATAGTTTTCTGGCTTTGGAAAGGATCACCTTCACATTATTTGTTCCTTTAACAAGAATTGTGTGGGTATATGGTGGGGGAGAGAGACAGAGAGACAGAGACAGAGAGAGAGAATGTTGGAAAGAGTAGGATTTAGTTTGAGGACTTCATTTTAATTACTTCAATTTGTTTTAAGTGTTGATGTTTAATTTATTTTTTAAAAGATTTATTTGAGGGATCCCTGGGTGGCGCAGCGGTTTAGCGCCTGCCTTTGGCCCAGGGCGCGATCCTGGAGACCCGGGATCGAATCCCATGTCGGGCTCCCGGTGCATGGAGCCTGCTTCTCCCTCTGCCTGTGTCTCTGCCTCTCTCTCTGACTATCATGAATAAAAAAAAAAAAAAAAAAAAAAAAAAAAAAAAAAAAAAAAGATTTATTTGAGAAAGAGAGAGAGAGAGAGAACAAAGGGGGCGGGGGGGTGCAGAGGGAGAGGGAGAAGGAGAGAGAGAATCCCAAGCAGACTCTGTTGAGTGTGGAACCCGATGTGGGGCTTGACCTCCTGACCCTGAGTTCATGACTTGAGCTGAAATTAAAAGCCAGACACCCAACCGAATGAACCACCCAGGTGCCCCGATATTTATTTTGAGATTCAAAAAACAGTCAATGAGGATATGACTTTTTTATGTTTATTGAAAGAAAGCATGAATTAATTAATACGGGAATATATTTGACACGTAACATTGTATAAATTCTAGGCCTACAACCTGCTGATTTGATACATTTATGCATTGTTTAATAATTTTTTTAAAAGATTTTATTCATGAGAGACATAGAGAGAGAGAGGCAGAGACACAGGCAGAGGGAGAAGCAGGCTCCATGCAGGGAGCCCGACGTGGGACTCGATCCCGGGTCTCTAGGATCATGCCCTGGACTGGAGGCGGCGCTAAACTGCTGAGCCACCGGGCTGCCCCATTTATGCATTGTAATAGGATTGCCGTTGTAGCCATAGTTAACACCTCTACACTTCACATGATTACCCTCTGTTTTTGTGGAGGGAATAATTAAGATCTAATCTCTCAGCCAGTTGTGTGTTCATAACACAATATTGTCTAGATTCACCATCCTGTGCACTAAGTCCCCAGGACTTATTTATCTACTAGTTGTAAGTTTGTACCTTAAGTCACAAGGTACATGCAGCCATGAAAACAAGAATTTAATAAAAGGCTAGGGAATGGGGACGCCTGGGTGGCTCAGCAGTTGAGCATCTACCTTGGGTTCAGGGGTCCTGGGATCAAGTCCCGCATCAGGCTCCTTACATGGAGCCTGCTTCTCCCTCTGCCTGTGTCTCTGCCTCTCTCTCTCTCTCTCTCTGTGTGTCTCTCATGAATAAATAAATACAATTAAAAAAAAAAAGGCTAGGGAATGTAAGTATAAAGTCTCCTAATACATGCTCTGATGTCACCTCGATGGCTCCCCTCTCCCTCCGTCTTCTCTAAAGGGAAATGCACTCATTTCCTAAAGCCCAGCACACTGGGCCCTCCCTGAGAGGCCTGTCCTGACCATCCCAGCCAGGAATCTTTCCTTTTCTCAAAATCCTACTGCGCTTTGTGGGAAGTGTCTTTTAAATGGTGATTTGGATTGCTGTTACATCTCTGAAGTTTGTCTGTTTTTGTACTGCTGCTGTGCCTAGCATGGGTGCTGCACACAGGTATAAGTATGCACCTGAAGGTATATACTCAAAAAATATTTACAGTGTAAACAAAAGGATGATCTTGCAATTTGGAGAAAAAGAAAAGATCGTGTAGATGAATATACAGGAAAAAGACCTAAATCTTAGAAGACCACCCTGTGGCCCCAGAGAAGCTGGGAAAGAGAGAGGGTGCCCGGCAGCAGCCGCTGGGTGGGGGGTGGGCTTCCTCCTCCCCTGAGGTTCTCAGGGGCCAGTCCTTTCACTCTTCTTGCTCTATTCATTCTGGGTCCTCCAAGCCAGATATCTTAATCGTTGATCCTGACTGATGTTTCGATTTATCTGCATTTCTTCTGCAAACCTGCCTTATAAGAAGCTTCTGGACCCTATTGTGGGTTGTGTCCTGTTGCTCCCCAAATTCTTCTTTCCCTCTTTAGCTCAGACCTCTGCAGCTGGGGGTAGGGTCAAAGGGGGCCCATTCTGTGTTCATTTTGAATCTATCACCAGAATGCCAGATTCCTAGATCCAATTGCGTATTTAACACTTTCCAGTGGGTGTCTGGTAGGTACCTTAGGCTCCATATATCCAAAACCAAACTCTTGCCCGGGGACACCTGCCCTTCTCCCAGCTGTCTCGTTTCCATGGATGTCAGATGCAGGCCTCGAGTGTTCAGGCCAGATATCTCGCTGTCACACGGTTGCCTCTCTTGTTTTCGAACTCCACATCCAATGCCGCAGCTGTCCCGTCAGAATAGTAATTCACCCAGTCACCTCTCACCACCACTAATGTGGCTTCGAGCCACCACCACCATTTGCCTGGCTCCTTGCAATGGCATCTGATTTACCTGTTTCTGTCCTTGTCCGGCCTCCGTGACGTCTTCATGGCAGCACAATGGCCCAATCGTGTCATTCCCTGCTGAGTCATATCTTCCAGTGGCTTCCTAAATCTCTCGGGATAAAATGAGAAGCTCTTCTAATTACTTTTAAAATCTCGTAGGACCTACCCCACCCCCTTGATTCCATCCCCTGTCATTCTTAGCTCCACACAGACCTTCTTACTGTTTCTTCTTAAACATGCTGGCTGTGTGTCTACGTCAGGTCCCACTTTATACTTAGAATGCTCTTCCTCCAGGTATTCAAATCATTTCATCTCTATGCACTCTCTCCCAACAGCAGCCCTCTCTCATCATTGTCTGTTCCCCATCCTTCCTAAATTTCTTCTTTAGTCCTTCACATTTACTACATATGCACTATTTTACCACCCACTTGAAGAAAAGCTCTAAGAAAGCAGGGACTTTCTTTGGTTTGCTCTACGTTGAACTGTGCCTTGCACCTGGTAGGAACTCATGAAACCCTGGCTGAGTGAAGTACATGAGGTCCAGAGAGGAACACTCTGGATGGGTATTATAGGACGTTGTCTCCTGTGACAGCTGTTGGGGTCTAAGGAATGAGGGAAAAGGCCAAGGAGCATAGGGAAGAGCATACCTACCCTTGAGTTAAGTCCTTCTCTTTCCTACAATGAATGGTTTAGCTATTTTGTATTATTTTCTCAAGTGACTGAGACAACTTTAATGGCCACTCAAGTTAGTATTTTCTTATGGTAGGTCAATAGCACATGCTATCGACATATCAGTGTGCGTAACATCCCAAAGGCCTTTTCCAATTATTTCCAACTGTGTCAGAATGGATAACTGCTCTATATTTGATCTTAGTCAGACAAACACCCTCACTGCTGGCTACAGTCATGATATGATCTGGGTTCTCCAGTCAAGGGACTAGCAGTCTGTTCTGGACACCACAAAGAAAATCTAATGTTCTCATGAAGTTCTAAACAGTTTTGGAGAAGGAACTCTGATTTGTATTGCAAGTGTTTTAGATTTTCTTATTCTTTACACAACAACAATAACACTAATAATAATTTTTAAAAGTCTTAAAGATCATTCCAGAGAACCAATTACTAATTATCTTCTTATTATTAGTCTTGGATGTGTAGCCAGGCTTGAAAACTGAAAGGATTCTGGCTTCGTGTTCAGATAGATGGTGGACTTGATATGCTTATCTAAGTTAGCTTTCTCCCTCAACCCAACTGAAAGTATAGGAAAGACTTAAAAAAAAAAAAAAAAAAAAAAAAAAAAACACCAGAAAACTCCTCCCAAGGACAGGGAGAAGAGGAGAGACAGCAGCAACACAATTTTGGAAGTTGGACAATAGATGGCCACAGAGTAACTGACTTAGCAGATTGGAAAAAGCCATAACCCGAAATGGCAGTGAAGAAAGTGAAGAAGCCAACCTGTACAAATGGCGTGGATGCTTCTAGTACTGTGCACGAGAGGGGAGCTCATGGAGGAGGTAGAGTGAACCTACTTGAGAAGTTACTAGATCTCTAGATCACCTTCCCCAGTCCATGCCTCTGAGAGTGTCACCTACATGAAAGATGTTTGGAAGTTTATTTTCTAGAAAAACAGAGGGTCCCTCCCTGGTTGAGAGATAGCAGGTAGATGGGCAAATATGGCCAAAACTGGGGGATTAAGTGATTGTATGCAGATTGAATACTGATATTGGCAGAAGATACTTTAAGTAAGGCCCACATCATAAAGGGAGGATGAGTAAAAGTTAGACCTCAGTGGCCGAGCCTCTGTAACCAGCAGGGTCTTGGGCCTGGACAGAGTGATAGTCATAATGTTTAACAATAAGCAAGAGCACGGGACAACCAAAAAGATGCCAGTTATAAACAACTGGTGAGACCTGCATTGTACAGTTGTGTGGGCTGTGTACTGCACAAATGTGGACAGTAGCCTGGCCGTATCAGGGCAGCCAAGCTGAATGTGTGTTCTAGTCTTGGGCATTCTGTCCTCACTTTTGATTTGATTTGAATGCCTTATAGGTAGAGCCGAGATTATCTGCAGAATGATGTCTTCTGTAATTGGTTATTCTAAGATTGGGAACACATTCCGTAGCAGGGTCACCCTGCTGGTCCCAGTTTCTCCTCCTGACATTTCATATTAGTCGATTGATTTTGGACTCATAATTGTTAATGAAATAAACACAAGAAGCAACTCCTGCTGGGAAAAGAAAGATAAATACTCTAAGCTTGTCCCCAAATCAGTGTAGTTGAAAAACGATGTTAATTGAAAACAGTTTAACTCAGCAAAACTCACAAAGTTCTTTTCAGTGCGTTGGCTGAATTAATCATTTTAACATTTATCCTGCATTCTTAAAACAAGATCGTTTGCAAAACAGTGACCTGACTTGCAACTTGCCACTGCTCTTCAGGATGGGGGAGCAGGAGGAGAGACGAGAGACAGGTAGATCTAGAACTCTGGCGAAACAGGGCACCTCGCTCTTCCCTCTCTGACTATCTGAGTCCTTACCCTGAACAGATCTTCTGATTTTAATGAGCTTCAGGCTTGTCTGAGAAAATACCAGCCTTTAACAGGGCTGATTTCTTTAGTTAACGTCTGAATCGAGGCCAAGGTTAAAAAAAAAAAAAAGTTGCAGCTATTAACTCACTGGGAGCTATAGAGTTCAAGCCTTCTAGAAGCTTGCATTTCAACTGAGTTTTCTTAATTTATTGTGGATGAATGATCCAGAAAGTTAATGTGCTCCTTTTTAGAAATAGTCTGGTTGTAAATCATTCACTAGGTCTCTAACTGGTCTCCTTGTAGGGAGAGAAGGAACCGCTTCAGGGCCTGATACCCCTACCTCCCTTCGTTCCATGCCTTCCCTGTTACCCCCTGGATGCCCATAGAGATTTTGTTGCTGGGGTCTGGCTGCAGACCTGCACTCTGGGTGTGTGCCTTTTGGCCAGGTTCAAACCAGATTTGGTGCTGCTACCTGTTATTTCTTGAGGTGGAGCAGTGGGTGTGGCTGCAAACCAAAATAATTTCATCCTGAGGAACCAGATGGTCGGGAATGGTGTCAGCAGGGCGGATCCCCGCTCGCTCTTACCCAAGCTCAAGGTAAGAGCCTGGAGTCACACTCTTTATCTACGGCTCCTGACCCGGGGTCAGGGTGCCAGGAAACCTGGCTGTTTCAGACACGCCTCATGATGCACCTGGACACTGGACCGTGGAACGTGGTTCTGGAAAAAACAGATGTTGGTCATCATCCGGCAGTGATAGAAGCCCAGGTCCCTTTCTTGAACAAATCTGGAAGGGTTGTGGATTCATTTCTTAGTGGATTAAAAAAGACTCCCCTGAGACAAATGACCTTTTGAATATTCATGTGAGGTTGAGTAAACCAATGTCCTTAACCCTAGCTCCCATCAACCTCCAGCCAGTGCTCTGAGTTTCTGTCCCGAGCCAGCTCCTGCCCCTTCTCCCGACAGTACTGTCCTGTGGAACTTAGACACTTGGCTGAGGCCACTGCTGGTCTGCAAGTCCCTGTCACTTGTCCAGACCCCTGCTCTTGGCTTCCTTGGGGAAGTTCTCACCTGGTCTGGCATGTGTAACCCTCGTGAAAGAGTTACAGAGCAGCCCTTGTACGTCCCCTGTAACCCAGCCTACAGACTCAAATTCAGCTTTGAACAGGGTGAGAAGACAATAAACAAGGGCCCTGTATGTCTCTGCTAAACATCAGCCTGGGGTGAACTTCCCGAGTATCAGTCCTCGAAGGAAGATTTCTCTGAAAAGGTTGATCTAGTAGGGACACTCTAAGTCTTACTATTCTGGAAACCTGGCTGCGAATTCGATTTAATACGTGTAAACTGTCTTCTATAAGAAGGGCCTTCCACTCAGTCTTGGCCTTAGCACCATCTGCTTGGAAACCCCCATGCCATGAGAGAAAGAAGCGAATATGCAGGCTGCAGGATCACAGAAGAAGGATAAGACAGGGGTCCAAGTAAGTCATCGGCTTGTGCTCCCATGGAGACCGCAGGGGCAGAAATAAGGAAAGCCAGAGGTCAGGGACAGCATGCTTACATCTAGAGCTTGTTTCCATAGATCTAGAACATCCATCGCCATCCGATCACTGGGACCACCTTTGGGAGACCCGCTTTGCTCATACTGAACCAGTCTTTTTTGGTCCCTTGCCTTGGACCTGCAACTCTGGGGGCTGATTCTGTTTTCATCTGTGGCTCAGTGTCTTAGCTGAAGAAGAAAAAAGGGGGCCCTTATACCCAGATACATCTTGCCGCTCCACTTTCTAGCTGTGTGATGTTGGAAAAATTACTTAAGCTTTCTGAGTTTCTGTTTTGTAAAAGCTTCTGTTTTACAAACAGCTCCTTGTTTGTACCATGGCGATGATAATGCCTATCCTGGTTAAGGTTGGATCGTTGGGAGGATTCAATGAGATAACATATCAAGTGTGGGTGAAGAGACAGCATTTAATCCTTGGGAAAGTGGTTGTACTATTTAACATGTGTCATCTATGGACTAGGCCTAAAGTTAAAAAGACATGGGGGGATCCCTGGGTGGCTCAGTGGTTTAGTGCCTGACTTTGGCCCAGGGCCTGATCCTGGAGTCCCGGGATCGAGTCCCACGTCAGGCTCCCTGCATGGAGCCTGCTTCTCCCTCGGCCTGTGTCTCTGCCTCTGTGTGTGTGTGTGTGTGTGTGTGTGTCTCATGAATAAATTAATAAAATCTTAGAAAAAAAAAAAGACACAGCCCTGTCCGTCCACAGTTAATGGCAGGGGGTGGGGGAAGTTGGACCCATGAGCAGGTCATTTCAATAGGGTGTGGGAGCAGAATGCTAGGAGCACACAGATGGCGCTAGAGCAGCTCATCTGAGGCCAGCAGAGAACCTGGTACTACCTGAACATCTTTATTTTGTTTTGTAATTGCCTGATGGTGATGTGTCTTCTGGCCAGTTGGAGTCATGAGTGTAATTAGGTGGGGCAGGTGAGACCCGAGGTCAGGTGCAGCCTGGGGAAGATGTGCAGGCGTGGGGAGGGCGTGGTGGGCAGGGCTCTGCGGTGCCATCAGTGGTCTAAAGGGTGCTACTTGCTGGAGAGGCGAGACACCATGGTCAGCGTCACCAGTGAGGGTCAACACAGTCCGCTGCACTACTCCATGTCCCTTTACCCAGCCGTACAAACTGTAGTCTAGATTGTGACAATATTCGCAAACATACCCATTGCTGAGAATTTCTTCCTCCCCTTTCTCCCAATACACAGCCTGTTTATTTTTCTTAATTTTTAAAATTTTTTGGTAGTTTCAAGACTGTCATTTTTTAAAAAATTTTTTATTGGAGTTCAATTTGCCAACATATAGCATAACACCCAGTGCTCATCACCAAGTCACCCCAACCCCCCCATAATGCCAAGTGCCCCCTTCAGTGCCTATCACTCAGTCACCCCAACCCCCCCCACCTCCCTTTCCACCACCCCTTGTTTGTTTCCCAGAGTTAGGTGTCTCTCATGTTTTGTCACCCTCACTGATATTTTCACTCATTTTCTCTCCTTTCCCTTTATTCCCTTTCAATAATTCTTATATTCCCCAAATGAATGAGACCATATAATGTTTGTCCTTCTCCGATTGACTTACTTCACTCAGCATAATACCCTCCAGTTCCATCCACGTTGAAGGAAATGGTGGGTATTTGTCGTTTCTAGTGGCTGAGTAATATTCCATTGTGTACATAGACCACAGCTTCCTTATCCATTCATCTTTCGACGGACACCGAGGCTCCTTCCACACAGCCTGTTTATAGAACCTCTGCTTGGTTGTAGTCACGGAAACCCCCTTATTGTCATATGTGCTCTTCGGCAACATCTTTTCCCTCTGGTGGTTTTTGTGGAGGTACAAGCTGTTAGTGACTTGACTTTCTCAGGAAAATCCAAATTCTGGGCCTCGCGAAGGGTGTGGTCAGCAGGGACATGTGATGGATTTATTGAAGTGTTCAGTCATTCTTGGGTTTGACAACAAACTCACCAGCCTGGCATGGGAAGCCGTTCATCATTGGCCTTTATGAATCTCCCATCTATATCTCTCCATAGCTCATATTCTGTTCCATGCAGCCTCTGCATCTTCGTCCCTTCTGCTTGAAAGGCTGTCTTTTCTTGCCACCTCTGACTGGATACAATCCTTTTCTGGCACTTGTCTCAAAACACTTTACATGGTGGTGTCTTTAATTATAGTTACGTAAGTACTCATTCTTTCCATGAGCTAGCAAGCTAGTGAGCTGATGGCAGGAGCCTTCTCCCTCTGTATCCCAGCACCTTACACAGAGGACGTACTCAGTAAATATTTGTTGAACTAAAGGATATTAAAAGAACACGATTAAACACCTATGGTGCGCTGGCTGGTGGTGACTGGAGAAGCCTTGAAAGCCAAAACGCCAGTTTTTATGTCTTCCTGACTTGCCTTGGTCTTGGATCATAAACATTAAACTCATTTGGGGCCTTCAGAGTATTCAAACAAGTGTGTGCCCTTGATGTGGTTAATGTTAACTTTAGAAATGGATAATGAACAATAGAAAACAAAGTGTCTGTGGGTAGCAGTGATTAATAATAGTCTACGTACCAGGGCGTTGGGCGTATGGGGTTTCTGCAGGCACTTCGATATGACATGTAGGTCAGTAAGTTTTGTTCAGCCAGCTTCCCCCCACCTGACTCGTGGTTCTGCAAATACCTCGGGTGGATGAGGGAAACGCCACTATAGGGTGATGATAGGAGATTTCAATTCTTGTTTTTGAGCAAGAAAAAGGCCGGAAGATAGGTGTGGAGGGTAGCTCTCTGTATGGGACTGGATGCTTCGGGTGTTGTGATAACGCCGTGGAACAAACAACCTCAAAGTTTCAACGGCCTTCAGTAACGTGTATTGTTGACTCGTGTGATTTGTCAGTGGCTGTGAGTTGGTGCTATGGCTTAGGGCTGCTGCCATAGACCTTCTCAATCTGAGACCCAGGCTGAAGGAACACAGCCCCCCACCGGGCAAGAGTGTTTCCGCGTCGTGGGAAGGCAGCTGGCAGGTATTTGCAATGCCTCTGTAAGGCTTCACTTGAAGCGGGTGTGCTATCCCCTCTGCCCACGCTGCATTGGCCAAAACGGCCTACACAGCCAAGTCCCAATTCAGTTGGGGGCAGAGAATGGGGAAGGGGAGGGGAGAGTGAATATTGGCTAAATTATAATTCAGTCTACCGCGGGGACATTTAGCATATTTTATTCCTTCTCCAGATGGAGGTACCAACTCCTGGAAGAGAGAGCCCCGTGCCTTTGCTTTGCCTGGCACATTACGGACACTCTGCACAAGTTTGTTGAATGAATGATTCAACTGTCGTGGAGCAGTTTTACTAGACGCATGGCCTTTCTCTGCCTGCATCGTGGAAAAAGTCATTTCTTTTAGAGGCACAGACCATGTGGAGGTTAGATGTCGGTGGAAGCTCTAATCCTGGTCAAGGGGGAGTGTTGGCCGCGCTGTCGGGAGGGCAGCAGCTGCAGCCAGAGTCGTCCTTGAGACGGCTTGTGGGTGAGCAGATGGGAGGTCCCCACCCACTGCCACACCCAGCGCGGGGCCAGCCCTGGATGGGGAGTAAATAGGAGGTTTCACCTGGTGAGGCTGCCCCCACCCAGGGAGGAGGATGGGTGTGCCTTGCCGAGGGAAGCTCATTATTATATAAAAGTTTAAACTTACAAGGCGGGAAGCGGGAGGAGGCCCACTTCGGTGGCAGAAGCTGGCTCCTTTCGGGAGAAGTCAGAAAGGATCCCCTTTTGGTGCAGCGATGAAGCAAGGAGGTTGGAGTTCGGAATCTGGAGCCGAGCAGGCCCGTGTGGGAGTCCCAGCACTACCACTGGCTGTGTGGCCTTGGGCAAGTCACGGCACCTGTCTCGGGCCTCAGTTTCTTTGGCTGTGAGCCGGGCAGAATGACAGTACTCCCTTCAAGGGCTCCTGCTGAGGATCAAAGAGGCCGGGGCCTGTAGTTCTCAGTACAGTGTCTACAGTGGAGACGACGCAGGCACCAGGCTGCTCTTGTTGTCAACATGTTGACTCTCGTTGTCAACATCACCGCCATTATTTGAAACATGTTGACCAAACTGCAAATGTTTGCAACTTGACTTACTTTCAATCTCTGGGACAAGACGTGTTCTTCAAGGCAAGGAACTCCTGGGGCTCTTCTGAGGAAGAGTGAGAGGCAAAATAAAGAGAATGTAGAAAAACGTAGGCAGGAGCAAGGAAGCACAGAGGGAGAGTAGGGAAGAAAGAAAAGTGGGAGGACTGGTGTTTTGGGAGGTGTTCAAAAACGAGAAGTTAATAGGGGATGGGCTAGAAGAAGAAGTCTCGGGCTTGGGGGTTCTTGGAGAGGAGGGGGGTGGCCAGAGCTGGGTCTCAAGGGACGAGGAAGGGGGCTGGGGGATGGGGTGGGTGGTAATGGCGGCCCCACGCAAGGTGTCTGGAAACAAGGGCTAGGAGGCTGACCACGTCAGGAAAGAGGAAGGGGACCCGGGGGTGATCACTTTGGGACACACACACCTTGTCCCACAGGCTGGATGGGTCCGGGCTGAGACCGAGGCAGGCCTGGGAAGAGCAGAGGACACAGATGACACGAAGGTGACAACAGTGGCACAGTCGTGCCAAGACTGATCGGCCTCATGGGTGCTCAAGGCCAACCTTCACTTCAAAGACATTGAGGCTCTCTTCCCTCCCACAATTTCTTCTTTTGTTCGGTTGCATGGCCTTCCCATCTTCCGAAGGTCTTTTCTTACATCGTGAGGTGTTGAACATAAATAAACACTCAGAAGGAAAAGGCACTAGGCTTCAGTGGGTGGGAGGACAGTCCAACAAGAGGCACCTCCCTCTGCAGGAAGCAACCCCTCTGCGGAGCACTCGGGGTTACTGGTTTCTCGGGGCCAGCACTGAACTGTCCACCTTGCTCAGACGTGTGCGTGGTGTCTATCTCAGGGCCTGGCACGTCGTAGGAGGTGCCCGATAAATATTTGTTAACCGAATACATGGAAAATGCTAGAACACCTGCAATAGCTCTTGTTAAGAGAATGTCAAAGTCCTATTATGTCAAAAAAATATGAGAACTCTGAAAATGCTAAATGTTTATGGATCTGAGAGAAGGCTGAGAGGCTCCCTCAGAAGGGATCTGGGGTCCCTGCAGTCTGTCTGAAGGACCTAGGCCACGTCCAGCCCAGCAGCTGAGTGGCATCATGCCAGCCATATTTTAAGGGTCCTAATGAAGAGCAGATGGCACTCTCATATTGGGTAAATCGAGGATAGCCTAATAAAGTGACTATTTACAAGGAACAGGCAAGATGTAGGGGAGCCACTGGGATGAGTTGGAAGCCCAAGGATTGTACAACAGGGTGCTTATCACCCCTGGGACTGAAAGGGCAAGGAGAGGATGTGGGTCTGAAAACCTAGAGAGAGCTCTGGGGGAGGAGGGCTTCCTGACAAGGCAGTGAGCTTTGGTGGAAGGACTTGGCAACAACTCTAAGGGAATATGCTCAGCGAATGGATGCCCTGACCTCATGCTCCTCCCTCCCCTTCATTCCCTATAGTGCTCCCTATTGGCTGAACCCAAAGTGGTTGCCAGGGGGCTGCGGAATCTATCGAGGTAGCCCCTGTAGGTCAGCCTCCTGAGGTATAGAGCAAGCAGGAGAGGGGCGGAGCATGCAGCTGGAAGGCACATGGAAGGTTTGCAGCTCAGGGGATCATTTTAAGAGCCTTCGGAAAAGAAAATGTGAGGTGGAGTCTTCAAGTTCCTAGGTGTGGTCACCACTTAAGGCCCTATGTGGGCTGACCATGGAGTCTGGCTTCTTCAGTCAATGTGTGATCACTTGGGATGAAAATTAGGAAGCACACAAGTGTCCTGAAATTCAGGATGAAACTGACACTGGGTGGAGCCCTGGGTGGGGCTGGGGAGGTCAGCTTGGGTGTTGCCCATTTCATCTTTACTAATGATCCCTAAGGTAGAAACACCTTGATAAAATTGGCCAAGGTGACCAAATTATAAGGTGTTACAAACCCTTGGCAGAGAGGAACTAATGACAGACTTACCAGTGGAAAGTGCCTCTGGCCTTAAAAGACAGGATATAGCCCAATGAGATTTAGAGATCTGGGCCCAGCATGATTCAAAGCACACACATCCACTAGGAGGCAGAAAACAGGAAGGCCAGGATGTGAGCAGCCAGGATGACTAGAGAAACAGGCTGCAGGAGATGCCAACCTGCTGGGGACTACTGGGAGAAGAGAAAATCTGTGGTAGGTGATTCATTTATAGTATATACATATTTGCAGTTTGGCAACCGTAAGTTCAACCACCAAAATCATTTAATTAACCAGGAAATCACACGGAGCTAAGCTCAGGAATTGTATATGCTAATGGAGGCCTCTCACAAAATCTAAATTAAAGGATTGTCTCTCCTGGAATGAAAATAAAAGAGTTGTTTCAAATTTTTTACATACCTGTTGATCTAGAAATTTAGTTGAAGGAATTTATTCTAGAGAAATCATCAGGTCAGGGTGATTCTTAGCGCTATTGGTACGAGCATGTTCACTATAGAATTTGTTACAATGGCTCCAAATTAGAAATAACCTAATTTGGTTATTGGTAATCCAATGGTAGGGGATTGTTAAAAATATTTTTTTTGTTAAATATGAATAGATGTTACAGGAAAAATTTAGTGACATTGGAAGATGTTCAATTTGTGATTTAGAGAAGAAAACACAGATTCTATAACACTTTGATCTCAGTTTGGTTATAGACACACACACACACATACGTACACATAAAACATTGGAGAGATCTCTGTGAAGTGATTAAAAGGAATTAACTCTAGAAAAGATGGTATCAATAGTTTCACCTTTTTCTTTTTTCTTATCCAATCTACGTAAATTTATATAGTGGACATACTTTATAGTATGAAAGCAAATTATTATTTTTTAAACCCCTAGAGAGGACTTTTTTGCCTCTCCTGCAGCGTGTTAGCTCTTCGGTGTTTTACCAAATCAGTAAGATGGGATAGAGACAGATGTGTAGAAGTGCTTATGGGAGGTTGGGCAAAGGACCGAGGGGGGCCCTGGAAGCACAAAGGAGGTCATCGTCGTGTATTTTATGGTGACATTGAAGAGTGTGTCTGAAACCAAGAGAAGATCATGGATTACTGAACCTCAAGGAGAGATACCATTTGGCTCATACACTCTTTATTACTTGGCTTTGAATAAAAAGCATACCAAAGTCAACTGCAGGAGGGGGATGGAGTTGGGGTATATCTATTACTAGATTGTCAAGATTGTAAAGGATCCTATGATCCTTTATCGCTAGTCAGACATGCCAGAGGCTCCCTCCTGTAGCAGATATGAAAGCAGAACCCTGACAAACATCTGAAATTTCTAATAGAAGGGGATTTTAAAATGAAGTTACAGAGAAATATCCCTCAGTCCTTGCAGGTGGCTTTTGAGGAAACTCCCCGGGTTTGCAGAACACCATTTGTGAACATCTGAGGTCCCCTCTGCTCTAAAATGCTATGATTTCCCGGCTCTAAGATTGCCAATAGTCCTGGAGAGCCTAACTGAAGAGAAGTGAGAGGACCAGGATGTAATCTGCATTTCAAGAAATAAGGAAGAGAATTTTCTTTCTCTCCATTTATAAACATTTATTGAGCACCTGCTCTGCACCAGGCCTCGTCATGCGTGGTGGGGTGGAGAGAACAAGATGAAGACATAATCTTCTCTGTTAAGGGGTTTACATTCAAGCAGAGGAAACAGTCCCTGAAACAATCATAAGAAAGGAAAGCAAAAAAAAAAAAAAGAAAGCAAGGCAAGTCCTATGATAAAAGCTCATACAAAGGAATATGTAACAGCAAGGCAAAGAAGGACCTTGAGTATGGCTTAAGAGAAGGGACATTGAAGGACAGGTGAACGTTCAGCAGTCAAAGAAGGTGTGTGTGTGTGTGTGTGTGTGTGTGCACGTGCGTGTGTGTGTGTGTGTGTGTGTGTGTGTGTGTCCTGGAGGAGAATGCACACATTAGCAGGATTGAAAAAGGCATGGCATGGCATTTTCTGGTATACCTCCTTCAGTAAAGTATCAAATCTTTTGCCCATTTTTCTTGGGTTGTCTATTTCATTACAATTTAGCTCTAAAGTTCTTTATATCCTGGAGTCAAGTCTTGTAAAATATTTCCCCCGGATCTCTGGCTTGCTTTTTCATTGATGTTGTATTTGAGGAGCAAAAGTTTTTCATTTTGATCCAGTCCAATTTATCTTTTTTTTTTTTCTTCTGTGATTCATGTTTTTGTGTCCCATCTAAGAGATCGTTGCCTACACTAGGATCACAAAGATTTTCTTCTGTGTTTTCTTCTCGAGGTATTTTCGTACTTTTAGCATCTACTAGCATTTCCAGTTAATTTGGGGGTATGGTGTAATTACAGGTCAAGGTTCATTTTTCCCATATGGCTATTCAGCTTTTCCAACATTATGTGTTTAAAACACTATTCTTTCCACCATAGGAAATCATTGTTAAAAATCAATTGACCGTATCTGTGTGGGTTTATTTATGGACCCTATTCTGCTGCATTGATCTACAGGCCTATTCTTATGCCAAAGCCAGTCTCCGTTGATTACTGTAGTTTTATAGTAAGTCTTAAAATCTTGTAGTGCCTCTAACTTGGTTCTTCTTTTAAAAATCCACTTGGCTATTCTAGATCTTTTATACTTACATATAAATTTTAGAATTAGTTTGTTAATTCCTAAAAAAAAATGGCCATTAGGATATTGATTGACATATTGTTGAATCCCTAGATCAGTTTAGAGGGAATTGACAATAATTTCGAGTCTTCTAAGGCATAAACAGAGCATATAACTTCATTTCTTTAGCTTCACTTTGATTTTCTCAGCAAGGCCTTTGTAATTCTCACTGTATGAGCCTTACACGTATTTTGTTAAAATTATCTCATAACAGGGACGCCTGCATGGAAGCTGCTTCTCCCTCTGCCTGTGTCTCTGCCTCTCTCTGTGTCTCTCATGAATAAATAAATAAAATCTTTAAAAAATGTATCTCATAACATACTAGTTTTTGATGCTATTATAAATGGATTTACCTCAATTGCTAATTGGTTTTTGTTAGTACATAGAAATATTTTATATGGATTTTCTATCCTGCAGCCTTGTTAAACTCATTTATTAGTGCTAGTGATTAAAAAAATAGATCCCTTAGGATTTTTTTGTCTTGATCATGTTGTCATGATCATGCCATCTTCACATAAAGACATTTTACTTCTTCCTTTCCATTCTTAATGCATATTCTTCCTTCCTTTCGCGCTGTTTCTTTTTGCCTTATTACCCTGGCTAAGATCTCCAGTTCAATGTTGAATAAGTAGCAGAAGTGTATATACCTGTCTTGTTCCTGATCTTAAAAGGAGAACATTTAGCAGGGCCTGGTACATGGAAGCTGCCAGAGTGCCCAGGGCTTCAAATGATCTTTGAGATGGATACCAACCCACCCACTTCTCACTTTTTCACTGTGGACTTTGGTGCACACAATGATCACCTCTCCACAGAACCTTACCAGTGGCTTCCCGACTCATCCTCCTGCCCCCACTCCAACTCCCTTCCTCAGCCCCATTCCCAATTCTAGTCTCCTACAATAGCCACGCTATCCTTTTAAGACACAGATCAAATATGGCTATAAGGGCTCCTCTTCTCTCTCCTCCTCTATATTATTGCAGGGTCTTGATTCACCTTCCCCGAAAGTGACATGCCTTCTCTTTCTGCATGGCCTAGAACATTGGTTAGTCTTGGTTCTTCTCTCTTAGCTCCTCCTAAAGCCTGGGATTAGGTTCACTGTACCCAACAGGGGTGCTAGTGGGGCTCTTAGAGCCTCGTACTGTTGGCATCTTGGTGGCCAAGTACAGAAAAGTCTAGGAAAGCTGGTAGGTTTGCCAAGTCTCGGAAGAAAGACGTTCCCCGGGGCTTCTCACTGAAAACTCTAAGTAATGTAAGTGCTTCCTAAAAAGAGACATAATGACTTTTTATCTTTCCTGCAAGTCTTTAATTAGAGACTCCATCACAGACATGTCACGTTAAATGGGTTAGGAATTCCACAGGAGGAGGGAGTGAGTAGGAAACTCCTTGGCCAAAACACAATCAAACCAGTTTGATGCTTGTAATAATGTCTTTGCCCCTGAAGACTATATCCATTATCCCTTAGCTTCTGGTGAAAAGTATTTTTAAGAAAGCAAGGAGGCCTTGTCCCCCAAGGCGTTATCAATCACCTGGGCAGTCAGTCCATCAGCAAAAGCTTTGCTGGGTACTTATTATCGGCTCATTGGTGGAAGGCACTGCACTGACATATGCCTTATCTCCTTTCTTCCCTCAACCACCCGGTGAGGTGGGCAGGACAGATGTCACTCTCAGACAGATAAGGAAGATGAGCCCCTAGAGGCTGAGTGGCACAATCGTATTGCTAGATGGTGACAGAGCTGAGGCTGGAACCCTGTGATGGGGTTCAGGGCAGGCCACCCCAGAATATTATGCTTTGGCATCTTGATTATTTTGAATTCAAGTTACTGAAGAAACAGCCAATGCAGGGAGGAAACTCTGCCCCTCTTTTGTCCCCCTGAAAGCAAAAAATGAATCTTCCATTTGAAAGACACCCGTAGTAGAGGATAAAGAGACATTCTGATCACCAGAGATGGGGAATTTAGGGCCAAGGAGTCATATAAACAAACTCTGTTACTTCTTCACTGACTCACTACCTCAAGCCCAAACTTCTTTGTCTTGGCCATTCTATTTTCTTTGTAGAAAAGCTGTCTGTTTTGGTCACTTCTTTGAGTCTCATATTTCCAGAAGCTCCCATATATACGATATTAAAATCTATTTTTTCTTCTGTTAATCTCTCTTGTGTCTAGTTACTGAGGCCAGCCAAAGAACCTAGAAGGGAAGAAAGAAAAAGTTTCCCTCCCCTCCAGTTTTGGTGCTCAACATGAGGCAATCCACAGGCTGGACATCACTCGCTCTGTGGCCGCTGTGGCAGCTAAGAGATCCCTGGGCCTTGGACAGAAGCTGGCAGGTCAGAATTACCTTCTCACCGTATCAGCCTCTGGGCCTCTGCCTGCAGAGTCTGATGTACTGGAGATTGGCTGGCGAGAGTCAGTTATTTATTTATTTGTTTGTTTGTTTGTTTGTTTGTTTGTTTTTTTATTTATTTATTTAAGTTTACTAGGATTACCAGGAGAAGATTTTATGTGAGCTAGTTCTTTGGGTAGAGTGAATCTGGTAAAGATTTGGTAAGAGTCCTCTTGACTTCTATCGAGATCTTGTTCCTCCTGGAGATGGTTGTTGTTTTCTCTGTCTTCTGTGTCACTTGTCATCAGGAGGAGAACTAGCGTAGAATGCAAGCCTAGACCCTCTAAGCCTACTTGAGCTGGCCTCATAGATGGGCGAACTCCCAGTTCTCACTAGGTTGGTGTCTGTTCAGATGAACTTTGCTGTGGGTTCCCTCCATAGGAAACTAGATGAGGTTTTCCTTGTGTTTTATTCCACAGCTTGAGAGCCTGGCTTTGTGACCAGTGAGAATATTCTCTCCGGCCTCCACCATCTGGAAAGTGCACTTACTGGTGTGCATCTCTGGCTGGCCAGATAGATTGGGGTTCTGAGACCCCAAGTCCCAGGCAGCGCTCTCTGTGTCTGACTGTGTCAGCTCTCAGGGCACTTTGTCAGGAGGGGTCCCAGTCCACAAGGGGCATTTGTCGTCTCAACTTTCATTGTCTTGTTAGTGCTGGTAAAGTCCTGGCCCAGTAGTTCCTGCCCAGTGTCATAGATCCGCGGGTCTGTGACTGGAGGCATCATCTCATATTCTATGAGAGATTGAGGACACCGTTTTCACTCTACATGCCTTTGCTTTCTTACGTCAACCAACTCTGGGTGTGAACTTCCTGGATTTTGTGGGGGCTGCGTCCTTTACACTCTCCTTGGGGATGCCTCTTGCATCCTCAGTTTTGAGCTATAAAAAGCCATATTGGTTTGAGTCACTATTGAAGTGGGCGGAGGATGGATCTTTGGAATTGGAACAATTTCTATATTTGAAATATTTTCTTTAGAGAGCTCTCGTCCTAAACAATTGTCTTATGGGTACCTCTGGAAAACGCAAATGAAAAAGTGGTTACAAAAAAGTAAAACAGCTAGCCTTAGGGATCCTCTTCACAAGATGAAAGAATGGAAATTCACCTTAAAATAAAATTGAAGTGCACATCCAACATGAATTCCCTTTCTTAAATTTGGTCTCATCTTCTCAGCAAATTCCCTTAGCTCCCCAAACTACTCTACCTTCCCTAAAAAATCCTATCAGCACCCAGCTGCCCATTTTAGCTTTTCTTTCCCCACGAGATTCAAACAGAGCACTCCAGGGATGCCTGGGTGGCTCAGTGGTTGAGCATCTGCCTTTAGCTCAGGTCATGGTTCCAGGGTCCTGGGATCGAGTCCCATGTCGGGCTCCCCGCATGGAGCCTGCTTCTCCCTCTGCCTGTGTCTCTGACTCTCTCTCTCTGTGTCCCCATGAATAAATAGATAGAATCTTAAAATAAATAAATAAAGTACCTCCTCCTTCAATGCAGCGTTTGTATTTTTTCTCTGCCCCTTAAAGAGGTAAATCTTACTGGGTCTTTAGAATGTAAACACCTCGGGAGGTAACCAAAACTCATTTCCTCATTTGAGGTAAAAAAGCAAAAGAGGGGGGAATAAGCTTTTTAAAAATACAAACTGCTATTTTTTGGGGGGTGTTGAGTTTGATAAGTTCTTTATAGATTTTGGATACAAACCCTTTATCAGATATGTCATTTGCAAATCTCCCATTCCGGAGGTTGCCTTTTATTTTTGTTGATTGTTTCCTTCACTGTGCAGAAGCTTGTTATTTTGATGTGGTCCCAAGAGTTCGTTTTTGATTTTGTTTCCCTTCCCTCAGGAGACATATCTAAAAAGAAATTGCTGCGGTCGATGTCAAAGAATTTACTGCCTGTGTTCTCTGCTAAGATTTTTCTGGTTTCAGGTTTCACATTTAGATCTTTAAACCGTTTTGAATTTATTTTTGTGGATGATGTAAGAAAGTGGTCCAGTTTTTCTTCTGCCTGTGGCTGTCCAGTTTTCCCAACACCATTTGTCGAAGAGACTTTTGCCCACTGCACATTCTTTCCTGCTTTGTCAAAGGTTAATTGACCATATAACTGTGGGTTTATTTCTGGATTTTCTGTTCTGTTCCATTGATCTGCGTGTCTATTTTTGTGCCAATACCACACTGTTTTGATTACTGCAGCTTTCTAATATAACTTGAAGTCAGATTTGTGATGCCTCAGCTTTGCTTTGCTTTTTCAAGATTGTTTTGGTTATTCGGGTCTTTTGTGGTTCCATACACATTTTAGGATTGTTTGTTTTAGTTCTGTGAAAAATGCTGTTGATATTTTGATAGGGATTACATTGCCATATGATTTCACTCGTGTGGAATTTAAGAAACGAAATAAATAGGCAAAGGGGGAAAAAGAGAGAGAGAGCAAGAAATAGAATCTCAACTGTAGACAACAATCTGATGGTTACTAGTGGAAGTGGGTGGGGGGATGGGTGAGATAGGTGATGGGGATTACGCAGGGCAGTTGTGATGAGCACCGGGTGATGTATGGAAGTGTTGAATCACTCTATTGTACACCTGGAACTAATATACCACTGTATGTTAACTAACTGGAATTAAAATGACAACTGGAGAAAAAATAAAATTACAAACTGCTCGACAGGCTCTCCTGCCCACAGCCTCCTTAAGATTACTTGGGACAAATTCAAATCTTAAGTCTTCTCCACAAATATTAGCTAACAACAACAATAACAAATCCACCCCCTGACCAAAATCCCTAAATCCCTTCAGTGGGTAACCTTAATTTGTTCTGTCCTCCAAGACAGTTCTTTTTAAATGAGTTTTATATTGTACTCGATTCATGGCTGTTTTGCGATCTCTGTGTCTGTCTGTATGTTTATGTATGTCTATGTATGTGCCTTAGAGACGTAATATTTTTCTACCTCTGCATGGTATTGTAAATATTAATCTGTAAAGATCTCAATTGGCCCCAAAATAAGTGTACAAGAATTAAGTATTTTTAAATTTCAGAAATATAATAGAAACTAACCCAAATGTTTTTCAAGTTCACGTGATCCAGGATAAGTTTTGGTAAATAAAAGCTAGTTTAACTTTGTTGGTTTAATTAATACAGACATGTCTGTAAAGTTACCAGCATTAAGTATAATATTTTTATTCTACATAGATTCACTAAAAGTCAAATAAGCTGGCTCTATCCCTGCTACAAAATCTGTCAGCAAGAAAGATAATTTAAGATGATGGCTAACCACTTTAATGTTTCATGAAATTTTAATGAGTAATCTACAGTTGTTAACAAATCAATTAGTAAGTGAAGTAATAATTTTTAAGCAAGCTTTTTACAATAATTGTTTTATGGTATGTCTACCTAATAATAGTTACCCACATCTCTTTGGTAACTTCCACTGTTAAGAGTTTTGCTAAGTTAAATTAAATGACAGAATTTTGTTATCTAGATCATTTCCAAATAAGATAAAATACTAAGACATTAATAGATAAACCCAGGCTTTCTTTCACAGAGAAACTAAAGATAATTGGGTCTGATTGTAAATACCTCCGGAGCCATACTGAAAAATTTACAATGAGAAAACATATTTCTAGAAATTGTAAAAAGTGTTTGTAAATTTGCTAAGTCACAGAATGGTAATATAAAAGTTGATAATTGTTTACTTCTTTATTTTCACTAAAAAGTTAAGGATTTTAAGGGTTAAAAATGCCAATATATGTAATTAAAGCCACTGCAAATAATAAGGGAAACAAATGCCAAGAAAGCAGAGTGTGTGTTTTCAGTTAAATAAACAAACAAAAAAAGGTATGAGGAATGGACATGTATTTTGCTGAGGGGAAATAAAACAAGTCTGTCCTAAAGAGAGGCTAATTATTTCAAAATGGAAAAGAGGAAAAACATGGGATAAAATCTGACTGTATAAAGAAAGTTGTAGAAAGTTTATGGAAAAAGAATTTTTGGAAAAGTATTTTAATGTGTAGTCAAGCTGGTTAAAATTAGAACAAATTTAGTTAAGTTAAAGAGATTTTAATATCAAAAATAAGTTGGTAAAAATTAGAATTTGGTTTTCTGTCTAACTCTAAGGACAGAGTTTTCTTGAACTACTGGCCTGTTATTTGCAAGAGATTATAAAAGTCTTTTCTTTGCTCTATCTATCTATCATCTATCTCTAACTCTTAAAAACCTATTTCGCTCATGTGACCTACAGAGTATATTCTATGCACCTCAGTGTGGTAAACATACATTTTTCAAAGAAATAGTACTTTACATATTCTCATAGTTAACCAACATTCTTAGAAACAAAGTTTTTGCATTTGTTTTTAGAGTATATTCAATTAAGAACTTTTTGGCACATGTATTCATTCAGTGACGCACACTTGGGTGCATGAGCATGAGCACCCAAGTCCCATTCTGGAAACATATTTCTTACTTTTACGAGTAATTTGCCTAGAAAACAAAAATTCTGTATCTTGTTAAAATAATTTCCTGTGTCTTGTCAAGGTCTTTAATTATTTAAGAACTGAGTCTTCTCTAGTAAAAGAGCTAAGGGTTTTTTGTTTGTTTTTTATAACTGTTTAATTTTCTGCATTTACCTATGAAGTCTTTAACTGTCACTATGGTTAAATGGATAACTAAGTATTGTTTTATAGTGACCTACAATCCTATTTTAAAACCTCTTTGATATTTTTGACACGCTTCTGTCAAATCAAACTCTACATTAAGTCGTTTTGACCTTGAACCAACTTTGCGATGTTTCTGAGGGTCCCCAGAACATCTCAAAAATTTTGTTTTCTTATAGAAAGGGAGATGTTAAACTAATTAGGCTGATTGGGTATGTTAAATTCATGGGAAGCATTGCCACATAAAAAGTAATACTAAGTCTTCTTCATGTTGTATGGTATAGGTATGTGTAAAAGGGATTCTACAAATTGTATGAAATTCCTAGAAATTCAATATGTTCTGGTATTATGTTATCAGTCATAATTCTAGTTTTATCTCAAAATGTTATGTGTCACAGACATAAGCAAATTTCCTTGTCAATTGCTTGTAAGGAACTCTCAGCAGATCTTTAATATGGCCATTTTTAGGTCTTTTGTCATTTACATACGATTATTGTTTCACTCTGGTGCTTTTGAAAAAGCATTTGCAAAATGTTCATCCTCAAGTAGACTCAAGGGAAAGTACTCTAGAATACAGGTTTCTGATATCTTTACTACATATTAAAAAAAAAAAAAAAAAAAAAACCTGGTAAGACTTTGCAACTAGTGGAAAAACTGGACCCAAGCAAAATAAGTATTAATTACAAAGGACTGAATAAACCAAGGAGGATGTTTATAATTTTTATGCATGTTTTGCTTAAAACATAGCTGATATGTTTAATGTTTTGTTTTTCCAATTAAAAAACCCACTTTTTCTCTTAAGTTACCTATGACTTAGAGCAATTTGGTAAAATATACCTTTGTGAACAAAGAGGAAACATTTATCTTTTTCTCCCGACCTGACCCCCCCTAACCCAACCCCCCACCCAAGAATTCAGAAATTCTCAGGGAGTAATCTTATTTTCATGGCACTATAGTTATTTATATACATTTACAAAATCTGTTGTTCTTGTAACAGGACACAATTGGGAAACATTGATTATATTACCAAGGCTTTGACTTTCACGTCATATTTGAGGGAGATCGACAAAGAGTCAAGTATGACCAGATAGCTTTAAGGAACTAAGATTGACTTTATGGAGCCGATAAAGCCCCCTGGAAAACTCAGCCTTGTACCTTGCTTATAGGGTTACCAGTAGCCTTATTAGGTGAGCAAGGAAGGTCACTTCCTGGAAGATGCAAGAAGCTCAGGATATTTTGGGGACCTTGAAAAGAGAGAAATTAACCCAAGTCTATAGGTATTATAGGCAAAGTCTGATGGCAAGTCCTTGGCTTGGCTTCTCAGCCTTGAGAGGCTTTTAAAAGTCCAATCTGAGGGGTGTGTGGATGGCTCTGTTGGCTAAGTGTCCGACTCTTGATTTTGGCTCAGGTCATGACCTCCCCATCCTGGGACTGAGCCCCAAGTTAGGTTCTGTGCTCACTATAGAGTCTGCTTGAGATTTTCTCTCCTTCTCCTTGAGTTTTTTTTTTAAAGATTTTATTTATTTATTCATAGGAGAGAGAGAGAGAGAGATTGAGAGAGAGGCAGAGACACAGGCAGAGGGAGGGAGAAAGCAGGCTCCATGCAGGGAACCCGACATGGGACTCCATCTCAGGTCTCCAGGATCACACCCTGGGCTGAAGGCAGAGCTAAACCACTGAGCCACCCAGGCTGCCCCTGGCTTAGGTTTTAATAGGTAAAACTTCCAGGGACATTTCAGAGAGGGAACTGATGGGCCTTCAGGGTGGGTTGCCCCCAAACATGCCTCTTTGGCCTGTTGATTATTTTGAATTAAAGTTCCTCAAGAATCGCTTCTCGGCCTTTTGGCTAAGATTAAGTGTAAAGTTACTCAAGAAACAGACAGTGCAGGGAGGACACTCTGACCCTCCTTTGTTCTCCGGAAACAGGAAATATATCTCCCATGTGAAAGGTACCTTCCTTGTAGGAGGAGGTGAAGAGACATCTTTATCACCAGAGTTCGTGAATTCAGGGCTGAGAGAGCGATATAAACCTACTCCCTTAATTAATTCACTACCCCAAACTTCTTTGTTTTGTCAATTCTTTGTCTTGTCACAAATTCACTGTTTCTTTGTCTAAAAGGTATACAATTGCCTGCTTTGGTCACTTCTTTGAATCTTAGATTTCTCTGAACTCTGTACATACAAAATTAAAATGTGTTTTTTTTCCCCTCCTGCTAATCTGTTTCGTGTCAGCTTAATTATTAGGCCAGTCAAAGAACCTAAAAGGGAAGAAAGGAAATTTTCCTCCCCGACACCAGGTCTCCTGATCATGATTTACTCTTCTCGACATTCAGATAACTTCCCTCTCTAGGCGTCTAACAGTGGCTAAGCATCCCAGGATACAGCACAGAGAGAGGGCTACACTCCCTGGCCTCAGACACTCCTTTATAATGACTTTTGCTTTGAGTTTGCTGTAGATACTATCTTAAAAAGATTTTCTCACTCAACACAGTCATGTATGACAGGAAAAGCCTGGGGCGTTAGGGGTGACCACCACCCACTGCAGAGAGAGGACAGGAAGGAGGGTGGGGTGGGCTTCGCAGTGGTGGTGGGGGAAGGGTAGAAATGAAGGGAGGCCACCTGCAGGGTTTTGCTGGCTTCCCAGGCTGCTGTATCCCTCTGAGCTTTTAATCTTGGCTCCTTTCTGACCACTATGTTCTGTTTAAAGAGTTGCTTCCCCCACTGCTCCCCCTCTGCCTTTTTTGGAGAGGCCTTTAAAGCAGGCCTTAAGTTAAATAAACACACAAGTGAGACAAGCCAGGGCAGTCCGATGTGAAGGATGCAGGCAAGGAGGTCAGAGAGGCCAGGGTCTTAGGCAGTGTGTATGTATGTGCGTATCAATGTGTGTGTATTTGTGTGTGTGTGCATGTGTATGAATGTGTGTGAGAGTGTGTGGTTGTGTGTGTTAATATATGTATGCATGGGTGGGTATGCATGTATATGAATGTGTGTAAATGTGTGTGTGTGTGTACATGTATGGGGATGGGGTGCTGGGTCCCCAAAGCCCTTTGCCTCTTTCTTCTTTGTTCTATTTCCTGGGCTTCTCATTGAGTCCCTGAGGCAATCTCTACCTGCCGTGATAGACGTGCTGATGCTCATCTTAATCTCACTTTATTTTGATCTATCTCTGCCCTCTGCCTATTGGCCTTCCTGCTCTTTCTTGCTCCCTCCCTCCCTTTTCCACCCCTTCCCTTCTTTTGTTTAATTCTCCAGTAGAGTAGATCTTTCTGTGACCTTAAAAAATGAACATGTAGCTGATAGACAGTGGAAAGGGAATGAGCCATGGAGCATAGGCTTAAGCTTCTCTGAGCTCAGCTCTCCATATATATAAAATGGGATTAACTATGGTGACCCTTTTAGTGGTTTGGAAAATTAGATGAGACAATATACATAAAACATTGAGAACAGTAAACATTCAATATTATTGAATACTAACATTAATATTATTGTAGGTTTTCCCTTTAGCAGGTACTGCAGCCCGGACAGTGGGTCTTACTTTGGGTCTATGGATCAGTCATTTCTTTTTAAATATTTTATTTATTTATTTATTCACGAGAGACCCACAGAGAGAGGCAAAGACACAGGAAGAGGGAGAAGAAGCAGGCTCCATGCTGATAGCCCGATGTGGGACTCAATCCCAGGACTCTGGGATCATGCCCTGAGCCAAAGGCAAACGTTCAACTGCTGAGCCACCCAGGCATCCCTATGGATCAGTCTTTATCACAGTACATAAAAGCTACTTTCTGTTTAGTCAATTTTTTGCTTATCTGACTTGAAAATGGCTGGTCTACATAAATGATTTTCATGAGATCCCTAAACCTAATGGAGAACAACAGAGAAACCCCTAGAAATATTTGGAGGCTAACAATTGACCCTACCTCCAGTTGGGACAAGGCAACTCAAAGGAGATCAGAGTACTCGCCCAGCCTTTTGTGAGAACTTCATGACTGGGTAAATTAATCTTTCTGGGTTTCAGTTCTTAAGCAATAAAATAGGGATAATGAACAAAATCCTTCACAGGATTTTGTGAGGGCCAGTGAGCTGATGTCTGTAAAAGCACTTAAAACTCTAAAACTAGACAGATGGGTGCTGAATTGCTAAGGCTATTCTTTCTCACCCAAGGAAAGAGCCTTGGGGAAAAATCATAGAAATTTAGAGGACTGAGTTTGACATTTTTATAGTCCAAGTGAGGCATTTTACAGATGAGAAAACAGGACTGGAAGGGGAGGTGACTCGGCCGTGGCCACACAGCTGTGTAACTACAGAGCAGACACCGGGGTCCCAGCACGTGCTCCTTTCACTAGACCACACTGAAGGACACCCAGGGCGTACAAGTGTGAACACCATCCCACTGACAGACTTCCCTGGGCAGTTTTCAAGGGTTACAGCCTTGTTAGTTGTTAGTACTGACAGGTGATACGGTCAGGTAACCACCACAACTCAGACACAGACACTTCCATCACTTCTCTCTCCCTACCCCACTCCAGGAACCATTGGTCTGGTTTTTGTCCCTGTATCATTTTTGCGTTTTTTCGGATCCATCATACGTCTTCATCCCATATTCAGGTCTGTTATAACAAATATATCATAAACTGGGTAGCTAAAAAAAACCCCAAATTTGTTAGGCACAGTTCAAGAGACTGGGAATTCCAAGGTAGAGGCACCAGCAGATTCAGCGTCCCTGCAAAAGCCCACTTCCACTTCCTGGTGCTTCTAGTTGTGTTCTCACACGATAATAGGGGCAAGGGAACTCTCTGGGTCCTCTTTTATAAGGGCACTAATCTCATTCATGAGAGTGCCACCCTCATGACCTAATCACTTCCCAAAGGCCTCACCTCCAAATACCAACACACTGGGGGTTCTGATTTAACACATAAATTTTGGGGACACAAAGTTTTAGTCTATGACATCCTATAAATGGAAAATCAAGTGTGCAGCCTTTTGAACCTGGCCTTAGTCACTTGGCATAATGCACTGGAGATTTATCAGTAACTGCTGCATGTACCAGTGGGGGACTCTTTATATCAGTGAATAGTTCTTGCATGGATACATCACACATTGTTTAACTACACACCAACTAATGTACATGTGGCCTATTTCAAGTCTTTAACTATTAAAATAAGGCTCCCAGGAATATTCACATACTTATGCATTTTTGTTTTGTTTTTCCTCTGGAAAAATACCTAAAAGTGAAATCCTCGGTCATTGGGCCAGTGTATGTTAAGTAACCATAGAAGGAACTGCCAAATTTTTAAATTTTTCATCCTTGCCAGCAACGTCTAAGAGCTCTACTTGCTCTGAATTCCTACCGGCCCCTGATGGTGACAGTCATTTTATTCTTCCCATTCTAAGAGGTGTGAAGTGGTATCTCAGGTGTGAAGCGGTTTTAATTTTTACTTCCCTGATTACTGATGATGTTGAGCATCTTTTCACGTCCTTATTTGGCATTTTTATGCTCTTCTTGGTAAAGTGTCAGTTTAAATCACTTGTCCACATTCTAAAATCAGGCTTTTGTTTTCTTAATACTGAATTTTGAGAATTATTTATATTTCCTGGATATAAATCCTTTAACTGATATATATACTTGATAAATAATTTTGTCCCAGTCTGTGACTTGTCTTTTTATCCTTGTAGCAGTGTCTTTTGAAGGGCAGAAACTTTATATTTTGATTAAATTTAGTTTAACAGTTTTTTTTTTATTGTTTTTGCTTCTGGCATTGTATCTAAAAAATGTTCATCTAAGATTTCTAAAGTCATAAAGATATTTCTCTCATATTTTCATGGCTTTAGGTTTTACATTTATGTCTAAGATCAATTTTGAGTTAATTTTTATGTGCAAGGTAGGTATTGAAGTTGCTTTTTTTGCACAAGGAAAATTTGCATTCGTTGAAAACACTATCTTTCTCACTAAATTACTTTGTACATTTGTCAAAATCATTTATCTCTATACATGTGTGTATTTCTGGACATTCTATTACTGTTATACTGATCTATTTATCTATTGTGATTATAATACCACATAGTCTCGATTACTATAGCTTTATAATGTCATGAAATCAAGGAATGTTAATTCTTCAGCTTGTTCTTTTTAAAAGTTGCTTTGGTTTTTCCACATTCTTTGTACCTCATTGTAAATTGTTCAATCAGTTTGTCAATTTCTATCAAAAAAAGAAAAAAGCCCTGCTGGCATTTAGATTGGAATTGTGTTAAATCTACACATCAATTTGAGCAGAATGGACTTCTTAATAACACTGAGTATTTTGACCCTTGAACCCAGTATTGTTCACCTCTTATTTAGGTATTCTTTAATTACTTTCAGCAATATTTGTAAGTTATCATATTTATCCTCAAGTATTTCATATTTTGGTGCCATTGTAAATAATATTTTTTAAAATTCGGTTTTGCATTATTTATTCTAGTATATAAGGATACCATTGCTTTCAGTATATAGAGCTTATGTACTGTGATCTTGCTAAACTCACATATTAGTTCTAATAGATTTTATCAGAATTCCACAGATTTTCTACATAGATGATCATGTCATTCAGGAATAAATACTTCTTCCTTTCATAACTTGATGCCTTTTGCTTCTTTTTCTTGCCTAATTTCACTGGCTGGAACCTTTAGTAGGATGTTGAATAGAAATAGTAAGAGTGGACATCCATGTCTTGTTCCTAATCTTAGGGAGAAAACATTTGATATTTCATCATTATGTGTGACGCTAGCTGAAGGTTTTCATAGCTGCTCTCCATCAGATTGAAGTTTCTAGTTTCTGTGAGTTTTTGTTAGGAATGGATATTGGAATTAATAAAATATTTTTCTTGAGGCTATTGGAATGCTTATGTAATTTTTTTGGTTAATAAGGTGAATCTTGAATGTTAATGTCGATCTTGCTTTCCTGTGATAAACCCCATTGAGTTTATTCAATTTTCATATTGTTGGATTTGATTTGCTAAACGTTTGCTTAGAATTTTTCTATCAATTTCCATGAAGGCTATTGGTCTGTAGTTGTCTTTTCTTAAAATATTATTGATCTGATTTTGGCATCAGAGTAATGCTGGCCTTAATAGAATGAGTTTGAAAAAATTTCCTCGTCTTCAGTTTTCCACAGGAGTCTATAGAATTGGCATTTTTCTTCCTTAAATGTTTGATAGAATCCAAGTGAAGCCATATGGACCTGGAGTTTTCCTTGTGCGAAGGTTTTAAAATTAAAATTAAGTTTCCTTAATAGATATGGGGATATTGAGGTTATATTTGGAGGGTTTTGGTAGTTTATATTTTTTGAGGAATTGGACCATTCCTATGTAACTTATCAAATTTATTGACATGCAGTTTTTCATAAGGTTCTTTCTTTTTTCCTCTTCATGTTTATAGGATCCATAACGGTATTGCTTCTCTTGTTCCTGATATTGGTAATTTGTATCTTGTCTCTTTTTTCTTGATCAGTCCAGCTGGATGCTGTTTAATCTCATTGATCTTTATGAAGAACTTTTGGTTTCATTGACTTTTGTTTTCCTTTTTCTGTTTGCAATTTCATTGATTTCTGATTTTATTCTTTATTATTTCCTTCCTTCTGCTTTCTTTGGGTTTAATTTGCTCTTCTTTTTTATAGTTTCTTAAAGCAAAAACTTAGATAAGTGATATATATATATTTTAAAGATTATATTTATTTTTTGAGAGAGAGGGAGAGAAAGGGAGAGAGACACAGAAAGAGCACCCATGGAAGGGGAGAGGGACAGGGAGAAGCAGACTCTCCACTGAACAGGGAGTCTGATGTGGGGCTTGATCCCAGGACCCTGGGATCATGACCCGAGCTAAAGGCAGATGTTTAACTGACTGAGCCATCCAAGCATCCTTTCTTTCTTTTGTTTCTAATATAAACATTTAACCTTATAAATTTTCTTCTACACTCTGCTTTAGTTGCAGCCACCAAATTTTTATAAACTTTATTATTTTTATTCAGCTCAGAATATTTTCTAGTGACCCTTGTGAAATACTCTCTGATTGATGAGTTATTTAGAAGTTGTCTAATTTCCAAATATTTAGGGATTTTCCTGATGTATTTTTGATGATTTCTAATTTAATTCCATTGTGGTCTAAGGAATTACTAACACGATTTAACTTTAAAAAAATCGTTGAAGTATATTTTATGGCCAAATACATTGTTTACCTTGGTGAATATTCTATGTGTACTTACAAAGAAAGTATGTGCTGACATTTTGGAGTCTTCCATAAACGCCGATTAGGTCAAGTAGGTTGATAGTGTTATTAGGTCTCTTTTAGCCTTACTGATTTTCTGTCTGCTTACTCTGTGGATTACTGGGAGAGGAGTATTGAAATCTTCCAACTGTAATTGAAGATTTGCCTATTTCTCCCTTCTGCTCTAGTAATATTTGCTCTATGTATTTTGAAACTCTGTTGTTATATGCATACACATTTAGAATTGTCACATCCCCTCTGGTAAATTGATCCCCTTTGATTCTATAATGCTTCCCTTTGTCCTTGCTAATATTCCTTCCACTGAACTCTGTGCTTCATGTAGGTTTTGCAATCAGAAGGCATTGAGATTCAATCATATGAGGAACAAACAACTCTCCAAAATTTTTCTCTCTGTTCTTGTTTCCATGATATATCCTTCTCAAGTATTGTGTGGGTATGCTAAATCCCGGAGAGAAATGAGCTAACAACAGCAACAACAGCAACAACAACAAAGCCACAGGCTGGATGTTGAGAAATCCTTTGGTTCTTAAGAGCTTACGTTGTGAGATATTTCAGTAATGGCATGGCTATATCCCCAGGATACCTGGAGGGAGAGATGGCAGTGTGGTTGCTGAGATGTGCCAGCCAGGCAGTACAGTAAGCAGTACTTGGGCATGTCACACCCAAGTGTCCTGTAGTTCCTCAAACTAGGCTTACATCACAGTCAGATGTGTTCACTTGAAAAGATGCAAGAGACTGTGCAGTTTCTGTCCTAGCTGGAAACCTCCCAGCCTAGGGAAAATGACAGGCAGCCCTTAGAGGTTTGAAAGGGCAGTTACATGGTGGATATGAGGGTTCTGATGTTTGGAGAATGCCATGGAAGAGAATGATTTGGACACTCAGTCACTACGGGAAGAAGAACAGCTAAAACAATCTGCTTTCACATAGGTCCCTTTTCTCTTAGTAGTATCCATTTTAAATCTCTATTGGCAGTATTGATTTTATTTTTTTAAAATCTTTTTTCCTTCTTTTTAAAAAGATTTTATTTATTTATTCGTGAGAGACACAGAGAGAGGCAGAGACATAGGCAATGGGAGAAGGAGGTTGCCCCAGGGGAGCCCAATGCAGAACTTGATCCCAGGACCCCAGGATCATGACCAGAGCCAAAGGTTGACACTCAACCACTGAGCCACCCAGGTGCCCCAATCTTTTTTTTTTTTTTAAGTAAGACTTTATTTATTTATTAGAGAGAGAGAGAGTGAAGGGGGGAGGGGAGGAGGAACGGAGGGAAAGGGACAAGCAGACTCTGCTGAGCACAGACCCCGATGCAGGGCTTGATCTCACAACCCCGAGATCATGACTTGACCCAAAATCAAGAGTTGGATGATTAACCAACTGAGCCACCCAGGCGCCCAGGTAGTATTCTTGTAAATCTCTATTGCCATATCTGGAACACAGTAAGAGCTCATGAAGAATTTGTTGAATGAATAAATGCCTAAACTTGAGGAAAAAAGGATGTTCCCTCTATGTCCTATATATGTCCTATATGTCAATACTGTGACCTTGTCCTTTTCTTTGAAATACATGTATTAGTCAGCTTTTGCTATGATAATGGTATATAACAAACAACTTAAAAAAAACCTTAGTGATTTACAGCATTAAGTATTTATTTTTCTCAGGGATCTTTGGGTCATGGATTTTTGGATTGACTAGGTGGCTCTATCTTATTTTGGGCTTAAGTCTGTTCTCCAAATCTGGCATTGTGAGATCAGCAGCTACCAGAGACATGTATTTCTCCAGGTTAGATTCAGAAACTTAAGAGCCCAAATCAAACCACAAAAGTACATTAAAGCCTCTACTTGTATCACATGTTCTAACATATCACTGGTTAAAGTAAGTCATAAAGCCTAAAGTTAGCCAGGGAGATTTTAAACATACACACATGCATACACACACTTTTACATTGTTCTCACAGTTACTCTGGGAGATACAGCAAAACCATATGGCAGGATGTGGACATATAATTCCATTGTAGGGAGAGAGTGAAGAGCCAATAAACCAATCCTTCAGTAATAATTGCAACCACACACATATACACAAGGCACTGTTCTAAGCATTTTGCATATATGGACACATCAGGCTTAATAATGCCTTTTATAATACGAAATCAATGCCCAGAAATTAGTGGCATTTCTATACACTAACAATGAGGCTAAAGAAAGAGAAATTAAGGAGAATTTGTTGCACCCATTTACAATTGCACCCAAGAGCATAAGATACCTAGGAATAAACCTAACCAAAGAGGTAAAGGATCTATACCCTAAAAACTACAGAACACTTTTGAAAGAAATTGAGGAAGACAAAAAGAGATGGAAAAATATTCCATGCTCATGGATTGAAGAATTAATATTGTGAAAATGTCAATGCTACTCAGGGCAATTTACACATTCAATGCAATCCCTAACAAAATACCATGGACTTTCTTCAGAGAGTTGGAACAAATAATCTTAAGATATGTGTGGAATCAGAAAAGACCCCGAATAGCCAGGGGAATATTAAAAAAGAAAACCCGATCCAGGGGCATCACAATGCCAGATTTCAAGTTGTACTACAAAGCTGTGATCATCAAGACAGTGTGGTACTGGCACAAAAACAGACACAGATCAATGGAACAGAATAGAGAACCCAGAAATGAGCCCTCAACTCCATGGTCAACTAATATCTGACAAAGCAGGAAAGACTATCCACGAGGAAAAGGAGTATCTTCAATAAATGGTGCTGGGAAAATTGGACAGCCATGTGCAGAAGAATGAAACTAGATCATTCTCTCACACCATACACAAAGATAAAGTCAAAATGGATGAAAGATTTAAATGTGAGACAAGAATCCATCAAAATCCTAGAGGAGAACACAGGCAACACCCTTTTTGAACTTAGCCACAGCAACTTCTTGCAAAATACATCTATGAAGGCAAGGGAAACAAAAGCAAAAATAAATTATTGGGACTTAATCAGTATAAAAAGCTTCTGCACAGCAAAAGAAACAGTCAACAAAACTAAAAGACAACCTACAGAATGGGAGAAGGTATTTTCAAATGACCTATCAGATAAAGGGCTACTAGTATCCAAGATCTATAAAGAACTTATTAAACTCAACACCAAAGAAACAAACAATCCAATCATGAAATGGGCAAAAGACATGAACAGAAATTTCACCAAAGAAGACATAGACATGGCTGACAAGCACAAGAGAAAATGCTCCGCATCACTTGCCTTCAGGGAAATACAAATCAAAACCACGATGAGATACCCTCACGCCAGTGAGAGTGGCTAAAGTTAACAAGGCAGGAAACAACAAATGTTGGAGAGGATGTGGAGAAAGGGGAACCCTCTTGCATTGTTGGTGGAAATGTGAACTGGTGCAGCCACTCTGGAAAACTGTGTGGAGGTTCCTCAATGAGTTAAAAATTGAACTACCCCACGATCCAGCAATTGCACTGCTGGGGATTTACCCCAAAGATACAGATGCAGTGAAACGTCGGGACACCTGCACCCCGATCTTTCTAGCAGCAATGTCCACAATAGCCAAACTGTGGAAGGAGCCTTGGTGTCCATCGAAAGATGAATAGATAAAGAATATGTGGTTTATGTATACAATGGAATATTACTCAGCCGTTAGAAACGACAAATACCCAGTATTTGCTTCAACGTGGATGGAACTGGAGGGTATTATGCTGAGTGAAGTAAGTCAATCAGAGAAGGACAGACATTATATGGTCTCATTCATTTGGGGTAGATAAAAAATAGTGAAAGGAAATAAAGGGGAAAGGAGAGAAAATGAATGGAAAATATCAGTGAGGGACACAGACCATGAGAGATTCCTAACTCTGGAAAACGAACACGGGGTAGTGGAAAGGGAGGTGGGCGGGGGGTTGGGGTGACTGGGTGACGGGCTGAGGGGGGGCACTTGACGGGATGAGCACTGGGTGTTATGCTGTATATTGGCAAATCGAACTCCAATAAAAAAATATACAAAATATAATAATGCCTTTTATGTGAGTTTAAGGATGGATGGAAATGTAAAAGTTCAAGCTGGTTTTGTTTAGATTTACAGGGTTGTAAAGGATGCTGAATGTTATGTATGTGATAATGTTGCAAAAGGCACTAAAAATATTAAATTCTATGTAAAAAATAAATCCGTCATGGAAGGAATCCAGATATTTTGTATTGTTATTCAAGGAGTTGTCTGAAAATATTTCAGTCATTTAAAAAATCTGTATATGCCCTTTGCACTTATGATATCAATCAACAAATATTTATTGCATTGCTGTCATATACAAGAGTTTACATGCTGTACTGTGGGGGTTCCTGTCCTTGGGGAAATTAAGATCTAGCCAGGAGGAGAAAGTATTTCCATGAGGACAACTAACTATAACTCAAGGCAGAAAAATGCCAAGTGGCAAATGGCAGCTGTGAGGACAATGGAATTCCATGGAAGGTGTGGTCCATGCTTTGCCCTACAAACATACTTAGAGGTCTGCCTTTAAAGGGTCTATAAGACTAGTTATCATAAAGCCCTGATGCCTCTCCATATCTTTCTATTTGGTTCATGTCCTGTCTGAAGATTTGTTTCAGCCATTCAGAAGAAATGTGGATTGTGATACATGACATCACTTCCTAGAATTCCAAAAGTTTCCTAGGGAAGCAGGGAGCAAACCATGTTACACTTTATTGACCTGGTAACCATACTTAATGCCACTGATCCTTCCTTCCTCTGTCCTCCACTCTCTATTTCTAGGCATCAGAGATTGCAGCCCAACAGAAGTAGATGTTTGTTCAAAGTCTTCACACCAATGCTTACAAAACCATTTGCCTCTAAATACTTCAGTGTCTTGATTTTTTTGTTTGTTTGTTTGTTCAAAGGTAATTTCTGTTTACACATGGAAATTTCTGTTTACAATGAAAAGGGAATTGAAAGTTAATTTCCTCTCAAGGCCCTACTATGTTTTTTTAAAAAATGTCTTACTAGTTTATTTATTTATTATTACTTTTTGAATTTAAATTCAATTTGCCAGCATATAGAATAACACCCAGTACTCACCTCGTCATGTGCACTCCTTAACGCCCATCACCCAGTTACCCCGTCCCCACACCCACCTGCCCTTCTGCAACCCTTTTTTCCCAGAGTTCGGAGTCTCTCATGGTTTGTCTTCCTCTCTAATTTTTCCCCACTCAGTTTCCCCCCCTTCCCTTATGGTCTCTTTCACTATTTCTTATATTCCACATATGAGTGAAACCAACCTACAGAATGGGAGAAGATATTTGCAAATGACATATCAGATAAAGGGCTAGTATCCAAGATACATAAAGAGCTTATCAAAATCAACACCCAAAACAAATAATCCAGGCCCTACTGTTTTTGCCAATCCCAAATATGAGACCAGGGTGGGGAAACCGGGGCGGCAGTGTTGGGGCAGGCAGGGAATGCTGTGATTCCTGAAACATGAGTGCTATGAAAAGTTATGTTTGACCTTGCATTTTTCTCTTTGAATGATATCCTAGAGATAGGGATCTTTTTTGTCCATTTTGACTTTCCTCTCAGCCATTGCATTATTGATTTGAAATATTTTTGTTCAGACACATTATACTTTTCATACTCTTAACTCATAGGACACACTATGTAAAATGGAGGTCAGTTTAGAAGCTTTAATTCCTGCAGGTTATAAAACACTTGTGGAGTGACTCTGGTCTTATTTGATGCATGAAATAGGATACCTTTCCGAACACTCCATTACCTTGGAAATCAAGTTATATTGACTGAGGTATCAGTTAACATCCACAATCAAATTTTTGAATTGAAAGTGATGAAATATGCCCTTCGAAACCACGTAATAACAAATTCGTATTCACTTATTTCCATAGAGCAATTCCCATTTTATTTAAATTTTGAGATACAAGAGGAAAAATGAGTACCCATCTCATTTTCGAGAAGTGGCTATATGAAGTGTGTGAGTTGAATAATCCCTTAACCACAAGGCTGCCTTTGCATCTTCCTGTGATTGTACCCACCAGGTTTGCTCACCTACCTTCTTATGCTTTCGATTTATGTCCAAATACCAGTGTACAGAAAGCCTCAAGAGGAGCTGGGCCTTCATTCACCATTATCTTGCACTGTGTACATGTCTCAGGCCTTTCTTGGCTGGAGAAGGAAGGAAAGCAGGAGGAAGGAAGGAGAAAGAAGTGAGGGAGAAAGGAAAGGAGGGGGACCGAGAAGGAAGGGAAGAGAGGAAAAAAATGTTTTGTTTTTTCTAAATATAAAAATAAGGACATTTGGACAAATCATAAAAATTGGTTAATTTCACTTCATCAAAATTAAATACTTCTTTTCATCAAAAGATATGATGAACAAGGAAAACCAGGGCACAAACTGAGAGAAAATATTTGCAAGTGCGTATGTGATCAGAGACCTGAATAATAAAGCTCTAGAAGAAAACACAGGAGAAAATCTTTGGGACCTCAGGATGGAAAAGATTTCTTAGATACCGTAGAAAGGCACAATTCATAAAGAATTAATAAATTGGGCTTCATCAAAATGGAGAACTTCTGTTGTTTGGAAATGGAAACTACTGTTACGAGATGAGCCACGAACCAGGAGAAAATATTTACTAATCACATATTGATGAGGGATTTGTGTCTAGAACAAATAAAGCACTCTTGTAACTCAGTAATGAGAAAACAGGCCCTCCAAAAAACCGAATTGAAGATTTGAATAAACTTCACCGCAGACCAGATACAGATGCAAATAAGCATATGAAAGGACACCCGAGAGCATTAGTCATGAAAGAGATGCAAATTAAAAGCATAGGATACCCCTACATTCTTATCAGAATGGTTTTTGAAAAATAAACAAACAAATCTGGCAATACCAAGTGCCTGTGGGGCTGGGGGTGGTGCAGCCGCTTGGAAAACAGTTTGGCTGCTTCTTCTAAAGCTAAACATACACTCATTACATGACCCAGAGATCCCACTTCTAAGTATTTATAAAATACATATGAAAATATGTATTTATTCACGCCACACCCTGAATAAAAATATCTACAGCAGCCTTTTTTTATGGCAGCCAAAGACTAAAAACAACCAAAATGTGCATCAACTCATGAATGAATGTACAAATTGTGGTGTATCCATGGTATGAACTATTGATTTATGCAAGAGTATGAATTACTTTTAAAAGTTTGATGCTAAGTTAAAGAAGCCAGACCCAAAAAGTTACACATGAAATGATTCCGTTTCCGTGAGAGAAATAGGTCAGTGATCGAGGTGGAAGAAGGGATTGAGGACAGAGAGACTCAAGGGAATTTATTTGGGGTGATTGAAACTTCTATCTAGATTGTGTTGTGTTTGTCAAAAGTTACAGGAAAATATACTAAAATGTAATTTTTTCTATGTATCTAAAATATATCTCATTAAACCCAATTAAAAGGAATTGTCCACCTTTACCATAACATTAACAGATGTAGTTAAGGGGCGCTTGGGTGGCTCAGTTGATTGAATGTCTGACTCTTGATTTGGGTTCAGGTCATAATTTCAGGGTCATGAGATCGAACCCTGCCTAGGGCTCTGCTTTTCAGTGGGGAGTCTGCTTAAGATTCTCTCTCCCTTTCCCTCTGCTTCCCTACCCCCACTCTTGTGTGGTCTCTCTCTCTCTAAAATCTTTAAAAAATAAAAAAAATCTTTAAAAAATGCAGTTAAAATTAAAAAGATAGCCAAACCAAATGGAGTATAGAAAGTTTAGAAAATAAATAAGCAAGAAAAAAATAATCACCTATAATTATAGCTCCTATAGATGATTAGTCAGTATTTACATCTCGAGGTACATACATTTTTTATATAAAGTTTTATAGCTCACTCTGATTTCTTAATATCTTTTCATGACCATTTTCTCCTACAGCATCATTTCCCATGGCCACAAGGTTATTCCATTGTATAAATACATTCCAGATTATTTAACAAATGATCTATTATTGGACACTCAGGTTATTTAAAATTTTTCACTTTCATAAGTGGTACTGAAATAAATATTTTTATATGCATATTTGTGGATAACCATGATTTATTTCTTTAAGATAAATTCCTAGGAATGACATTGCTGGTTCAAAGGAAAGGCACATTTTTAGGGATATTTATATAAGTGTTATCAAATCGCCCTGCAGAGAGTTTGTACCAGTTTTCATAAGCCTATTTTTAGGCTCTCTTTCTTTTATCCCCATTTCACAACCTTTCTTCTAAATTCATCCTGTCCCCTCTTAATAGAAAAATTCTAGCCCAGAAACTATGCAGAGGACTTTCTGAAGGGCTGCATATAGAAGAAGGGGATTCTTTGAAAGGATCCGATAGTAGCTCCAGGCCTCTCTCTGTCTCTTCTCCTGCCCTCTTCACTTCCCATGGATTGGAGTTTTTTTTCCCCCACTAAATAAGCTTAATTTATTAGTTAATAATTCATTTTTCTCACAGAATAATTTTAGTTATCAAGCTAAGGGGTCTGAAGTTCAATGGAAAAAAATCAACTTCACATTTAATTTAGTATTTAAACTTATGCTAACATGTGATTTCTGATTAACATTATGTGCACTGAAAACTCCTTGTAGAGCCCTGTGCAGGTTTCAAGGACTTTTAGAGGATTGAGACCCAAGGCTGGGGCCCACAGGTCTGGTGGAAACAAGCAGGAATAAGGGGCCCCATGTTCCAGGGAGTACCTGTCACTGGTCAGTTCTGAGCTCCACACACATCCATGTACCATCCGGTAGTGTCAGATGCTTCAGTAATTACTTTAGTGAGTCTCATAATGTTCCTCCTACCTGTTGTTGTGAGGTTCAAAGAAGACAATGCAGGATGCCTGGGTGGCTCAGCAGTTGAGCATCTGCCTTCAGCTCAGGCTGTGATCCCAAGGGTCTGGGATCGAGCCCCACATTGGGCTCCCTGCTATGTCTCTGCCTCTCTCACTGTGCCTCTCATGAATAAATAAAATCTTTAAAAAAAAAAAAAAAAAGCAGTGTCTTTTTTTTTTTTTTTTTTTGAGAGAGAGAGAGAGAGGAACAGGAGGCAGAGGGAGAAGTAGGCTCCGGACTGAGCAGGGAGCCCAACGTGGGGCTGGATCCCAGGAATCTGGGATCATGCCCTGAACAGAAGGCAGATGCTTAACTGACTAAGGCACCCCAGAAGACAATGGTTCTGAAAGCATTTGAAAAGCTTCAAGGATGAGTCGAATGTATATGAATGTCTACTATTTTTTGTTGTGCTAACACTGGAGAATAGTCCTGACAGGACCAGCATCAAGGGCTCAAGCACACTCAGTTCTATTCCAGGAGATGTGAGTGAGATCACCCCTTCCCCTTTGCTGGGCCTCGGGTCTTATATGGGGTGCTGAGGGTGGTGTTCTCAGATCTCAGAATAGCCTCTCAGATACACTCCTATCGTTAGTTTTATCCCTTCAGAAACTGGTCTTTATCCTGGAGATTGCAAAGAGCTATTCTGATTACATTTAGGGGAGCTAGGGAAACAAAGTCAGATCTGCATTTTTGAAAGGACCCCGGGCAGCAGCCAGGGGGGAGGAATCAGAGCGGTGCCCACAGGCTGCCTGTCTTCCTTCGGTCCCACTCCCTACCCTTCTGGCTCTTCACTGTATCACAGGCTTCCTTGCCACTGGGCTCCCAGATAGATGGGGCCCTTGGAAGGCTCTGGCAAAAGCCAGGTAGGGAGCAAGTTGGGGAGAAGCCAGGGTACTTTTACTCCTTCCCTCTCTGGCACCATCTCTTCAGAGGCTGCATTTCTCCAACCATTCCAGTTCCTGCTGAGTTTCAACACTGGTCACACAGCCCCGGCCTCTGGACTCTGGCCGACTCATCTCCCTGCCCTAGAAGCGGTAGCAACTTCCTGCAGATGTTAATCTTTGAACTGCCTTGAACCTCCAGTTGGCCTCCTACCTCTTCTATCAATTGCAAACCAATTCCCTGTGTTCCATTCCCACTTTTGGAAATACCTAGAACATCTGTTATCTTGATTGGATTCTGATGGACCAAGAGGGGAGCTATAGCAGATAGCAATTCAGGTCAACAAGCATTCATTAAAAACTTAGGGCACAGGCCCAGTCTCCAAGGGGAAGACAGGCATACACGTGGACAATTTCCATATACTGTTGTACTAAGTGTACTACAGGGGTGTGTGCCAGTGACCAGGGAATTACCATTGCTATGGGCCAGACTTCAAGACCCACAAAGAACTTGAACAAAGGCCATGATGGATGATTGGAGAAAGGACTTGATGGTCAACTAGATGTGAAGAGGATCTGAAGAAGATCCACAGGTGGCGGATTCTTCATTCCCCACCTCTAGAGTGAAATTCTTTCCTTTCTTCCAAATGCACTTCACAAGCTACCTCAACCATGATTTTCTCTGCTATAAAAATAAATTTTAAAAACCTGGTGACTCAGTCAGTTCAGCGTCTGCCTTTCGGCTCAGGTCATGATTCGGGATCGAGCTCCGCATCAGGCTCCCTGCTCAGCTGGGAGGTCTGCTATTCCCTCTGCCCCTCACCCTACTCCTGCTCTCTCTCTCTCTCTCTCTCTCTCTCTCAAATAAATAAACAAAATCTATAAAAAATATTTTAAAAAAAGTCCAAGAGAGCAGAACATACATTCATTGTACTCACCATTGGTCACCTGTAAGGGCACCCAGCACATAGTAGGAGGTGAATTAGTAAGGAGGGATGCAGTCTTCTCCCCGAGGCACGTAAAATATGTTCTCATCCTCATGTGACACCATGATGAAGAAATAATTCTCTGAGTAGGAATGTGATGGAAGGAGCAATTAGACAGAAATTAGAAACTGGGAGTTTTTAAAAAGATCTTAAAGGTAAGAAAAGAATGGTGGTCACAGGCATTCTCCAAGAAAGCAGTTGCAGTGAGTCCATCAAGGGAATACATAATTTCCCTTCAAAAAATGACTAAGTCTGTTTGGCCTGGATTTGCTTATGTTTTGTTATCACTGTCATATCTGAGATGAACCCCGCCCACGTTTTGGTTCTCCTGAGTCATGGATGCTTTCTCGAAAATTCCCTTCACACCCTGACGCAGGCTCCCGGTGAGATGCCGCAGAAAGCCAAGATACAACTGGTGAATTTCGTGGTTAGTCACAAAGCCCCCGAATTTAACATCTGTTTGATTGCAAGTCTAAATTTTGCAATTTTGAGATGAATGATAGGCCGTTTAACCTGAAAGCTAATTATAGCAAGAAGGCTGTATGATTGCAAATGCTTGTCACCAAGTTATGAAATCAGCCTGCAGAGGGCCCTGCCTTTCTCAGGGTTTATTACGCGTATCAGTATATCAGTTAACCTCCAAAATTACAAGATACCAACAGCTCTCAAATTTTTATTTGAAGAACTTTCACATTTTAAATAATTCAGTTCCTCTGTGTAATATACTCTACTTTAGGAACTGATGTCTGGCTAATAATAGTATAAAACCTGAAATAGGAAAAGGATTAAAAACGTTTCCTCAGCTAGGTGAAGAAAATACTGACAAGATATAAGAAAAAACAGTTTGGCAAGTCTCTTGGGGAATCTTTAAATACACCTGGGTGTGCACACCTGCGCAGGCACACACACTAATTCAATCAGCAAGCATTTGCTCGGCAGTGTGATCAACTCAAAATATGCTACAGAAGGATCCATATCATGTTTCTCTGACCCTTGGAGGCCCATTTGATAGACTAGAAAACTAAGGCATAGAGAAGCTGAGTACTACAGAAGATCATCTAGCACATTGCTACTCAGAGAGTAATTCTTGGACCAGTCGTATCCCCTGGAAGCTTTTTATAAATACAGTCGGTCCCCAAGACCGACTCAATCAGAATTTACATTTAAGTAAGATCCCCTGGTGATTTAGAAACTCATCAAAGTGTGAGAAGCACGAGTGTGATGAATCATGCTGGAGGTGGGATTGCCATCCTTATCTTTTGGTTTGGACACACTGCCCCACCTTGGGTCTTGGTTGGGATGTCATCCCCTTCAGGGAAACTTCCCATGACCTCCCCAATTCCATTAGTTGTCCTCACCATGTGATTTCAAGGTACCCTACACTTTCTAAGTCGTGGAAACTGCCACATTTTATAGCCAAACAGTGCAGACAGGCAATTCAATGGGCAATTAGAATAAACTCACTGAGGGTCAGGATCCTATATGCCTAAATCCGGGTGCTCAAGTCTCACTGGATACACAAATGAGAGATGTGCATTCAGGGTTATCTTCTTTCCCAAAATGGCTTCATTGCAAAGACACCAAGTACATATCTGTATTTAAGATGGCTATTTGGACCTGGCCTTCAAATGACATCCACTTAGAAGCTTCAGGGTAGTCTATAATACTCCCATTCCTCCTTAGAGCCCTAGCCTGCCATTTATGAGGTCTCGTTAATGAACTTCTGCAGTTGGTAATAACCACACCTCAAGTATCATCCCAATAAAATCCAGTAATTAGGGCAGTACCTTTCCTATCATTTTCAGGCCAGAGGGCCCCACCCTGTCCCCTAATTACCACAGTCTGCAGGGCACAGCCCCAGGAAACCCACAAGGAAGCCCTCTACTGCCAGCTCTTCCTCAGCCTCTTGACAATTTGCAGAGTGGCCCCGTCTCTTCCTGCCAAATAAACTATGTTGTGGTTTGGGAATGAATTGTTGCCCCTTTCTAAATTATGGTCAAAGTTCTGGGTATGACAGCATTTGCAGTCATCAGAGGTCACTCACCTGTTTGCTAATTCACAGACTATTTTGGGAGGTAAGGTCCTTGAGGAAGCAAGCAGTTTGCAAATGTCCTGTGCACACACAGACACACATTCGTGGAAGATGTATGAGTTAGCTTTGGAGGCTGTCCAGCTCTTCTAAACAAAGTGGTCAGTTCTGCAGCTGATTTTTAAAGTTTCCCTAGAATTAAGGTACCTCCGGACCCAAGCTGGATTTTTTTTTCCCAAAGTCTCCTTCCTATGTTATCCTGACACTCACATAACACTTTCTCAAAGACTGGAAAAAAGAGGTTCAGATGATGGTGTAAAAGGAAATGCAGAACGGCGGCATGCATGGTGTGTGAGGGAATTACGCTGTCCCAGGGGACATAGGATGGGGGTGGGGGCAGTGGAGCTAAATTTCGGATAAGAAAGCTGTGTTGAAAGTAGAGAGAAGTGCTTGAATGTACAAGTTTACACATAAAATTTGAGTGGCTCTTAAAAATACTACCTAGGTAGGTTATGGGACTACTCTTTTAGAAACTACTTTAAAAAAGAGAATATTTTCTGGACTGGCTTAAGTTTAATTCTCTGTAGCAGTAGCAAAATGGATGGCACAACCCTTTATGAGGACATGCCCCACCTACCCCCCCAGGCTCTGATATCCCTTTCTGGCAGTACCTGAAGGGGTCATGATTTTTGTTGGCCCCTCCTTTGTATAGTCAAAATCCATATGAAGTCTCACATTCTCCACAAAGTCTTTCTAGGCAAATGAGAAATAGACTACAGGGGCACCTGGGTGGCTCAGTTGGTTGTGTCTGATTCTTGATTTCGGCTCAGTTCATGATCTCAGGGTTGTGAGATTGAGCCCCGAATTGGGCTACGCACTGGGCATGGAGCCTGCTTGAGTCTCTCTCTCTCTCTCTCTCTCTCTCTCCCTTTGCCCCTACGCCTCCAAAAAAGAAATAGACTACAAAGTGTATTCTTTTTTTAAGGAAGAGAGGAATTAACATCTCACGAGGGCCTTCAAAGTGCCAACTCAGCCTGGACTCTTGTTTATCTGACTCCATTGAATCTTCTTGACAGCTGTGCCTGTCTACCTATGGACATATTTCATTTACTTTATTTATTTCTCAGATAAGACAGTTTTAGAGGAATTAAATCATTTATCTATGGTCATGCAAATTAATCCAAATACTTAAGTCTAAAGCTCATACATCTTCTAAACTTGCTCATTGTTTTGCACACACATAGACAGACATGCAGATAGACCAACACATGAAATCTAGCCTCAACATTAAATAAAATATAATATTTTTGTTTATACTTACGTTAGATATCTATACTATTTGTAATACCATTTCTTAAGCTTTATATGATTGGATTCAAATGTTTAAAGAAAACATTTTCTTTTAATGATACTGTAAATTCCTCAAGGGAAGAGCCCAACATTTTCACTTATTCTCATTCCTCCTCCCACTTGGCCCGCTGGCTCTAACATATACAGTGTTTGCACTCAGTAGATATTAGTACATATTTGATAACCAACAGAAGACAAGAGGTCTTTCCATTGAATTTTCTTTTTCGTTAATCTTCAAAAAAGGAAAGAAGGAAGCACATGAGGTGTCCCATTTATAAAGGAGAATCCACTGCAAATGCCTTTCATCAGTTTGTCATAAAAACAGCTTTTTAAAAAATTAAGCTTCCTAGCCGGTGTTCCAACTCAGAAATCTGACTATCCTAAAAGGAACTAGAAGTCTTTGTCGATTGCTAAGGATATGGCTGGGCGCTGGTGGACCTGGCCTTGCCTCTTAAAGCCCTTTCAAAGCTATGAGATTGTAATCCATGATGAGTCAGGACAGGAACTGAGGACCCAGTGACATCAGGCTAAGCCATTTCAGTGATCTAAATATTCCACTGGCATATGCTCTGTTTTGTATATCTTACAGGATTCTAACTGCAATTGGCTATTAACTAGATTTTAAAATATTTCTCTATGTTACCATGTTAGACTTTTTGTTAGCCCCGCCCCCCACCCCGCCCCATGGATTTAAAGCAGTGCATTAGTCAGGGTCCTGGCAGGAAAAGGGGGGTTTATGCAAATGGAATAATTCAGAAAGCGTTTTAAAGGGACAATGTACCAAGGATTGGACAGAGTTAAGGGAAACTGACCAGAGATGGAGCAGGGACCTGGGATTTGCAATGTGGGGGAGCAAGTACGGTGCACTCTTGGCCTGAAGGACCAAGAACTGGTTACTAGAACCTGGAGGGAATAACAGTGAACAGAGGCCCACTGTGCTCTTCAGATGGTAAGAGGCAGTATCCTTGAAAAGAATGCGCTGGGGAAATCAATACCTTGACTTCCCTCTGCCTGCCCTCATGTCTCCTCCCATTGGTTGGACTTGACTAGAAGTCAGCAGGCAAGAGACTCTTGATGCCGTTTGGACAAATCAACTTCTCAAAGCACAGGGCAGAAAGAAGGATGAAAGTAGACCTGTGGGCACATGGAAATGTCCAGCTAAAGCAGCAGTCTTCAAGTCTTCCTGTTTGGAAACTCTCTCTACTGGATACTAAGAAGTGTTCTTTAGAAATAATAGAGTCAAATGAGAGGATAAATTTGCAAAACATTGATCTCTTTACTCTAGGACTTCTTTGAAACTCTAAAATTCAAAGGCACAGTATGGTTCTTTAATGGAAATAGACAATTTCCCAAAATTAGTTGGCCAAGACCATGATCCTTTATTTTAAGAAGCATCTCATAGCTCTTGCATCATCAAGAACTTGCTTTAGTTTAAAATCTATTGATTAAAAGTAAAAACAAGCAAAAAGACTGAAACAATAATAAAGAAATCAGGAAATCTTAGAAGTTGGTGGTGCTAAGTTACAGGCAACAGTATCATTTTAGCTGTCAATGAACAATGACCCAGAAACCAAAAAGGAGCATCACCTTGTATTTTATTAGTCTGTGTTTGGCTTTGACATGAAAGAGTGTAAAGAAGGCCTGGCCAAGTCCTATGACCTCAGCCCACATGGGTCCAGCTGGTGACACTGTCACCCTCTTCTTTTTCTCTGAAACTGGAAAATGCCAGTAGCCTCTCAAGACCACCCACAGTTGCCCCATGACCCGTACATGTGGGTGGCCTGTCTGTACCTGGCAGCAGGACAGCCAGACTCTCAAATCAGCATGGGCTGAACTAGTCATTTACTCAACTCGTTCTGTTTTGTTTTGTTTTGTTTTGTTTTGTTTTGTCACTCAGCTCTCTGAGGCACAGTGTGAGAAAACCAACCAACCAACCAACCAACCAACCAACCAACCACCAACCACTTACCTTTTGATTGATCACCAACTGCATAAATAGTAGTTTCCTTATTAAAGATCCTAACAATCTTTCATTCATCTATCGTCTTTTGCCACTCTTAAAGTTTCCCACATGTTTTCTTATTTATAAGCATTAGAACAGTTCTGTGAGACATGATGCAGCTGTTTAACAGTGGGGAAACCAAGTTTCAGGGAAGTAAAGTGACTTATTCAAGATCGCTTGGCAGTGACAGAACTGGAAACTGGGTGTCTTGGTCCTTAAATTGATACTTTCCTTACCTCATTGTGTAAATAATGTGAGGAGGAGAATTGCTATTTAAAACCCAAAGCACCTATGGAATACTACCTACATTAAGACAGAGAATTTCCCTCTATGCTGCTCCCTTTCTCTCCCAGAGACAGAAGGAGATAGAAAGAAAAATCACATTTCAAAGCCTGTTTCTAGTTCATTGCTGCTGGCATGGACTGGCCAGGGTTTGGTAGAGCACAGCAATGATCCTGCAGTGATGCTGTAGAGGGGGGAGGTAGAGATGAATTCATCCACATTAAAAACTGTGGAGAATTGAGTTCAAAGGTGAGAGAAAACCAAAGGATGGTGGTTGTAGGTCAGAGACTAAGGAAGTCTAAAGCAAGATTGTAATGAGACAGACTGATTGGTAAGAATAGGAAGGTCCTTTGTTCAACTTGAAGATGTTTAGAGTTTTGGTGCCATAATTCTTTTCTGTGTCTCAAATTTGAGCCTTGTGTGGGTGGTATTTTTGGAGAAATGGTGTGCCCTAGCGGGGGCAGCCCATAAATAAGAGTAAGGCACTTGTTCACCGGACTAATTCAGGGGAAATGAGCTCAGAGATGGAAGTGATGGAGAAGAAGTGAAGACCCAGAGAATGCTTTTCTAACACCAAGAATCCCCAGGGGATTTGGAGGCACAAGTGCTACCACTGCATGCAAGATGGGGTTGAACCATTTTATTGGGCCTCAAACAGTCCAATACTTTGACATTTGGACTACTGCTATATCTCTCCAGGTTGTCCCCATCACAGTGGTGTGAGTGTCCCAGAGGAACTCCTGGCTCCCGGGCCCCTACTTTTAAGTTTCAAGCACTCAAGGGGTCTCTCTTCATATTCCCATCAGCCAGTGGAGAACCCCCAGTTCCTGCCTCAGGCTCCTGACTCCAAGAGCACTTTATGCTGTGATACCTACAGTTACAAAAAGCTGTAGGGTTTTGGGTTTGTTTGTTTGTTTACTTTTAACTGACCTGAGCAGGGCTCCCAAACACCTGATGGGAGTTGACCTACTCTTGAGCGAATACCACACCTATGAGTGGCCCCATTCCTGTTGCTTCCAGAAGGCATGAACTCTGTGCACTGGTTGTGACCCTAGGATTCTGCATTGCTCTGGGGAGGCCCACTTGCCACTCACCTGTCCCCCAGCCAGTCACAACTCTATTTTTCCCTCTCTTCAGTTCTCCTGTTTGGTTAAGACCTTGTTGACATCATGCAGGAACATGGTCCCCTGCAAAATGTGAGCACAGAGCAGATGGTGAAGTGATCTACCTGTGGTAGGTGAAAAATGGTATCCCAAAGATATCCATGCCCTAATCCCTGGAACCTACAACTATGTTACAGTCTGCAGCAAAAGGGACTTTGCAGATGTGATTAAATTGGTGAGCTTGAGATGAGGACATTATCTTGGATTATTCAGTTGAGCTCAAAATAATCATGAAGGTCTTTACAGGAGGGAGGCAGGAGGTCAGAGTCAGAGAAGGAGATGTGCCATTATATAATAATATGGAGGGAGGAGCCATGAGCCAAGGAATGTGAGCAGCCACTAGAAGCCAGAAAAGGCAAGGAAACAAAGTCTCCCCTAGAGTTTCAGGAGGAACATAGGACTGCTGATACCTTGATTTTAACCCAGGGGAACGTACTTTGGACTTTGGCCTCTGGAACTATAAGATAATAAATATGTGTTATTATAAGCCACCGCATTTGTGGCAGCTTGTCACAGTGACAGCGGGAAACTCATATACTACCTCAACAGAAAATGGAATCGTAAAAAAATAAAACTGGGGTCAAAAAACATTTCCTGGATGTTTATGTATTGTCAACAAACAAACAGTATTGAGAGCAAACTACAAAGCCAAAATAAAATTCACTCACATCTTATCACCCTCAGGCCATATGTCTGTCATTTGACCCTGTTCCCTTTCAATACTTGACCCTATGGATTTTTATTTTTATTTATTTATTTATTTATTTATTTATTTATTTATTTATTTTCTCTTTTTTTTTTTCCCTATGGATTTTTAGTTAGAATTGGAACACATAAAATTTTGCCATTGCTTAATCATAAACATGTTTCCAAGTTGCTACCAAGTCTTTGTAATTATCATCTTAAAATACAGTGCTTCCCTGAGAGAGTCTGCATAATGGTGTTTCCACACCATGAAGCATTTTGGCTGAAGCCAGCGCTTTGCTGTAAATGAGTGTGTATCCTAGATGAGCACAAGTTTGTTTTTTTTTTTTTAAATATTTTTATTTATTTATGATAGTCACAGAGAGAGAGAGAGAGGCAGAGACACAGGCAGAGGGAGAAGCAGGCTCCATGCACCGGGAGCCCGATGTGGGATTCGATCCCGGGTCTCCAGGATCGTGCCCTGGGCCAAAGGCAGGCGCCAAACCGCTGTGCCACCCAGGGATCCCGAGCACAAGTTTTGATGGCTGAGCAGTTGAATGGCCTTCAGAAAAGTCCTGCAGGCCTCTGGGGCCTCATTGAAAAGTGAGACTGATAAGCTGCTATCTCTGGAGTTGCTGTAAGTTGCTGTAAATGAGCTACTGAGAGTCTGGGGCCTTGCGTGATGCTGAGCACATGGTGGGTTCCCAGTAACAACTTGTGTGATTTCTTTCTTCAAATGGTAAGGGTAATTCGACAATAGTTCTTATCACCCATGGTCCAAATTTCCCCAGCTGCTTCATAATTATGACCGTTATTGAAATCGGTTGGTAAATCTTTAAGGCCTCTTTTAATCTACATGCTTCCTCTCCATCATCTTTCTCTATTTTTTTTCTTCTTTGCAATTTATATATTGAAGAAACGAGCTCATTTGTCCTGAAGAATGTCTGTCGGTATGTTTTTGCCGGTTGCATTTCTACAGTGTCATGTGTCACGTTCCTGTGTTCCCTGTATCTGTACATTGGCAATTAGAACTAGAGGGTCTATCAGATTTATATTCAATTCTTTTGGTAGGAATACTTCCTAGGCAGTGTTGTGAACTTCCATAAGGGGGCACGTGAGGTCTGCTTGTCTCCTGTCCGTGGTATCAACCTCACAAATGCCTAGGTCCATTAACATGCTAGAAGTCGCAAAATAATGATAGTTTAAATCTTTTTTTCTTTTCATATATTAGCTGGACTAATTGATTCTTTATTTACTAGTTATTTTTAAATAAATAAGTCAGTTTCCAGGTATCTGCTAAGAGGAACAATGAATTTTCAAAAATCGTTAACCTTATGAACTCATGAATGTAGTTCATTGCAGTAAAAGTCCATACACATTGTCCCATTTTTGGCAAGTTTTTATGTCCATTGTTTTGCCATTATAATATTTTTGAAGATTTTATTTATTCATGAGAGACACACAGAGAGACAGAAACACAGGCAGAGGGAGAAGCAGGCTCCTTTCAGGGATCCTGATGCAGGACTCGATCCCACCCTGAGCCGAGGGCAGTTGCTCAACCACTGAGCCACCCAGGTGTCCCTGTTTTGCCATTATAATTAACACTGAAATGACCTTTTCCATATGTACGTATTTTGTTGGAATTTAGGTCTGTTACTAGGAGGCATTCCTATTTAAAAAAAAAGTTATTGAGCATATCATATAGGTATTGCAAAAACGAACTAGCTCAAAACTTAGTGACTTAACCATCATTTGTTGAGCTCATAATTCTGCAATTGGGCTTGGCTTCCTCTAGGTGGTTCTTACTATCTACACTGACCTGAATCATACATCTGCAGTTATCTGCTAGATGGGGTGGAGGTCAGCTGATTTTAGATGGAATCAGCTGGGACAGCTTGTCTGTGCTTCACGTGGCCTCATCCTCTAGAAGGATGGCCCCAGCTTGTCACATGATGACTGGACAGAGCTAGCAGAGTGTGCAAAGACTTGCAATCAGCACACCACAATTTCTGGTACATTCTATTGGCTAAAGAAAGTCAGAAGGCCAGCCAGCCCAGATTCAAGGACTGGGGAAATAGAGTCCACCCTTGGCTGGGAGGAGCTGTAAAGTCACATTACAAAGGATACAAAGGACATAGATACAGGGAGGGGTGGGGAACTGGAGCCATTTGTGCAAGCAATCTACAACTTTGGGTCAAAGCATACGGACCTTTAAAAGCTTCTAGGATATGCTGGAGGGCCTCATTCTTTTATTGTTTTCCCCCATACGACTACAGTCATATATTCTATTTTCTCCCAGATGACTGCTGTTCCTTCAGTGTAAATAGGCTGTACTTTATTTTTATCTAAGCATAAATCTCTGGGAGTAATCATGAGTAAAATAATAGGAAATATGTATTTAAAGCCTCATTGACTATAGTATCTGTGAGATGAATCAACACAGTCCATATCCTGACAAATCCAACCCTGTAACCACACGTGGGTCTGAGAATTCCATTTTGCTTAGGGTCCAAACTCAGCAGACTAGATGTATGGGAGGGTGCTATCAGTACTTGGATCTGATTCGGAGCTAGTCCAGGATGTAACCCAGCATCCATGTCCTCTCCCACTTCCCTGGAAACTTCAGGGTTCTCACAGGCTGCTCCAGGTCAGAGGGAGATACTTGCCAGCTGGTGCAGCAGAGAGAGCAGTGCCCCGGAAGACAGGAGAGATGGGTTCTAGCCCCGTCCCTGCTGCTGACTAGCTTTGTCATCAGACAATCATTCTCCCTCTAAGCCTCAGTTTTATCATCTGTAAAATTGGGACAATGTTACCCACCTCATAGAGTCAAGGTGAGGACTTAATATCATGTAGTAAACATGACTTCTTTACTCTCAGCTGTACTATTTTGGGGACTGCTCCTAGCCGACAGAAGAGGTCAGGAAGGTAGAATAAATCCTTCATCAGCCCACAAATATCTCACACCTCTCAAGGCACGGGGGCCAGGGCGTGCCTTTGTCTAAGCACCTGGCTTGTGGCATTGAGCGTTTTATGGGTGTTAAGTAGTTACCTTAAGGGGGGAGGTTGGCAATTGCACAGTTCAGGTCCAAGCTTTTTGAAGAACATGGTGCTCTTGCTAGTGCCAGAGCTGGGATGGTTATGCTACCTCCTTGATTCGGAAAAACCCTGTCTGCCCCCGTACCTCGGGGCTGCCCCCCCATTCCCAGGCCTCGTCCTCACTACTGAGCCCCGATGCAGGTGTCGAGTAGCACAAGGAGGGCAAACTTGTTTGGTTAAATGTCTGACTCATCACTCACTCATAGCTTCACAGCCTTCTGAGCTTGTTTCAGACTTAAAAAAAAAAAAAAAAGGTGGAGGGTGGAGTGGAAATAAGATCCTTTTATTAGAGAACACTTTCCTGAGGGGTTATTTTCTCGAATGTTAATCCAGACCCAGGTTGTTATTCTAAAGGTGCACTGGAGCTAAAGCCTCAGTTTCGGGTTTGGCTGTTAACCCATTCCTGACTCAGTCGGTGATGGCCACCCAGGGGCTTGGTAAGGGCTGCAGTGCCCAAATGGGAGCCTCCCGGGAGCCCGCGGCCCTGATTTTTTCTCTGCAGACTGAAGGCCCACCTTTACCATTTGTCCATAAGGCCAGGGATTCTTGCTTCTAGGTAGGAAGGAGCTGCTGGATCCCATCCAACATCCCTGTGTCTGTCCGGTCTGGTAATGGATTTCTTCTGGAATTAAGTTTGAACCTACATTGCTAGCTATTTGCATGGGGTACATGTTGGCTGCATGGAGTGCCACATGAAGGTGAAGCAAAAATGTGGGCTTCAGTCATGGGGATCAGCAGATATGATTAAGCAAGTGTTGGCAAATTATGGCCCACAGGCCTAATCCAGTCTTTTGCCTGGTTTCATTTTTTTTAATAAAATTTATTTTTTAGAGCAGTTTTATGTTCACAGCAAAAACAGAACAGAAAGCACAGAGATATCCTATTACCCCCTGCCGCACACATGCACAGCCTCCCCCACTATCTACAGCCTGCACCGCAGTGGTACATTCATTAGAATCTATGGACCTGTATTGACACATCATTATCACCCCAAATCCATAGTTTATATTAGAGTTCACTCGTTGGTGTACAGTCTATGGCTTTATCATGCATTGTAGGGCCATACAGAATAGTTCCCCTGCCCTAAAAATCCCCTGTGTTCCATCGGTTCATCCCTTCCCCCATGCCTTGGCACCCACTAATCTTTCGACCCTCTCCCTAGTTTGGCCTTTTCCAGAACATCATATAGTTGAAATCTTAGAGTATGCAGCTTTTTCAGATCAGCTTCTTTGACTTGGCAATGTCCACTTAAGACTCCTCCCTACCTTTTTTGTGGCTTGATAGCTCATTTCTTTTTTGTGCTGAATAATATTCCATTGCCTGGAAGTGTCACATTGTACGTATCCGTTTACCTACTGAAGGACATTTTAGTTTTCAGGCTTGGCCAATTATGAGTGAAGGTGATATAAACATCTGCATGCAGTTCTCGCACAGACATACATGCCCAGTTCCCAAGGTCCCAGTCTCATAGTTGATGGCACCCGAGCCTGGGTCCCCTGGGCCTAGAGCAGCACTGTCAGGGAAACCAGCATTTCCACAGCAGCCTTGCTTTTTCAAATTCCACAAGGCAGCTTCTCTCTGCTTTTGATCCCTCTAGAATTCAATTCTCTAGAGTATTCTAATTAATAGTTAATGAAGACACAAAGAAATGACTTTGAAGAGGGCAGCATCAATTTCCTAGGGCTTCTGTGACAAATACCATAAACTGAGAGGCTTAAATAATAGACATTGTCTCTGGAGGCTAGAAGTCCAAAATCAAAGTGTTGGCAGGGCCATGCTCCCTCTAAAAGCACTAGGTAAGGACCTGTTCCAGGTCTTCTGGTAGCTTCTGCTAGTTCACTGGCTTGTAGGTGGTGTGCTCCCTGTGTCTTCACATCATCTTCTCTCTGTACATGACTGTGTCCAGATTTCCCCTTTTTATATGGACTCCACTATATTGGATTAGGACACACACTTCAACTTTCATTAATGACATGCGGTGACTCTATCCCCAAAGAAAGTTATATTCTGAAGGCCAGGACTTCAACATGAATTTTGGGGGACACAATTCAACTAATTACAGGGGCTCCTCCTGTCTACTACATGCCTATGCCACGTGATAACGTGAAAATCTGATGACTACGATGAACAGAAAATAACCTAGAACAGGTAGCACAATAATGTATTAAACTTCTCCATACAAACCTCCACGGTAAGTTCAGAAACGTTTAAACCTTCTAAGAGCCCTTTGCAAATGAGAAAACTGAGTCCCAGCATGCCTAAGTAACTTCTCAAGTGGTAGAGCAGGTTTCAAATTCTGGTTGGCCTGATTCTGAAGCCCACCTCCTCCTTCCCACTACGCTGGTAGTTTGCAAACTATGATGCTGGAACCGAGAGCATCAATCTTACCTGGTGACTTGTTAGAAATGCAAACTTGCAGGCGCCACCCCAGACCTACAGAGTCAGAAACTCTGCTACAGTAGTAGAAAGGATTGTGATACTGCCAAAGTTCTAGAAAGCAGGTAGGTTGACACCTAACTAAGCATTTATGTGCCAGACATGTGGCTGATTGCCTCCACTTAAGTTGTTTTATGTGATTATAGTAGGCAGATTGACACCCACCCCCCTCAACGATGTGTGTGTTCTCATCCCTGGAACCTGTGACTGTATTACGTATGTAGCAAAAGGGACTTGGCAAATGTGATTAAGTTAAGGATCGTGAGATGGAGAGAAGATCTTGGATTTATCCAGGTGGGCTCTATGTATATGTAATCACAAGGGTCCTTATGAGAGAGAGGCGGGAGGGTCGGAGCTGGAGAAGATGTGGCAGTGATACACTGTTGGCTTTGAAAGTAGAAGAGAGGGGACACCTGGATGGCTCAGTGGTTGAGCGTCTACCATTTGCTCAGATCATGATCCCAGGGACCCAAGATTGGGCCCCACATTAGGCTCCCCAAGGGGAGCCTGCTTCTCCCTCTGCCTATGTCTCTGCCTGTCTGTGTTTCTCAGAAATAAATAAAATGTTTTTTAAAAGTGGAGGCAAGAGAGGCAGGCGGCCTACAGAAGTTGTAAAAAGGCAAGGCAATCCTCCCCTAGAGCCTCCAGGAGGAGCACAGTCTGGCTGAAATCTTGATTTTATCCCAGTGAGACCCATTTTGGACTTATGACCTCCAGAGCTAGAAGTTAATAAATATGTGTTGTGTCAGGCCACTGTGTTGCAGGGATTTGTTACAGCAGCAAGAGGAGACTAATACAGTGATGCCGAGCAGCCCTTGTAGCAAAGTAAGGCATCTCGTTTGATGTGAGCAATGTTAAGGTCTGAGAGATTAAGGAACCCTGAGGTCACAGGGCTAGCTGATGACTCAAACCCAGGGCTGTGCCCCCCAAGCCTCCTAGGGCCTTGTCCCTCAAAGTGTGGTCTGTGGCAGGGGTGGCAGCAGCATTAGTGGACCCCTGTTAGAGGAGTGGCATCTGAAGCCCCATCCCACACCTACTACAGCAGAACCTGCACTTAACTCGTGGCCACAAAGATGTTTGAGAAGCTTGCACCATGGCACGCTTCATTTACAACGTTTTCTGTTTCAGAAATCCCCCCCCCTTTGAGAAATACACACCTGTTCAAAGCGACTAAAGCACTGCTGGGGGGTGGGGGCAAGACCCCTGCTGGAAAAAAGTCCTCTTCCAGAGCTCATATGCTTTGGTCTATGCAAAAGTCCAAGTTCCAGCTGCAAAAGCTGATGCCCGGGGCACCCTTGCTCCGAGGAGCCAGGCCCCAAAGCTGCTGAAATCAGGAGCTAGTGCAAAGACCCGCCACCACCTTCTCCCGCAGGTGAGCCAACCGAGGGCAGGGGCCGTTTGAATGATGTGGGGTACAGACCAGCCCCCCTTGGGCTGTGATGTGCACGCGCCTCTCCTGGGAAGTTGATGAGAATGCAGAGTCGGCTTCAGAAGCCCCGCTCTTCTGCATTTCTCATGAGCTCCCGCCGGGGAGGGCATCGGTTTTCAGGGGCCCTGGAGCAGGGGACTGCGGACCCCCACTCCTCAGGGACCCCCCGCCTCACTTGACGTCGCTTCTGCACCGAGGCCTCCAGGCAGAGGCTTTCAAAATCTGGTGGGTCGTTACCCGTCCCCGGGTGCCGGTCCACAGCGGGCGGACTCGGCCCCCGGCCTGCAGAGTCAGGGACCCGCAGGTCTCTCGGGTGCCTGGGTTCCCAGGTGCACAGGTCCAGGCAAAGCTCACGTGGTCCGAAAGCACGGAGGGAGTCCCAGAGGCGTGGCTGGGGCCTGGAACCTTCCCTAGCAGCCCGTGGGGACCTCAGCTCCCCTCCCTACCACACCCTCGGGCAGGGCTCCCGGCGACAAAGCTGCTTTGATGACATCAGCCGTGATTAAACTGACCTAATTTCCCGCAGGCGGGCAGAGTCCAGAGCCCTACTCAATAGGGAAACCTATTCTGCGGGCCTCGGCTAAGCACCCGAGAAAAGAGCCCTGCACCTTCTGCTGCGGTAGGCCCGGGTGCCTGGGCCAGGCTGGCCACGACGTGGGGGAGAGGCCCAGCCTCCCCGGCCGGCCCCCTCTCTGCTGGGGACTGCAGTTCTGGAAATGTCCTGTCCCCCCCCCCCCCGAGGGCCACCTGCTGAGGAGGCTTGGAATAGACCAGCAAAATCTTCCCTTGGGGATGGCGGTGGCATCCTCCCGGGCAGCCGGGCTGCTGCACTCGCTCAGAGCCTCGCCAGCCTCCTCTGTGACCCGTGGTTTCTCAGACCCAATGAAGCTATTTCTTGGCCACTTTGTTCAGATTTTCTTTCCCCCCCTAAACCTAGGGTAGCCTCTCTTTTGCCTTGTCTGTCTAATAAAAACCTCAAAACTCTGCTCAGGCTTTGATTCTTCCAAAAAGGCTTCCTCCCCGCTTCCCCGCCTCCCCACCCCCAGGTCCCAATGACTTCCACGTGTGGGATTCCGTTGGTTCTGGGGCTCCAGAGTGTGGTCTAGAGAGTGGAAGCATCAGCGTCAACCTGGTGACTTGTTTTAGATGCAAATTCTCAAGCCCGAGCCCTGAAGTCTGAAGTCAGAACTCTGGAGGCAGGGCCCAGCAGACTATGCTTTAACAGGCCCTCCCCGAGATTCTGGTGCACCCTGAAGTGTGGGAAAGATCGAATTTGATCATGAAGCATGCTGTATTGTGTTCTCACGGTGGTCTGTGAGCTCCCGGGGCCGATATGGTATCCTATTCCTATAATCCTTAGTCTCAAGCTAGGCATATGGGCAGGATGATCATTTTGAAGGAAAAATCTGACAGGTGAGCTCTTCTCGAACCCTTTGGTGGCTTCCCATTGCACCTTTCCATGACCTGAAAGTCCCTGTGCATCTGGCTTCTGACTCTTTCTCAACCTGGCTCACTATGCTCGGTCCATCCTGCCTTTTCACTGCCCTTCAGACATGCCCAATGCCTCCTTGGTTCAAGCCAAGGCCACGTTGCTCCCAACCCTTTGCTTGCCTGCTAACCTACTAATTTCTACTGACCTCCAATTATTGGCTTCAAGATCACTTCTGCATGCAAGCCTGCCCTAATCTTCCCCCATAAACACACAGGTGAGACCCCCACCCCTATGGCATCCCATGCTTTTCCCATGTGGCACTTGTCATGATTGTCATGATCTGGTCCTTTGTGTAACCTCGTAACCCCATAGACTGTAAGTTCCACAAGGGTTGAGATGGATCATATGTACACCCCCCACCCCCTGCTGTGATGTCAGCCAGTGCCTACAACCTTGGAGGGGCATTTCCTCCCTGGACCCGTCATCCTTTGGTCAAGCGTCTTCATCCCTGAGCTCATAAATGTCCAGGTCCTGCTCCTGGTTCCTTTCCACAGGCCTGGGGAGTCCCTGGCCACAGGGCTTCTGGCAGACTGACTTGCCACACAGAGCTCACAACCTGGCCTGTGTGGTTAATAATAAAACAGCTGCTGGGTAGTTTCCAAGTGGCTACTTGATCAATCAGTCTACACTGCCCAATTTCCATTTGACTCCTCCTGGTTTCTTTTGGTTTCCTGGCACAGAGTGAGTGCTTTCGTTCTTGACTTCAGGTTTTCTGATATTATCTGAACGGAACAGGGGAAGTCTTCCCTTTAGCTTGCTGATTCATTCTGCAAGGTGGCTGAGCACCCCCTGAGGGCCTCCAGATATCTCCCACGTGCCACGCCGAGGACAGAGTGGTGAACAAGACCGGATTCATGAGGCTTACGTTCCCATGAACGTCTTTGCATTGGTGTTGAATGAACACAGGCCCCCAGTAAGCAATGTTTTGCTAGGTGTTGGAAACTGCGCTTCCTTCAAGAGGAGTTATGGGTTTAGGGTTTAGAGCTATGGGAGAGGTGGCCCCTGTCTCTGAAAGATGGTCAGTTTTCCCTAAGGGCCCAAGGAATCTATCTTAGGCACCTAGAGGCTGTAACACCCTGAGGATTGGGTCAGTCTCGAGCTTCTAGGGTGAGGTATGACAAGAGAATGTTCTATACTTGATATCTGGGGATGGGAAGGAAGCCAAGAGCAAACTTCTTCATCCTTCAGTGTAATCCACCTGGTACTTAGTCTCCTAGCAGCCTGGGCTTTCTCTTCAAAACACTTCGTTTTATATGATTATTAGTTTCATCTCACTCTCTCTCTCCCTCCCTCCTTCCTTCCTTTCTTCCCTCCCTCCTGTCCCTCACCCATTAGTGAGCTCATCCAGGGCAGGGCTACCTCCATCTAGCTCACTGCTTATCTCTAGGAGCCTATTATGTGCCTGACACATGGTGGCACTCTTAAAATCAGGGTTGGGTGGCAAAGGTGGGGGGATGAATCCTGAGCTCAGTCTTAGAAGTGACGCAAACAACACTTGTGCATTTGATGTTTTTATTTTAGGGCAGATGAGTTTCATTTTGGGGGTTTATGGCCTAATGGAGCTTTTGCCCATTTTTAACACTCTTCTTTCAAGCTCTGGAGTCAGTCTATTTCATTAAAAGTAGCCACTGCCTTTTTAAAGAGTATTCCCCGGAGCAGGGACTTTGTATTCTGCTTCTGGCTCTGCCTCTAATTAATTAAGTAATCTTAAGTAAGTGCCTTTGCTTCACCAGCCTCTGACCATCCTCCTTGTAAAAGGTGTTGGGTCTGTATGACTCCGCCAGTTCTAAAATGCTTTCGCTTTTTGGCCAGTCCTGTAGGGAATTTGCCAGGATGGTGATGGACACTGGGAGATTTCCAGAAGTTTCTTTCCTGGAACCAGGTATACTAATAGGCATAAAGTGTCACCTCTGCCTACCTGAACTGCTCCCCCAGCCCTCCACAGCGATGTTTGGGGAAGTACAGCCAACCCCAGAAGCCTCACCACTGCCAGCCAGTTCTGCTGATGGACAGGTTGTCAAGATAATTTTCCAGGCCTGCGGAGATGTGAGTCCTCCTCACCTACAAGTTGGCCACTCAGACATCCACAGACTCGTGACTTGTCTTTGATGCTTCACTAAAGGACTCTCTAAAACGTCTCAAGGGCTGTGTGCGTAGGTCTCTTCTAGACCTTGACTCTTGAGGGGGGGAGGGGGGGTCACAGTGATTCATGGACAGTACACACCCACTGTCTAGTGTTAATGCTGGGCTCGTGACATCCTGCAGCTGGTCCTGGCCTGCACCTCACCCGCTTCCTGTAGATCTGTCAGCAAGCAGGTGATTAGGGTTTAGTTCCTCCGCAATTGCATTTCAACTTGGCTATTCATTTGCTTTGAACACGATGTTACTTTAACCACGGTCCATGCCAGGGTTTTCCCACCTGGAAAACTGGAGTTAAAAACTGACCTTGCCATAGACTTGCTCTGAAATGGCCATTTGCTGCAAAAGTGCTTCGTAATAGAGAAGTCACACCAGGTGGAGCTTCCCCTTGTCCTTCCTCCTCTGGCCCCTCCTCCACTCTCTCTCCCACCAACTCTTCCTTCTCCTTCCATTTTATTTCTCTCATTGAACTGTTTCTAATGTGCATTTAAAAAAATGCAGAAAATTGCTCAAAACTCCAGAAAGACTTAATAAATGAATACTCGTGTAATTACCACCTGAGCCAAGAAACAAAATGTCATCAGCTCTAGAAACTTCCCAAGTGCCCTTTCCAACAAGCTCTTTCATCCCCTCATTGATAACCACTATCCTGACTTTTAAATTTTTAAATCTTTTATTTTTTTTAAAGATTTTATTTATTTATTGGAGAGAGTGAGTGAGAGAGCACAAGCAGAGGGAGAAGCAGATTCCCCACTGAGCAGGGAACCCGACGTGGTGCTCCATCCTAGGACCCCGGGATCATGACCTGAGCTGAAGGCAGATGCTTAACTGATTGAGCCACCCAGGTATCCATATCTTGACTTTTTAAAAAAAAATCCCCCCCCCTTTTTTTTTTACTTTATTCAAAAGCCAGATGCAGATTTCTGTATTGTTTCCATAGACTTCTTCATGCACCGCTAATACTATCTACCACCCACACAATGCTTCCTGTGTGCCAGGTGTTATTTGAAACACTTGACAAAAATCAACTCTTTTTATTCCTACAATGACCTTAGCAGATAGATATTTTTATTGCTATCCCAGTGGTACAGATGAGGAAACTGAGGCAAGAAGTTTGGGTAACCTGCCCAAGGTCATGCAGCTAGGAAGGAGTCTGGATTTCTGGCTCCCAAGACTGAATGCCTATGGACGATACTGGTTCTCATTAAATGGGATCTGAAGCTGCACTGAACAGTTGTGATACCGGTGTAGTCTCTCTCACAGATGTGTAAAAATTATAGCAGCAATAGAATAGCCTTGTGATTGAGCCAAAACAACCCTGCTTTCATCTTTGTAGTGAAACCAATTTAGGGGTGTGTGTGTGTGTCCTTTCTGGACATCCTATCATTTCAAGGTTAAGTTCTCTAGCGATCTCCAAAATCAATGAAGCCAAATTTGTAAGTGCCCAAGACAAACTTCTGGTTCTATATGCCCTACAGAGTGACTCTTATTTCCAGAATGGTTTTAACTCAGGTCTTCCCAAATCTTTTGCTATGAAGAACTGCTTGTCATTATTCCTTGGCCTTGACTAAGTAAAAACCAGTGTTCCCCTTCCCTCCCACGTTTTATTACTGAAGACACGAACATCTGCCAAACATTGCTTCTGATCACCAGGCCATGACTAATCATAACCAGTGAACTTCGACTCTTACACTTGTTAGCTGTGTCATCCTAGGCAAGCCATCTAACCTCTCTGTGTTTCCTCATCTGTGAGAGGGGAACGATGTTATCTCCCTCCCTGTATCAGAAGAGACAATGAGTCCAAAGTGCCCAGCACAAAGTGCTCAGGAACTATTTGCTATTGCTGTATTCTTATTAAGCAGAAGGTAACAGTAGTACTTCATATGGGTTTGTCTTGAACTCTAGCCCAAAGCAAAGATCCTTGGACTTTTGTTCTGGCCTGTTCGTCTTTCCTGAAGATATGTGAATTGGATGGACTTGTAAAAATATTAAAAATTATTTAGGACTGCTCCCTGCCTTATTCCTTTGTAGAAGCCCAGTTGTCTGGGGATCCCAGGAAGGAAACAACTAGCCTAAGTGTCAGCCATGGAGGGATTAGGGTATGTACAAATTCTGCACTGATTGGCTTTTTACCCCGACTACACTATCAACCCTTGGTTACCTGGGACTGCAGTTCAAATGCAGGGAAGTTCTCAGCTTCCTTCTGCTTTCATCGGTTCATTGGTCTAGTTGCCTCCTCTTGCCAAAATTCAAGAGGATTTTGAACAGCAGAGGATAAAAAGAGAAAATCGATCAGCTAAATTTATTACTTGTAATTAATTAAGGTTGAAAGAAGAGGGTGAAAATACTGAGTACACTTTTGAGATTTTGGTCATCCATGTTGTCTCTGTCTTTTGTCGCAGTTGAAAATTAAGATTTGTCTGTGTGTCTGCTGCTGGGCACCGGGCAGATGATGTTCCAGTGGGAGAAAAGCACAGGTGTTACAGTCAGTTCCAGGTGTGGAAGGTGGCACCCCTACTCACCACTACCTCGGGGATTGTGACCAAGTCTCTCGGAGTCTCAGAGTTTCCTCATCTGTTAAGTAGAAATAATGCCCATCTCACTGTGAATATTAAATGAAATGGTGTCTATAAAATATCTGGCACCCAGCAAGCACTTAATAAAAGTTAACTCCTTTCTCCTGTGAAACTCCTTCATGGTCTGGGAAAACATATGAGTCAGTTTGGTGAAAAACAAGAGTAGAAGTTGGTGACAGGACTCCACTTAGCCAAGTAATTTATTTGTTGACTATATCGTCATCATCTTATCAGCATTCCAAATTGTTTAGAGACAGCTTAAGTTTTATAGAAAAGTCACAGAATTTTGTAGGAGAAAAAAATGGGGAAATTGCTATAAAAGGCATAAAGACTGGACTTCACCCCTCTACCTCCAACACACTTCTTGCACTATCTTCAATGAGTGTCTCAGGTGGTGACGGTGGTCACTACCAACATCAGACCATCATTTTACAGAGTTCCTACATGTGCTTTGTCTCATTTCATGCTTAGTCTTAGCAACTAGCGACTCTGTGGGATAGTGGATTACATGGTATTTCTCCACTTTCTGGTGATGACATTGAAACTCAGGGATGTCAAATGACTAGCCTAAATGTACACTTGTGATTGTAGGATGGAAAAAGATTTGAACACATCTCATGACTCTAGAATCAGAGTCTTTTTACCACTTACTGTTGCCAGACATAAAATAATAGTTCTAAGAGCTGTCATCCACCCTTTCTTGTAATATCCCCAAGATGGTCTGAATGTTTCTAAAGCATCCCACACTCTTCTTGAATTTTCTTTCCTGAACTGTTGGTTTTCACAATCTCCCATTTTTCTCCCGCTCTTGGTTCATAAGGGGAAGGAGTATTTCCTCTGCATTGGGAGCAAACTTATATAGATTAGAGTCTCCCAAGCTTCATCCTGATGTGTATTGGGAATTAAAAGATTTCAGACTGGCTTTAAAGAATATTGTCTTGGCCATTACATTTCTTTTGAACGTCAAAAGCTGCATGTTCTTTCTTGAATACACATGCAGTGATCCTAAGCTTTCTTGACACAAATAGATGCCTATGGAAAAACTGGGAGAGACATCAGTATATTAATAAAATCTCTTTAAAAACTATTATAAAAACTGTTGTATTAAAGAAATAGAGGGGTGCCTGGTGACTCACTCAGTTAAGTGTCTAACTTTGGCTCAGTTTGTGATCTCGGAGTCCTGGGATAGAGCCCTGCGTCGGGCTCCCTGCTCAGTGGGGAATTTGCTCCTCCTCTCTCTCCCTCTGCTGTTCCCCCTGCTTGTGTTCTCTCTCTCTCTCAAATAAATAAATAAAATCTTAAAAACTAAAATAATAAAATTTAAAGAAATAATGAAATATACATTCTTGTTATAAATATTCAATAACACAAAATATATAGTAAAAAAAAAATTCTATCTTGCTTTGCACCTCATACTACCATCCCACTTTCTTCTCCAGATATGCTCATCATTAAGTTGAAGGTTTATCCTACAGATCATTTTCTATATGTTCATATACATATGCATGTAAAGGTACAAACATAAGTTTTAGTTTTGAAAGTGACTTTCTGATATAGTCCTCTTTTACTTAACAATATAGTTGTAAATCATTCCATATCTGTGCTGTAGGTCCACCTGACTGAAAAACTAATGTGTAGAAATCCATACTATGGATGGACTACTGTTTATTCAATCATTTTCATGACATATGGTTAGCTTGTTTTATTACTTTTTGCTTTGTAACAATACCACAGATGACATCCTTCTTTACATCTCATGGTGCAGCGTTTCAAGCAATGCAAACATGTATGCTTCTTAAGAACCTACCATGGAAGGTGGTAACATTTCATATCTGCCCTTTGACTAACTGTAGACATGAAAAGCAACACTATGAGGACACCCCATTTCCAAGCCTCTGCTTTCATTTGAATCATTCTTCATTTTTACCAATCAGCCAGTTCCACTAAAATGGCATAGTCTTCAACTTGTTTTTCTCTCTATCAGTAGAGTACTACAGTATCAGCAGAATAAGACAAATCCAATGTGTCTATCTAGGTGTGGGCATTTTTCAGTATCATTGTTTCAGAGAATAAAGTTGGAACTCACTGGGCTCCATCTTTTTTTTAAAAGATTTTATGTAGTTGATATATATATGTATATATATAGATGTGTATATATATGTATACACATAGAGACAGAGAAAGAGAGGGAGGAAGGGAGGGAGAGAGAGAGAACGATCAGAGGGAGAGGGAGAGAAAGAAACAGACTCCCCGTTGAGCCCACCATGGGGCTCCATTTCAGGACCCTGGGATCATGACCTGAGCCAAAGGCAGATGCTTAACCAACTGAGCGACCTGGGCGCCCTGCACAGTCCTTCACATTAATGACTATGGGAGAGTGGTGTTTTCCTTGGCAGAGCAGTTCTGGCCTTGGGTTCTCTCTGTGGTGATTGTGTGCGCTATGGCAGCCTACTTAGGTGGCTGTCATGGTGATGAAGACTGGACATGCTGGTTCCCGTCCCCTGTACAGTGGGCTTCAATGGAGCACTGGCTTATGGTTCAGAACACAGTGGCCAGCTCTCCTGTCACATGTTTGTTCCTACCCAGACTAGTGGTGTGCCACTGTGGTGACTCCAAACTTTTTTCTCTGCTTCCATTGCTTCTACCACTAGCAGGTGCATCGTATTCTCTTGTCCAAACCACCCTCCCACAGAGCTCATGTTCGGCACTTGCAACCAGGCAAAGCTCCCGTGCCAGTCTGTCTCATCAGTCACTAGATAGATGAGCCCCTTTGGGTCAGGTGCTCACTCCCCGTCCTGTCAGCCGGCCAGGGAAGCATGACCACATGATATAAGGCTTCTAAATTAGGGAATTTCAAGAGGGGGACATGGTGGACATTCAGAGGCACCTCCGAAGGGGACAGAGTAACTTATTATGCAGTGTCCCCACTCTGCATGCATATCTGGTGTGTCTGGAAAGGACATCCTGCTAAGACTTTCATCAGAAAACTTGTCAGTGTTTTCAAGCCTGCAAGAGCAACAGAGGGAGCCACTTAGACTCCATATGATTATACTGCATTTCTCAGAGAAATAAATAGCCCAAACTGAAGCACCCTTCCGGTTGTCAATTTTTTACAAGCACCCTGGAACTCAATGACAGTTCCTGAGGATCGATAGGGTCCTCTGACAGTGAATTGATTGTTCCAGCAGAGATCTTTAATGAGATTGTTCACACTATTTAGGAACCACCATCTCCAGCATATTACAATGACAATGGTGGGACCTTGTGAATACAGAAAGCAAAGCAACTTTCCTGCTCATTTCTTTTTGAAAGCACCAACCCTTAGCACTAAGGCCTTCTTGTTAATTAGTTGTTAATTATGGAGACAGCTCGTGAAATGTTTATTAAAGAGCTGGCCCACTGGTAAAGAAAAGAACTCGGAGCAAGAGACTGAATTGAGGCATAATGAAAGGAACGAGTAAGCTTTTTACACAGTTGACTGGCACCAAGGAAATTCTAGCATCTTACCCTCTGGTACCAGAGGAGAAGTTCTGTAGAAATGCATAGTGAACAGACTAGAATAGATGAAACTATAATAGATGCATAGAGCTGGAAGCAAATGATCTTCTCTCATTTTACAGGTCGAGGGAATGCATGTAACAGGGCGTCACTGAACTGCCCAAGGTCACATTTCTAGTTGGTGTCCCAAGAATCGGTTCAGCCCAGAGAACTCAGCACCACCAGGCTCTGTTGAAAGGTGAGCATTGGGGCATTTGGCTTGGACCTCCCATTCACAAGGGGCATCTGTTTCAGTGTTTATACTTTGCCCTCAAGGGAGGTTATAGCATATAGAGTCAAAGCAACACACTGACAGATTTAGAATTTAAATCTGTGTTCTGTGTAACCAGACCATGGTATTTTTGATGCATTATAAATGCATATGCACTTTTGACACATTATAAATGAATAGTTTTAAAATAAATGCTGATTAAAAAAATAGAAAAATAAAAATAAATGCTGATATCATGTGAACAATTATATTGTCATTTACTTTTTTGCTGTTGAAAGTTAATTTGTCATATATATATATACACACACACACACACACGTATATCTATCTCTATCTATCTATCTATCTATCTATCTATCTATCGAATACCAAAATTTCTATAACCTTGTTTTGGCATTAAAGTTTTTTTAGTGTTTATTTTTTTAATATCCCGAAATCTCCAAAAATGGAAATGGCGCAGGTCACTGAAAACCTCAGTGAACTCAGGTCCAGTTCACTGCTCCACACACTATCTTTGTAGACCATCACTTTCATTAACAATTTAAGTTTACATAGAGGGGTTCTAATTTTCTGAAAAGCAGTGAGTGTTAGTCCCTTTGGGCTGCTGTAAGAGAAAATGTGGAAAATGAGGGCAGATCAAAGTTTAAAAGCCACTGGGTATCTTATAAACAACACACGTGTATCACACTTATTTCTCACAGTTCTGGAGGCTGGGAAGATCATCAAGCTGTTGTCAGATTTGGTGTGTGGTGAGAGCCCACTTCCTGGTTCATAGATAGCTATCTTTTTTGCTGTAACCTCATGAGGGACAAGGGGCGATGTATCTCTCTGCAGTCTCTTTTATAAAGGCACTAATGCCATTCAGGAGGGCTCCATCCTTATGACCCAATCACTTCCAAAGGCCACACTTCCCAATACCATCACATGGGGCGTTAGTACTTAACCTGTAATTTGGGGGGGAGTCATAAGCATTAAGTCTAGAGCACAGGGCATTCTGTGTCACACATCTATAGGGTTATCATATGGAGCCCAGAACATTGCTATCCATTTCCTGGTAGATATAAGCTACCTGGATGCTATGCTTGATAAAAAATGCTTTTCTTAGGAAAGTTTATATTTTCATTCTCTATATGACCCATGGTGATCTATCTACTGGGATAGCTCTGTAACATGACTTCTAGCTCATTCCTATGCACAATCATTTTTTAAACTTTACAGTGCAGATAAAAATAATTAAAATTGGAGTAAAGACTTAAAGGGTGGTGTTAAATGCACTTTTATCCTCCTAGAAAAGTTGCTGTAAAATGTCTTTTTGTTCTGGCCTTTTGCTCTTGGGAGCTATGTGGAAAACAATGCTGGATCGTGTGATACTTAAAATGAAAACTGAAAGGAAAAGGAAATGATGCATGTTATTCTTGAGGAAACTCCCAAATCCCCACACTGAGCCTGTTATGGGGGCTAGGTGGCCAGCTCTACACCTGATTCAGCCAGAACCTCTCCCCTTGTGTCGTTTCTCTTCTAAGCTTTACTGCATGGACTCAATGGTTCTCAAGCTTCAGCCTGCAAAAAGATCACATGGAAAACAGGTATAAAACTTAGAACCCCGTCTTCATTATATCTGGGGTGGGGCCCAAGAATCTGCATTTTAAAGACATACTGGAGTAATTTGCAAACATCCTAGGAATGCTCTTGAGAAACTCTGATCTGCCCTCATTTTCCTCACTAGGTCCCTTGGAGGGTTGCATGTCCTGTCTCTATGAATTATGGGCTTTATCTCCCTGTTTGGGTGATTCACTCATGGGGGAAAATCTTGATTGATGACCCTCTCCATTCAACCTGACTCCCAAGATTTTTCTCCCCTCCCCTTGCCTCTGGCAGGGAGAAAGAAAGGAGCCTGGGGGGAAGAGCAGACCCCCATCAGAATCTGCATGCCAGTGGAACTTCTCTTGTAGGCTCACTTGCACTGCCTGTGGACATTCTTTCAAAGGGATTTGGAAAGATCCCAGACCATTTTGGGCCAGTTATGGTGAACTGAGTTTATGATCAAGTGGGGGATTACTGTTCAGAATCAAGGGCTATGCCTAACCAGAACACATATCATGACTGACATTCTGGCTTGAGTCATAAATGCATCTAAGGCACAAGGTGGAGAGTTTCCAACACATTCTCTGCAGTGATGGTGGACATCACAGCCAAGTTGCCCCAAAATGCATGTGCAGCCTGCTTATAACCTTCTAATGATCTCATTGGTTGGGCAGCCATTTTTATTGGTGGGTCCCTTTGCTATGCCAGTTGATCAATATTTGCACCAACAGAATTAGTGTACCATTTTGTTTTTTGAAGGACAAAACTGAGACTATCTCAATTCTAAGTGTTTTTTTTTTTTTAATCTAATCTTGTGAATTAATAACCACATGTTGTAAGTCATATAAGTCATTTGGCACATATACTAAGTGAAGGGCTACTGTAAGCTGGGTTAATATGTCTTTTATCACATTTATTCCAGTCATTAACTCATGATGGGCCAGAGGCATGAAAATGTCCATGCAGTTGCGCCTATTGTTACAGGTATTGCCTTCGAAACCATGCAGAAGTTTGGTGATTTAATGCCCCAAATGCTCCAGCAAAAAGATACCTTTAACTTTCTTGGCCACATCCTTAACTCCGTTTCCTACAGATAGTATTCTGCTGATTCATTTCCTGATGGTGCACTCAGGTTGATTGTTTTATTCTTTCGAAGAATGTTATAAGCTGCAGTTTGCTTAGGGTTGGGTGATGATGGTGTGGGCTGGGGTTTACAGTTGAGAAAGACCACTTTAGCTTAGAGGAAGAAGTATCCAATGTAGGTTCACCGAACATGCTGAGGAATTATTAATAAATAATTATATGCCTGGGTATGTGTATATGTATGTAGTTACATTTAATTTTTAACCATCATAGAATTTAAATTGAATACAAAAGGAGTCATACATATGGTAATGCAAAATTTTACACATTTTAAAAAAAGATTTTATTTATTCATGAGAGACACAGAGAGAGGCAAAGACATAGGAAGAGGGAAAGCAGGCTCTCTGTGGGGGCCCTGATGTGGGACTCGACCCCAGGACCCCAGGTTCATGACCTGAGCTAAAGGCAGATGCCCAACCACTGAGCCACCCAGGTGCCCTGATTTTTTGAACTTTCTAAAGCATAAAATGTTGTGAAATTTTAATTCAAATTTGTTATATAAATTGTAAAGACTGAGAAATAGCACATGACTTTGTGGTCTCTGCACAATTGTGAGCCCTGGAACGATAATGGACAAAAACTGAAAAGGAAGCAGCAAAGGACCAAAAAATATTTTTTGCCTAATTGGCTAAGTATTCACAACTAAACACTTAAATTTATTACTAAGCATCAAAAGATTTAGTGATTTTTTTCACTTCCACTTTTCAGAAAAATATTATAGAAAAGAGCCCACATGATATTTGGCAATATTTTAAAAATGAACAGAAATTTTTATTTTCATGTTATAATAGTTATAGAAAGTTTTCACCAGTTAGGTTGATTACACATACTCATAGGACTATTTTTATTGTAATGAATATGCAGTATTTTTTCTCTTAGTGGGTTCTTAATCATGAAGTTTTCTGAGGTTGTGTATATATAACCACTTTTTATTTTTATTTTTAAAATTTTATTTATTCATGAGAGACACAGAGAGAGGGGCAGGCTCCCTGTGGGGAATCTGATGCGGGACTCTATCCTGGGAGCCTGGGATCATGCCCTGAATAGAAGAAGTCACTCAACCACTGAGCCACCCAGGTATCCCAACTTTACCCATTTAAAAAAATTGTCTATTTACACTCCAATTTTGTGGGTAGAAAGAGTGGTCAATTCTCAGTCCTCATTTTATGTGGCTTATCAGTACAGCACTTGACAAAACAGGCCCCCCCCCTCTTTTTTTTTTCATTTTGCTTCCAGAGCATCACATTAGGTTGGCTTCCCTCCTGCTTCCCTGGGTGCATCTGTGAGTTGGTTTTGCTTCTTTCTCTTCTCTAGCCCAACCTCATAGCATAATTAGTGACTAGGATTTAATCGTGGGACCTTATCTACACTTATTCCTTCCAGTTCCAAACTTGTATATCCAATTGCCTAGTCAACTTTTCCTCTTGGATGTCTAATGGACATCTCAAACTGAATTTATCTAAACTGAACTCATGATTTACAACCTGTCTTCCAATCTACTCCTCCTATTGTTTTTCCCAGCTTGCAACCCCATTATTCTTCTTGTTTGGGCCAAAACCTCAAGCTCGTAGCTGACTGCTCTTCTTTTCTCATACTCCATGTGGAATCCATCAGGAAATTTCACTGGCAAAGACTTGGAAATGCAATCTGCCAACCTCACGACCTCCATCACCTTCCTGGTCCAAGCCTTCATAATCTCTCTACTTTATTATTGTCATGGCCCAATAACTGAACTCCCTGTCTCTTGTCCCTCCTTAGTCTCTTCTCAGCACAGCAACTAGAGTGATCTTGTTAATGCTTGATTCCACTCATGTCACTTTTCAGCTCAGAACTGTCCAATGGCTTCCCAAATCACTCAGCATAAAAGCCAAAGTCTTTTCAATTGCCTATAAAGCCTTATCCTTCTCCACCATCTCCTAGGCTCATCACTACTGCTCTCATTCTTGCTCACTCTGCTCCAAGCCCACAGGCTCTTCTGCTGTTCCTCTAACAATCCAAAGCTGCTTCTACACTAATGTCTTTGCATTCTGTCTCCTTCTCCTGGAAAGCTCTTCCCCCAGATACCACTCCCTTGCTGCTTTCACATTTTTAAAAGTAAATGTCACCTTCTCAACGAAACTTCCCTGATCATCCTACTGAAAGTGCAATCCTTCACTCCACTCCTTGCAGGTTCAGTCCTCTTGCCTTCCTTTGATTTGCCTTCAGAGCACTTGTCATCAACTGACATACAGTTTATTTATTTGATGGCTGTTTATCTTCTCATGTTAAGGCTTCAGATTCATGAGAGTAGGGATTTTTGCAGGCTTTGGAAATTAGAACTTATTTTAGCACCCAGAAGAGCATAATAGATACTCAATAACTGTTTGCTGAAACCTGTGGTGGAATGTCACAATTAAAATCCATAAGCACAGGAATTAAATATATATAATGTGGTAGCCAGTCTCCAAGGTGTGTCCCAATGATCCTTATCTCTTCCTAGCCATGCCCATGTCGACTCTCTCTCCCACAGGTATCAGGGTTAGTCTGGGTGATCGATAGAATAGGGATGATGTGTGGTTTCGGGAATAGTTAGTACAATTTCTACCTTGCTATCTTGGATCACTGACTCTGGGGGAAACCAGGGGCAATGTCAATTGCCCTACAAAGTGGGTCACGTGGCAGATGACTGAGACTTCCATCCAACCACCAACACCATTTTGCTAGCCTTGTGGTGAGTCATCTTGGAAGTGAATTTTCCAGCCCCCAGAGCCTTCACATGCCTGCAGCTCTAGCCAACCTCTTGACTACAACCTCATAAAGATCCCAAGCCAGAACTATTCAGCTAAGCTCTTTCCAAATTTCTGACCCACAGACTATATGAGATTTTTTTTTTTTACTTTTTATTCATTTTTATGTGAGATTTTTAAAAAATGAATATTTATTGTTGCCTTAGGCCATTCACCTTAGGGTAATTTGTTATGAAGAGCTAGTAACCAATACAGGTTTTTGTATCTGAAAGTAAGATGTTGCTCTAACAAAAATCTAAAATGTGGAAGAAGCGTTGGAACTGAATAGAGGATAGAAGTCTAAGTCTGAGGAGAGTGTTAAGTGAAGATCCAAAGGACTTTAAAGACACTGTTAGCAGAAGCCCGATAACCTTGAAGGAGCCTGGTGGTGTGAGCTTAATGGAAAATGTTACTGGGCATCAGAGAAAAGTGAGTCTTCCTTAGGTAGTGGTATATTTGTGACAAATGTACCACCTTTCCCAGGCTTTGGCTTAAAGCACCTCATATCTGTGGGCTTCTGTTGGGTTCTTTCTTGCCTCTTGATTTCAAAGAAACCAGTGATATTCCATGCTTTTATAACTTTAGACTGCTTTTAATTAAATTTCTGTATTGCAGAAATTCACAAGCACATACACATTCACTATGATTATATGTGTAGAGTTTTATGATAATAACAATAATTTAATTTCGAGAGTACGTGATTGCATAATCAGATACTACTTTTCCTTAACTTCAGAAATGGCACCCCCACGGTAATCCTGCTTTTCTAAGCCTAGCTCTCATGTGTCTTGCTTAAATTGTTGGTGATCTTTAAATAACTGTGAAGTGAATAAATGAATCTAATGTTACGTAAATATTTGTGGTTTGGAGTTATTATGAATAATGCCATGCAGGTTTTCAGTTTATGAAAGACCTACTAGCAATGAAAAGAATAATAGAATGATGTGGGGTGGTAATAAGATGAAGGAAATTTTGGGTTGAGGAGGCCTCTTCAGGGGAGCTGCTGTGTATTTTATTTTGTTTGCCCTCGCTGCCATGTGTTACTTTGATACAACTAGGAAATGTATTCCCTGATTAAATGTGAATGTAAGATTGTCTTTGATCGTATTATCTGTGAGTGACATCATGGCATTTAAGGAGACTGGGGACAATATTCTTTCAGTTTGGTCTGCACAGTTAGTTAGTAAGTGGTGCAACTCTTCTGAAAGGTCTCAAGGCCCAGACTTCTAGAAGCGTGTGGTGAGTGCCAAGGGACAGGAACAGAAGGAGGGTCATAGCTACAGCTTTGTGCCTGTACTCCAAGTTGACACTGTAATGAGATGAGCTTATTTCAGATCATTTTCTTGCAAAGACACCTTCTGGAGTGCCCCTACCGTCAAATCTCCAAGTCAGAGAGATGTGGAATGCCCCAGTGTGACAAAAACTGCTCTAACTTGTAACTCTGGCTTCCCCATCTGTCAAGAGATAAAAACGAATGCAGTAGCTACACATCTCTCTCACTTCCTCTCTCCTGTTCAGGGAGGACTGTGAGAATTCACAGTTGATCAGAAAGCAGAGTAACAACGGTATGTCACAGAAGAGCAAACTAGCAGTGAGATCCGTGAAATCTGGCAAAACACAGCCAGTGTCCGACACAGCTAGATTGGATTGCTGTTAAGGCAGTTCCCATCTTCAGACCTTGAGGTTGTCCAGAATCCTTTTTGTTAAGGAATGCCAAGGGCCAGGGGAATCCCTGTCTCACTATTTGCATATAGAATGAGAAGGAAATGCAGATTTGATCATTTGGTTTCTGTGTAACTTTATAGTCAAAGTGAAACTAGGATGTGAATATTAGTGTGTGAACCTTCTTAGTATGAAGCCTAGCTGCTGTGGCATTTAGGAAACCCGCTGTGTAATAGAATCACTCAAGGTATACGTTGTCCCTGCAACAAGTGACAACGATGACCACTCATGCTCTATAGAATCCATCGACCTATTGTTTGGACACAAGGGTGTGCGAATTTTTTTTTTTTAAGATTTTATTCCTTTATTTCGGATTGAGAGAGAGAGAGAGAGAGCAACAGCAAGCATGAGCAGGGGTGGGGGGTGTAGGTACAGAGGAAGAAGCAGACTCCCCACTAAGCAGGGAGCCAAATGCTGGGCTTGATCCCAAGACCCTGAGATCATGACCTAAGCTGAAGGCAGATGCTTAACTGACTGAGCCATTTAGCCACCCCAGTGTGTGAATTAACAATATTCCTGCCACATTTTCGTAGTGCTTGCATTCTAGTCCTCTGTGAATGGATTTACTTAAAAAAAAAAAAAAGCTTCAAAGATACCACGTGTTGATTTCTTTTCTTTGGTGGACAAGTTAAAATACATGATCATCATTAAAACAAATTGCTACCCAAAGACAATCACTGTTGACCTGAAAACACCAGGTTCCCCTAACTAATCTCCACTTAACCCACCAGATTAACTGATGTAGCCTACACTCTACCTGTAAAGCATCTGCTGCCTTCAGCAAGCTTAACACATGCCACTGGCATTCTCAGCATGCATCTGGGCATCTCTTCCACTAGTTGTGATGTTTGCCTGCCAAGAGTCAGTTTGTTTGCTCCCAAACATATTTAAAAAGGTTGCAGTTGAAATTTGGAATTATGTAAGTGATGAAAAAATAATGCAGAAAAAATAATTCAGAAAATCAGGCTGCTTTGGAAAGACTTGATAAAGGTGAGCCACACCAAAAACACAAATGAAAGAACTCTCAGGTTAGGTGTGGACAAGAAACTATAAAAGACTGAAAGTTAATCACTAAAATCTAGCAGGATTGCCCTCAGATTGCTTCGCAAATGTCTTTAAGTTTTTGTTCCACTTTAAAGAAACAAGAATATTGCAGCTGATGTATTAAGTGTGAGAGACTGAGTAGGTGGGTATTGTGATATTATAATTTATAATAAGAAATATATATTTAGTCTTTGCCTATTTCTGGAACCGCACTCCTAGAACCCTTAGAATTTTCAGAGACAGGAGAGCACTAAAAGTGCCTTTTGTTGTGTTAATGAGATGATTTGGGGAAAATACCTAAGGAATGGGGCTGGCTGAGAGAACTAACCATGTGACTAGTCTCCTAGAGAGGGGTGAGGAGCCCAGATGGAGTTCAGGCACCAGTGGCCAATGATTCAAATGAAGCCTCCATCAAAACCCAAAAGTATAGGGTTCTGAGAGCTTATGGGTTGGTGAAAACATGGGTATTTGGGGAAAGTGGTGCTTCCAGGGAACGTGAAATCTCCATGCCCTTTCCCCATACTTTACCCTATGCATCTCTTCCATTAGGCTGTTCCTAGATCATATCCTTGTATAACGAGCCAATAGTCTAGTAAGTAAACTGGATTCTCGAGTTCTGTGAGAGGTGCTAGCAAATTAACCGAACCCAAGGAGGGGGTCACGAGAACCTCTGATCTGTAGCCAGTGGGTCAGAAGCACAAGTGACAACCCAGACTTATGACTGGCATCTAAAGGAGTGAGGGTAGGGGGCAGTCTTGTAGGAATCTGACACCATCTCCAGGTAGATAGTGTCAGAATTGAGTTGAATTGCAGGGCGTCCAGCTGGGGTCAGAGAATTGCTTGGATGTGTGGGGAAAAACTCATGAGTCAGAATCAGTACTGGAACTGTTAGTTGGTGTTAGAACTAGAGGTGGTGATCTGAAGTGGGATGAATGTCAGGATCGTAGGTATAAAGTGCAAAATGAGTATAGACACTCTTATCAGGAAACTTATGTTCAAAAGCAGAAAAAAAAAAACAATAAAAATAGTAAATCCGGGGGCGCCTAGGTGGCTCAGTCAGTTGAGCAGCTGACTGTTAATTTTGGCTCATAATCTTGGGGTCAGGGGATTGAGCCGGGCGTTGGGCTCTAAGCTCAGTTTGGAGTCTACCCATCCCTCTCCCTCCTCCATTGCTCCTCCCTCCACTCTCTCTCTCAAATAAATCTTACTCATCTTATTTTATTGTAATAACTCAATGAAGGAATAAGGGGGTAGTGTTGTTCTCCCCATTTTATGAGATAGGGCAACATGAAGTTCCCTATTCTAGATAACCCAGGTGGTAAGCAAATCACTGGCATTCAAATGCAGGCAGTCTGATCCTTAGTCCATGCCAGTAGCCATTGTCTTCCACTCATCCTCAATTCTACAGCAAAAGATTTAAATGTTTTAAAGAAGAACAAAATTAAGGTATGTTTGAACCATTAATTTTTTTTATTGTGCCAGGATAAAAGTAAAAAGAAGGGTATGATGAAGTGAAGAAACCATGTACCCATCACTTATTTTCAATTCACGGCCAATCTGTAGTGCATCTACTCCCCCATTCACTTCCCCCCTGCTCTTGGAATATATTAAAGGGAATCTTAGAAAACATACTTTTATCTGTAAATTTTCCAGACTGCATTCTTGAAAGACAGGGACTTTTTTTTTTTTAATGTAACTAGAATACCGTCACCACACCTGAAAAATGAACAATAATCCCTTAACTCAATCAAATATCCAGGCAATATTTGAATTTCCCTGATTGTCTCAAAAATGTCTTGAGGGATTTTTCTTCCAAATACGATCCAAATAAGATTATTATAATTAGTCTCTCTTTAATTGTAATATCTTCCCCTTTTTCTCCTTGCAATTTATGTGCTAAGAAACCAAATCCTATGTCCTATAGTTTCCCATAGTCTGGATTTTGCCATTCTTCCCACCCTCAACGGTGTCATTGAAGACATTTCCCTGTTTTCCATAGTTCTTATAAGTTGGGAGTCATATTAGAAGTGCTGCAATCTGATTCAGGTTTTACCTTTTTTGGTACAAATGCTTTGTCGATGGTGATGGGACAGTTGTATCTCTCAGCTGCGTGTGTCCAGGAGTGTCAGCAAGTGTGTACTCTCTGGCTTTGTCTGTTTCTCTAAAGCTGGCATCCATCGTCCAATGCATTAATTAATTTATCAGGGGTTAAAAACAACACTATTTTCTTATTCCTACCTTTGCTATTATCTGGAATGTTTCCACCAGAACACATTTGACTTCATCAGCAATTTAGTTACCCTATGTTTGTACTATAGCAGCAGGTACACACTTGATACTTTCCCTTTTCCTTTGCAGTTTTCAAAATAATGACTTGTTTTCTAGTTCCTCTGAGAGTAACCAGGGAAGTTCTTTTTTCTGAGTACTTTGAAACCTCAAGGTTTAAAATATTGATGTGTTTCTGCTCAGTGCAGTTATTGATTCTCAGATTTATTTTCTGTAGCCAAGGGAAACCTCTTCCATTTGGCTCTTGGTCCTTTTGACACCATGTTCTAGTGTTTGATAGCTTCCTTGCTCTCCATGATGACAGAATGTTCCAGGCTCACCCTGTTGTATGTAATACCTTTAATGATATCTCTCCATATTAGTCTTTTTCAATGAGCTGATTCACAGCCAGAAGGCATGATTGTTAAGGCTTCCTAGATTCATCTTTCAGCTTTTATCTGATTTGCTATGGAGTTGGGCAACTTACTTTGCTTTGCCTCAGTTCCTGCACCTATAAAATGGGGGTCATAATAATTGCACTTACCTCACATGTTGCTACAAGGAGAAACTGAGTCAGTATATGTAAATCACTTAGAACAGAAGCTGGCACATAGTAAAAACCCTACAAAATGTTAGTAATCATCATTAGGTGTAATAAGACTGCTTTTAGTATACCATCCTTCTGAATTTTTTTTAAGTATGTCTTATGTACTTGTGATCATACTTTATACTGATTGGTTTCCTTTCATTGTTCCCATAACATAGCAACATTCGCATTTCAGATCATTTAACAAACCCAAGTTCTAAAAACCGTGTAAAACTATCATGTGCTATGTACCATAATTTGCCAATCAACATGCTTTCCAATAATCGTCAGGTGATTTCCATTTTTTCCCTATTATAAATAATGGAGCAGTAAATATCTTTGCAAATGGAAGTTTGTGTCCTCCTTTGCATTGAGCACTCCTTTACTACAAATTTCCAAAAGTGGAATGAGTGTTATCTAAGTCATGACCAGACTTATCTCTCAGTGGTTTGTACTGATGCACATGCATTTGAGTTTTTCGCAGTTTAAAAAAATGTTAATAGACTGTCAATTATTTTTCATGTTCTCTGACAAAAATCCAATGATAAAAATAAGCCATTTTGATCCATCAGTTCTATTGATAAGACACAGAATAACATGGTTGCCATCTCTCAGCTGCGCATGTCCAGGAGTGTCAGGCTGAGTCAAACCAGTGAGGTCCGGGGAAATCTGACTGCCACCGCCTTGAATGTGGTGGGAAAAAAAAAGAAGAAGAAAAAGAAGAAGAAGAAAAACCCCACCCAGCGCTTTGAGTGATCTAGTAATTGGGTTCTGCCCTCTTCTGAGCTGACTTGAGACCACAAGTCACGTGAAACAACCACGAAAAGATGGTTAACAGCTCAGCAAGTGTGACTTGGGCTTGACAAGTGTAAAAGCGTGCTGGGTGGGGGAACACGGTTAACTCCTTCAGGGCCCCGCTGCCTCCTCTCCGGCTGCCTGGTACCCAGGGCTGAAATCTGACCCACCAGGGTTGGAGCCCTGAGGCTTTCTGCAGGTGTTGCCCTCCCAGGAGGGGCTTCCCAGAGGGGCACGCTTATGCAATTTACCCACCCACAGGAGGTGTCACTTTCGAGTTCACACTAAGGCTTTGTGTGTGTGCCACATGTGGTCCTGATAATCCTTCCCAGTCAGGAGCCTTAAACTTGACAGGAAAGGGAGCAGGAAGGGTGCTTAACTATTGCTTCTCCAGTCACCTCCCTGTGGAATCTTTCCATCCTTCCCTCGTGAAATTTGCTTAAAGGAGTTCAGATGCCTGTGTTAAAATATAAGATGACTGGTCCCCAAAGGCTGGGAACCCCAGTGTGCATTACCCGTGCCACTCCCAAACCCTACTACAGCTCCCTACAGCTGCCGCCCTCTCCCAAATGGCTATCTTGAGGTAGCCGACCTTGCAGCCACTGGATAAGCCACAGGAACGAAGTCAGAAAGATGTGGAGTTGAAGTCTTCTTTCACTGATAATATCTGCGTGAGCTTGGGTTCCTTCTTATCTCAGATTCGGGCAATAAAAGCTCCGACCTTCTGCCTGGAAGGGTGGGTATGAGGAATGAATGAGATACCACATACAAAGTGCCTGGCATGTTCTATGTGTTCAGTAAATGTGAACTCACTCCCCTACTGTGCCTTTGAGTCACTTTCTGCCCCCCCTCCCTGCCTACTCTGGTCCAGGTTTTGCTATGGGATGGGTTTCTTCCTTTGACAGGAATAGTTTTGTTTCTCTATGTTCCAGAGTCTTGGCTCTGGCATTTGCATACCAGTGGAGCAGGAATGGAAAACAAGACCCACTCACTACTGAAGCGTACCCGAAGGGTTGCTACCTCTAGGAGCTAGTCATTTCCCCTAGTTCCCCAAGTAGAATCCGGTGCTTCTCTCAGGCATCAGTACTGTTTAGTGTGCACACACCTCTTCCCCTCCAATGCACATGAGTCAGTCATACGGGTGAAATGTTCCTGTCAGCACTCACTCAGGTGAATTGGTTCTCAATATTTGAAAGGAGAGAGAGGGAAAGAAGAAGAATGTTCTGTGCCAGAGTCCTGGCTTAAGTGTTTCTCGTCCGCTGGCAAAAGCAGAAGGAGCCTAGCCCCACTCAGCCTTGGGGAGACCCCTCCCTCCCACCATCTGTTTAAAATTAAAATATTGGCATATGCCAAAGAAAGGTTTGAACTTCCCCACTGCTCCTCCTGGCTTCTGTCACAGAGGGAGGTAGAAGAGGAAGATGATTACGTGACAGCCAAGCCATCCTTCCATTCCAAGGAGAAAAGTCCAGATTCATGTCCTGAAGTAGTGTAGCAGGGCAGAGGTCTGGACTCAGAAGACCAAGTTCCTGTCCTAGTTCTGTCCTTAGCTTTGTGAGCTGGGCTCGACTCTTTGTCTTCTGGGAAAAAAAAGTAGGTTCAAGCATAGGGGTCTTGACTCAGAACTGCCTATGAAGTATCTTTGCCAAACAATTAAATGTGAATTGAGCCAAACAACTACATCTAACTACCAGTTGACAGGAGATACAGGGGATGGAGGAACATAGTAAATGACATTGTAGTGACATCATGTGAGAAGTTTTGCCGGGCAAATGACTATTTCTTCAACAAAAGAATGACAGGGGGAGAAGGAACCTTAAATATTAGAGATTTAAGAGATTTATTAACCAAATGCAATGTGCGGACAATTTTTGGTTTCAATGCAAATAAACCAGCTATAAGAATACATCTATGAGACAACCTGAGATATTTGAACAGTGTTTCGATATTTGATATTAAGATATTATTGTGATTTTCTTTATAACACTGTCATTATAATTGTGTTAAAGTCCTTTTTTCTTAGAGAGACCTTTTAAAGTATGCACAGATCATGGAAGGATGGTATGATACAGAAACAATACATACAGGATATACTTTAAAATAATCTAGTAGAGGAGGAGTGGATGGGGGATGGATGATGAAACAACATCTATTCTGTGTTAGTAATTATTGCGAATAGTCAATGGATATATGGGGGTTTATTTATAGTATTCTCTCTAATTTTGTGTGTTTGGAATGGTTCATCATAAGAAGTCAAAGTGTACAAGAGAATGTGGGTTTTAGAGAGGGATGATTACCTCTTATTGGGCCAGTTAACCCTTGACTCAGTTTCCCCATGAAGACAAAAATAGCACCTACTTCTTGGGCGGATTGTAGGCACAAGGAAAGCACTTAGTAGAGTGCCTGGCACATAATATGTGCCCTTTCAGTGTTAGCTCTCATTATTAATAAAAATAAGAGGTTTGTGCCAATTCATCTCTATAGTTCTTTCCAGTTGAAAGAATATCTGATTCCAACCTGTTCTATCGTACTCATGTTCACTTCTCTGGAAACTCTAACTTCCTCTTACGTGCATGTCCCTTTGCCCGGGGCATCCAGACACCTCACCTGGGTGGCCAGGTGTCAGTTCCATAAAGCGTGTTGGACGGACTCCTGGATTGGCAGGTGCAAGTTTCTGATTTCCTCACCTGCTCACTCACTATCTGGCTCTTTTTTCTAGCAGCTTCCTGTCACCTGAAAAGGGAGCTCAAAGCTTCAGGGGGAAGGGAAAAGCTTGGGATGGAGGAGGGTGAGTGAGGATGTAAGCTGCATCCTCACTCCCCGACTCCTTCTCAAGCTCTGGACCCTTGGTGGAGGAGGGTGAAGTGAGGGGCCCAAAAGGGAAGTGGCTGTCTCCTCTTGGCTCTGTGTCTCCCTGGCAGTGTGGGCAAGTCACATGTCTTCACTGAACCTGTCTCCTTGTTTGTAACACGAGGACAATAGTACTCATGCTTTTGTTAATACAGAGTGGTAATCAAGAGTGCTAACTTCAGAGCTGGACTGTGGGGTCGGAGTCCTGGCTGGCTCTGCTTTGGACTAACTGTCTGATCTTGGACCCCTGGGTGGCATGGTTTCCTCGCTGGCAAAATGGGAACAGTAATAATCCTATGTCATAGGATTGTCATCAGGACTAAATTGAGTGATACCTGGCACACAGATGGCACACAGAACATGTTGTTACTGTCTTCATCACTGCCATCATTTTGCACGGTGCACTTTGAGAGCTCACTCGTGTGCCTGACACCTCACCTAAGGCCTGCTTTTAGACCTGCTGAGTTCCCACACCAGCCCTGGAGTCCTCCACCAGGAGTCAGGCCAGTACTCTGTCCAGTGGATATGTCATAGACCAGGGTCACATGAGAGGAAAGACTGTGTTACACTCTCCCTGATTTCAGATCTTTCCTTCATTCCAAGTCAACCTGGGGCTAATATACTTCCAAAGGTGAACCTGGGATGGGATGGGACAGAGGAGAAGAAAGGAAGAATGGAGGGTCACATTTTGTGTGTGCAGTAAGAGAACTTCCCCAGAAAGACCAGTGATGGAGGTTCAGCTGGGAATATCTTAGCTTCTTCCTAGTTCTGCCAAAGAAAACACATTCTCCACCCTGGCTACACCCAACTCCTCATTAGAGGCGCCTTGAGCCATGAGCCTGTAGGTCAGGTGGGGGCCCATCGTTTGGTGCCTGGAGCTCTTAGTTACTCTCCTTTCTGGAGTGGCAGCTTAGCACCTCAAAGCTTTTGGCTCTGAATCATTACTCAGCATTGGATGGAGCCCAATAAACATGCAAAACAAGGATGGAACCCAAGAAATGTGGAAAATAAGAATGATGAGAAGCAATAAGAGACTGGAATCAAATGCAATAGCCCTGTGGAAAATAGGCCTCTGGTCTGAGCTTGGTAGAGGGGTTTGATGTAGGTATCCAGGGGTTGGGGGCCACTCAGTTCTAAATATCATCCCTCAGAATTACAGAGCATGACATTTGGTCACTGGGTTCCTGTAAGGCATCAAATCTACTTCCTGACTTGAAACCTCACACTAATAAATATGCAATCCCATAAATAAACCCCATTCCTTTCCTCCCCCTGATACCCCATCCCAATCTCCCAAACCATAGAACTACAGGCTGGGAAACTTGTAAAGACAAATAGCCCTTGTGCTCCCTCCTCTGGGTATTGAGAAAGATCTGGAATAGAATTAGCTTTGTGGGGATTTCCAGGTGCTGAATCCCTCGAGCATGTTTGAACTAAGCTTGTCTGTTTTCACCTGCCTGACAAGGGGTGGGCCAAGCCACACCCAGTCATGCCAAGTCCTGAGTCCAAAGTTTGTCACAGTGTCTCAGCAAATATGTCAAGCCAGATTTAACTGAAACAAGGTTGAAATAATTAACAACCACAATACCAAAGCCCAGAGATAGTGATACACCTTTTAGTGTAGTATATCTTCCAAAGTGTAGTTAAAGAAAAATCTTAGTTCTGAGTAAAAGAAGCATGTGATTTCATGTAGTTTGAGTGTCAGAATCTCAATATCAGTGATCAGGTGTGTGTATGAGGGAGTGGGGAGAGGGTGGCAAGGGAGTTTGGTCTGAAGCATCATAGTTGGAGATTTTTTTTTTTTCTGCCTCGGGCTTTATAACGACAAAGAAAGGGTTGGTTGAAAATGACAGGGCCCACTCTCCACAATGAGAACCATGTTAGACTTAGCATACATAAAGTATATAGGCAACAAATTATGAAGGAGGGAGTTTCAAACTGCCTCCCACTTTCCATAATATGTCCAAGCAATATAACACTTTCCCTGTAGGACTTTCTTTTCAATAGTGGAAGGGATTGTGAGGCCCCAGCACTTCTGGAAATGGAGAGGATACTTATGCATCTGTAAAGGAACGCTATGCACTGAATTCTGTCCCTGCAAAAAAAGATAAGTTGAAATCTGACAAGGGATTTATATCCAGAATATATAGCAAACTCCTAAAACTCAACAACAACAACAAAAACAAACAACCCAATTCAAAAATGGGCAAAAGTCTTGAATAGACATTTCTCCAAGAGGATATACAATTGGACAGCAAGCATATGCAAAGATGCTCATCACTAATCATCAGGAAATGCAAATCAAAACCCAATGAGACACCACCTCACACCCATCAAGATGGCTACTATCAAAAAACAGAAAATAACTAGTGTTGGTGCAAATGTGGAGAAAATTGGAGCTCTTATGCACTGTTGGTGGGAATGCAAACTGGTACAGCTGCTGTGAAAATAGTATGGTGAGTTTTCAAAAAATTAAAAATAGAATTGCCATATGATCCAGCAATTTCACTTCTGGGTATATACCCAAATGAATAGAAAGCAGGATCTTGAAGAGATATTTGTACACCTATGTTCATTGCAGCGTTATTAAAAATGTTTAAAACATAGAAGTAACCCAAGAATCCATCAGTAGAAAAAAGGATAAGCAAAATGTAGTACACACACACACACATACACACACACACACAGAGTAGAATATTATTCAGCCTTAAAAAATATTATGCAACATATTCAGCAATATGCTACAATATGGATAAGATTTTAAGACATTTTGCTAAGTGAAACAAGCCAGTCACAAAAAGATAAATACTATATGATTGCATTTATGTGAGGTACTTACAGTCGTAGTAAAATGGTGGTTGCCAGGGCTGGGAGAAGGAAGGGGATGGAGGTTTAATGAGTATAGAATTTCAGTTTTACAAAACTGTAAGAATTGTGGAATGCAAGGTGAAGATGCTTGTACAATAAGATGAATGCATCTAATCCCACTGAACTGAAACTTAAAAATGGTTAAGATGGTAACTTTTACAGCATGTGTATTTTACTACTATCAAAATAATTGGGGGAAAAAAAAGAGAAAAATCTTCTCTAGAATTTTATGGTCCCAGGTAAATACCATGAGAATAAAAACATAAACTAGGCCTTTTCAAGATGCTCATATTCAACATCAGATAGCTTTATTAATAAACAGTAAGTGGTGCTATGCCAAATAAATAAAATCTTGGCTTTTGATATTTTCATTCAAAAGGGTAAAAGAAACTAATTGTGTGTTACTATTCATGCTGACAATAAGGGGCAAGTTTTAATTTAAATAAATTCTTTAAACATTAAAAAAAAAAAAAAGATATGTTGGGTTTCTAGTCCCCCATTGCTCAGAATGTGACCTCATTTGCAGATAGGGTCTTTACGAAGGAAATCAAGTTTAAAGCGAGTTATTAGGGTGGGCCCTAATCCACTAGTGTCCTCACAGAAAGTGAAATTTGGACACAGACAGACATAGAAGAAAGACAACATGAAGAGACACAGGGAGAAGATGGCCACCCACAAGCCAAGAAGAGAGAGGCCCAGAACAGATTCTTCGCTCACAGCCTGCAGAAGGAACCAATGCTGCAGACACCTTGATCCCAGACTTCTGGCCTCCAAGATTAGAAGAAAATAAATTTCTGTTGTTTAAACCACCTAGTCTGCTCTACTTTGTTATGGCGGCCCTAGCAAACAAATACCAGAGACACCGGTGATTCTGTGATGCACCCCTTAGCTGTCTCTTCAGGGCCTGCTTGATCAACAGTGTGGAGAATCTTAGGGGTCCCCACTCTGGCTCCAGTCCCTCCTCATGAGGAACCATTGTAAACCCATGACTAGGGGGGCTAGAGCTGGCGAGACAGTCTATGATTGAGTCCCTCCCTCAGTCTAGAGCAACTGTGGCCCAGATGATCCTACGTACATTGAACCTTCCATTATCTGGTGTTTCTACACACAGATAGCCCCTGGTCTTCCTCTTCTTGGAGTGACCTGGGTTTGATCTCCTTTAATTTTCTGTCTTCCTTCAGTGCATGGTGATAATGGAAAAGGTGTGATGGCTCCTTTGGTGGAAGAATTTTACCTGGAGATTTCATTGAAGATGGCCCCTCTGTCTGTAACACTGCGACACTTGCCGAGAATGGTCACTAACCATCCTCTGAGCAATGCTAACAGACAATTACTGCTTCAACATTTGCCCTACCATATCATTTGGTTTTACTGAACATCTAGATGAAGCAGCTAGTTGCCCCTGACAGTGACTGCCATGGAAACCCAGGCTTGACTTGCAGCCACCATGGCTGGTTCTGTTTTAGTGAGGGACCCAGGCTGATGAGCACGTCTATCAGCTGAAGCCTCTGTTGCTTTAACTCTTTTGGATTCTCGGTCACACTCTCACCATTTGCAGATCAATACCTATGATTTCTGAGGTTGTCAGGCAAGAAGGGGATGGTTTTGAAAAGTCTACCCCCATTTCCGGAAACCCAATTCAAAATGCACTATAAAACTACAAATACATAACACGAACACACGTTTGTATTTATTTGTATTTTCATAAAGAAAATAGGTAAGAAGACAAAGCAAGAATGATTACCAACAAAGGAGCGAGGGAAGTAGAGAACTGGGATGAAGGGGTAGGAGACGACGATGAACCTTCACAGGTGCTTTAGAGTTCTAACTTTTCCTTTTTTTAAACAAAATGGTTTTTAATTGAAATATAATTAACATACAGTGTTATATTAGTTTCAGGTGTACAATACGATTCAAGAAGTATTCTGACCTTTGAGTCATATACTTGAATTACCTATTAAAAATCAATTTTTATTTTTTTTAAAGATTTATTTATTTATTCATGATAGACATGGGGAGAGAGAGAGAGGCAGAGACACAGGCAGAAGGAGAAGCAGGTTCCATGCCGGGAGCCTGACACAGGACTCGATCCTGGGACTCCAGGATCGCGCCCTGGGCCAAAGGCAGATGCTAAACTGCTGAGCCACCCAGGGATCCCCAAAATCAATTTTTAATTTAAAAAAATGCACCGTCTGTTGAAAAGATTCTCAAAGTCCTATTTTTGTTTATGAAACACACCCTACGTAATTTGCTAAAAGTGATATTCCTTTACACGCTCACATTACCCTATGTTTAAAAATGGTGACAGTCTATTTGTTTGGCATAAACGAGAACCTGTAGAACGTGTTGATGATAATGCCAGAATGTGCGCTCAATGCTAGAGTAGGATTTTGGAAGACTTTGACCTCATGGTTTGGGCTTCACGAGAAACCAGCTGAGTGGCCTTGGACTAACCACTGAACCTTTCTGTTCCTCATCTCTTCCTCTGTAACTCCAGCTTAATTCCACCTGTTTACTGTGCTCTCAGGTTTGTTTCGTAGCCCCCATGTGAAAATATTTTGAAAGTGCCATCACCACCATCTTGACAGTTTCCAATCGAGCATGTGAAGCTAAAGGCCATTGCAGAACATACGAAGGCTAAAATGAGACCTGGTACAGTTTCTAGAATATTTGTGTGTGTCTCTCTGGCACTGTCCAGAGACTAGAGTCCCTCAAAGGATGGATGTAGATTTTTTTTTTTTCCCAACTCTCACTCACACCAAGCAATTTGCTAAGAGTTGGAAGGGTTGTTTACTACTACTACTACTACTACTATTACTACTACTACTACTACTAATAATAATAATAAAGGTAGAGGCAAAGGGAGGCATAAAGTAGTCTCTTCGTCTGGGCCAGCAAAGGAACTCTGGTCCTGCAAACAAATGACAAGTAGTAAGAATGCTTGGTGGTGGCTTAAGATATTTAAGCTTCTAATCCTCTTGCTTCCCTCCCCTAAAAACACACGAAATTAAGGAACAGGCAAGAAAGGTGGTAAAGATTCCTGGAAGAGGTTTCAAGAAGGAGACAGGAAAAACAAGAAAATAAAGAGCACAATGTGTCCTGACACGTAGATATATATTTCCCTTTAGATTTCTCTTCCCCCTAGAACCATATCCAGGATTTTGTCTTTTCTTAACAAGAGTTTGGAAGGAAAGTTTGACATAATCCCCAGAACTGTAAAACCTCTTTGTGTGGCCGTCACCGGAATGCTTTTCTTACATTCCCTCAAGAAGCCAACCTACAATGTGGCAAGTTCTGGAAGCCAGGAAGGGAGGTGGTAATCTGAGCAGGGCTGCAGGGCGGCTCCCCTAGGCGCGGCGGTGCAGGGCAGGCGAAGGCGGAGCCCCAGCTCCTCCCGGCCTCAAACTGGGCCCCTCCTAGTGCCCCAGGGGAAAAGGAGGAGAGACCTACATTTAAAAAGGCAGGAACCTACCAACTGCAGAAATCCTAAAATGCCGGGTGCTAATTCCCACTTGGGAGGTCAAATTAAGGTCAGAATAATTAACTAAGCATCTCTCTGAAAACCTCCTATTTTAAGGGGTTGGGCCAGGCTGGCAACACCTCAAATCATTAACTAAACCTAACTTGGTCTTTAAAACTTAACCTAGGACTGTTTTGTTTTGTTGTGTTGTGTTTTTGTTTTTGTTTTTGTTTTTGTTTCTTTGCCTGAGCCAATTCTTCTGGTGGCATTTCTGTTACTTCCTGTTTGTGACTGAGCTTTCCTTGCCCTACTTCCTTTTGGGGGGGCTTGGGTGGCCTGTAATACCATTTCCATTTAGATGTATGGAAAAGGTGTGTGTGTGTGTGTGTGTGTGTGTGTGTGTACACACGTGCATGCACACGTGCTGGATTGGAAGGGAAGGAAATAATAACTTGCGTTCAATTTCTATGTTCTAAAACTCTTTTTCTCATACAGTCTCATTCTTTCATTTACTTTCCACAACAGCAGGAGGGGTTAAGCAGTATCATTATGCTCAAAGTGGAGATAAACTGAAGCTTAAAAAGGTTAGTGTTCAAGGTCACTCATCTAATACAGGAGCAGAACCTGAGTCTGACCCCCTTGAGTCTGAATCCAAATCTGAAGTTCTTTTCGTTTGACTCTTGAGGGAGAAGCCAAAATTTAATTTGATTGGCCAAATTCTATTCAGAAGTATTTGCTCCATTTTAATTACAGAGTTGATTTCTGAAATGTAAAGAAAAGACTCAGCTCAGGCCTTTCACCAGAGCAATGGAACAATTCTTGAGGCTCTGCTATTTCGTTTTTTTGGCAGCATCTCTGCAGTCTTACAACATGGCTATTTCCAGGGCCAGGCTGGGGTGTTCCTGCTTCCCCTGAACCCCGGGGTGCGTTGTCAGTGGCAGGCAATAGGGGGAGCATGTGTGTAAGAGGAGGGAAGCCACTTGGGCTCAAGCAGGAAATGTCTGAGATCATGTGTCCTTAACAGGCCTGGATTGGAAAAGTTGCGTGTATGTTGCTGGTTTTGTTTTTTTTTTTTTCTTCCCTGACTGAACCCTTAAAACTCCAGCCTTCTCTGCAAAGATTTGTGCTTACTGATTCGTAGGGTGGAAAAAATCAGCCTGAGGGAGCTGTAAAAAGAAGTCACCTTTATGCCTACTGGGCCAAAGGGAGTGAACTTCTCAGTCTCCACCTTGCCTCTGAGGAAAGGCTCCAGCTCTGGGCCTCAGCAGGGCAGGGTAGGCCCTTGAAGCTTTGTCTCTGTGTCAGGGGAGAAGACACAGAGGCCCAGACAATGGGTTGTCTTGGGTTCTGAGAGGAGAGAAATTTGTCCAGTTGGTAGCAAGAGAATTAGAATGTCCACTGCAGGAATGGAGAGATGTGTGTCTTTTTTTTTTTTTTTAAAACTATATTTCTGCCTTCCAGAACAGTGCAGGTGGCTGGCTTGGCTCTAGGTACTTTTACAAGGTACTAACTCTGACAGAGCCTGTTAAGTTATGCTGCTTTTGACAAGGGCCTTGAAGTGAGATGGAAAAGAAACAAATACGTCTGGCATTGCATGACCCTAAGCCCAGAGTGAGGCTGGGGAGAAGCTTCTGAGGCCTGTGCTAGTTCTGGAATGGCTTTGAGTGCTGACAGGCCACTCTGAATCTGGGGTGTAGCCTTCTCTCTTTTTTCTTTTCTGGACCCAAACTGTAATTTCTTAACCTGGGAAAGAAAAGTTGCAGGGGGGAGATATTCTGAGGGCTGGTTGGCAACAATCTCCTTTCCAGCTGGAGACAAGAAGCAGGAGCTAATGTTGGCCTACACTTCGGATTTGTATATAGAAGATAATTGATCTTGTGTTGTGAATGGAGGTTATTTACAGAAAACATGTTTTGGTCTTGGTTCCAAATACACATGAAATTTGTACTCTAATGCACTTGTTCCTGATTTTTTCTTTTCTTTTCTTCTTTGGCTTCAAATGTTGACTTTGTTGGGTATTTTTCTAGAGCAGTAGAAAAGATCTTAACCAAAATTTAAAAGTCCTACGTAGGCATCTCTGTCTTCATGATGTGCTAAGGATCAAAACTCCCTTCACTGTGAATAAGTTTAAAAAGATGTAATCAGGGTGACCAAAATGAAAATGGACTAAATGGTGACCCACTAAGAATAGGTGGTACTAATAATGGTCTCTGGATCTCCGTTCTCATCCAGATTTCCCCTAATATAAAGTGATACCTGCTCCTCGTTTATACCTCTCATCATAGCAATACCTATATGTCCCCTGATATAAAGTGATACCTATATGTTAAGTTATGTGTTATAAGGAATTTAAGTACTCTGGAATGTTTCTCACTTCTCAAGGCCAATCAGGAAATTTACACTTGCAAAAACCCTAGTGCAAGTAGGTCACTTACTTAATCACCTTTGATGGAGAACCCACTATGCTAGGCATAGGAAACAAAGGTGAAGATCCTTTCTTGAATAACTTGCTGTCTGGTGCGAGGCCTCATGTTCCCTTGTACGTGTGCTTATACATGTGAGTGGCCAGAAGACTATCCTGAGAGAATGCAGCAAAGACAGTATAAATCTACCTGCATACACCATAGTCCTTGCTGGGGTTAGGGCCCAGGCTACGAGGGCTGGAATCCTGGCTCTACCGTTTGCTAGCTGTGTGACTGGGGCAGATTTCTGAACCTGTCTGAGACTCAGTTTCAACATTTTTATAATTATGGGAAGAATAATGGTACCCATGTCACGGGTTTGTTGTTTTTCTGTGAGGATTCAACGAGCTGCACCATAGTAAGCAGTCCACGTGTGTCGCTGGTGATAACGAAAATGTGGTGGTGGTGGTGGTGGTGGTGGGGTCAGGATGAGGGAGAGGAAATGGAGAACAGCAGGGTCAGGAGTTTCAGTGGGGGAAAAGAGGGGAATGTGAAGGGTAAAGAACATTCTGGAAGAGGCCCCCCATTGTGCTCTAATAGCCCTCCAAGATGTGCACTGGAGTTTAAGAACCACTGAGCTGTGTGGGAAGCTGTGGATTTTTTTTTTTTTTTAAGATTTTATTTATTTGAGAGAGAGAGAGAGCTCCAGTGCACAGTGGGCGGAGCGGTAGAGGTAGAAGCATACTCCCCGCTGAGCAGGGATTCCTGAGCAGGGATTCCAACAGGGCGCAGGATTCCAGGACCCCAACATGGGGCTCGATCCCAGGACCCCGGGATCGTGACCTGAGCCGAAGGCAGATGCTTAACCAACTGAGCCTCCCAGGTGCCACCCAGCTGTGGATTTTAAGTAAGGGGATGATATGCTTGGATTTCTGTTTTGGGAGAGAACACAGTGGTGGCTGTTAGTGGGATGGGTCCGAGATGGGGTACAGGAGGCAGGACAACGGGTCTCAGGGAGGAGGGATGAGGAGCTAGGGAATATGTAGGGAGGGGGTGTGTGGGTAGGACAAGAGAGGTAGGGGTCCCGGGACTAGCTAGAGGACATAAAATAGGAAGCAGACCTGGTTTAGTCATTGGACTTAGGGGCGAGGAAGAACGGGAGGCGAGGGTGAGCCCAGGGACAGTGAACACAGGGCTTTTAATACCAATGACTAAACAGTGCCTCTGTGGTCTCACAGAGGCCGCTCAAGGGCCCCTCCTTGTCCCCCTGCGAGGTGACTGACAGCGCAGATTGGCATCCGTGCAGGAGGTCTGGCTCCTCTGGAATGCGCCGTGCTCTGCAACCACAGACACCACCTCCCCGGTGCCCCCCACGGCCCAGGGAGTCATTCCTGGTTCCTGCCACATAGGCGATGACTCACTCTCCCAGAACAGCTGGTGACCACTGGACTTCTCTCTTCCACAGTTTGGGAGCATTTCCAGGACCTGCCCCTACTACCCAACCCCCCCAAAATGAAGGCGCTTTGACGTACCCTTTAGTGCGAGCTCTCTTAGAAGAGCCGGCCACCCACATCTCTGGGATCGGAGCAGCTCTGCTCCAAAATTATACTCACATTGTTGTTCTGTCTGCCTCTTAACTCAGATTATTAACCCTTCCTATTGCCACATCCGAAGTAGAGAGTTTGCAAGAGGGAAGGTAATAGTAGATCCAGTAACAATGACACGTCTTTCCTTTAAAGCCGGGTTTCTTAGGTGTGTACCCCCATCTACATCAAGATCACTTGCGGTTTGGGTAAAAATGCAGATTCCCAGGTCCTACCATACACGGACTGAATTGCTAGGAGAGGGAAGTGGGGTCAGAAAACCAAGGAATTTATATTTTAATTTTTAATAAGCATCCACAAGTGAGTCTCAAATTACCAACTGAATAGCAACAGTGATGGCTCTAGAATTTTGCTTTCTGGCGTTTCTGACTCACTATGCAGCCAGAACGACCTCAGTCCTCTGGGCTCCTCTAGCTCACTTGGAGGAAGGCAGTGCATCCTGCCCTGGGGAGAACAGCCACTCTAGAGGCTACCAAATCAGTGCTACTGATGTTCTGTTCATCTCTTGAGGTCCTGGGGGGCAGCAAATTAGGCACAGGCACATAAAACAAGTCAAACATATCTGTTCTATTGATTGTCTATTTAAGACAAATGCAGGGTGTTTGTCTGGCTCAGTCCACGGAGCAGGTGACTCTTGATCTCAGGGTCATGAGTTCGAGCACCACATGGGGCAGACAGTTTACTTAAAAATAAAGAACAAAGAGAACTTCTTTAAAAAAAAAAAAAAAAAGACAAATGCATTCTCATATTCAAAATAGTAGTGTTGGGTTACATTACAGTATTCTTCTTTGAAAAGACTAATTTAAATGTGCTCCCAAATTCCAAGTAGTGGTATTAACTCACCCCCCGCGCCCCACCTCCTCCCCCGCCCCGGTAAAATAGTTTTGATTGCTTATTTTAGTTGGAGTAATGGATTTCTACTAAATGAAATCCTCGTTCACCTTTTCCCTTTATGGTCAATGACTAACTAAGATCAGCAAAGCAATTTGTGTGTGGACCTAACTCGGATGCTGTGCGGAGTTTAACTGAGCCCCTGATGGTGTTACTGGAAGGCACTATCGTCAAAGTGGAACATGGGAAACTGAGGAACATGGAAAAGCAAGAGGCACGTAGGTTCAAAACCTCTACTGAGAAACAAATTCACTAGAGGGTTCTGGGTAATTGGATTTGGTTTTCTTGTTCAGCAAGTATTCACTGAGGTCTGAACATAGCATTGACCTAAGGGCTGGAGGGATAGGAAGGCAGAAAAGGCTCGAACCGCACCCTTGGGGAGCCTACGGTCAGGCTGGCAAGATGAGACAAGCAGTTCAAGATCAAATACCAATACTAGGCAGTAAACGTTAATGAGCGGTTGGACATCACGTGCTGGCATAGGAGGCAGAGAGCTCACCCAGGCAGGAAGTCGGAGGACCTGGAGCTGCCCTGAAAAGTTGCAAAATATAGGGAGAGACAGATGAAAGTGGTGGGTCTCTATGTAGAGACCTCGTGAGCAAAGGCACAACACTGGGAAGAGACAGTCCCTGCTGGGCCCAGGGAGCAAAAAGGTGTGGAGGGAGTCCCGGGGCTAGGGCTGGAAATGCTAAAAGATGACGTTCAGGTGTCATTTCTAAGCATTTACCAAATATTTACAATGGGTCAGGCACTTTGTTCAGACCTTGATGGACATTTTCTTGTTTGGGTCTTACAACAGCCCTGCGGGGCCAGAGTTATCCCATGTTCCATTTTAATGTGGGGACCTTGGGGTTCAGAGAGCCCATAACTAGCCCAAAGTCATGTTGCTAGCGGAGGAGAAGCCAGGAGCCAAACCCAGGTCTACTAACTTTCAAAGTTTGTGTGATTCTTGAGGGTTATTTTGTCCTTTTTTCCTCTTTTTCAGACCCTATTGCTGCTTGCAAGAGAGGCTTAGTGGGGAGAATAAATCAAGGCCAGGAGCCTAGGTGACCCTCTTGCCCTGGTGGCCTGTAGCCTCTGCCTAGAGAAGGCCGTATTTCTTGTCCCACTCACAGAGCCCCAGAGTGGCACCAAGGCCGGAAGGGGTGCGCCGATATTCCTTCTTTGGTCCTTTTGGTCCTTCTGCTTTATGTCTGCACTTTTGAGATCTCTGATAGTATTTCCTTAAAAGCAGAAAAATGAGAAGCTGTTACCTACCCTATGCTAAATACTCTGTGTGCTGTGCAGACTTCATTGGATTCAAATTTAATCACGAGTAACTGAAAACTCCCTCCAAATTGAACTCATTCAAAAGTTAGTCCATTCCTTTCTCTTGTAATGAATCCAGAGGGAGGTGGCTTAAGGGCCACATAGAGTGGTTCTCTCAAACTTCACAGGAGTACGGGTCTTTCTTCTCCCTTTGCCACATCTTTAGTGTTCTGCCTCTTGGTGCCAAGAGGGCTGCTTGAGCTCTAGCCATCACTTCCACATTCTAACCAGCAGGAAAAAGAAGAGGGCAAGAAGGCATTTCGTTTCCAATTGGAGGACCTGCCCTAGAAATTGCCCATGACCTTGCCATGTGTAACTCATTGGCGAGAACTCAGTCAAATGGAGCAGCTGGCTCCAGGGCTACTGAGCGATGTACTACTTCGAGATCTTTATTCCAGGCTGCTATGTGCCCTGGTAAAAATCCATTGCTAGAGAAGAAAGAGAAAATAGGTATTTAGGTACGTGTGGAGCAGCATCTGCCACAATCCTTGTATTTGATCCTTATTATCATACAATCCCGCGAGTCGGGTGTGTCATTTTAGAGGAGGAACTCGAGGCTCCGAGAGGTTCACTTGCCTAAGGTCACACAGCTATCAACGAAGGAAGAATGGGGACCCACCAACTAGCTGGCTCCTAAGCCTGTATGACCAGCGCCCCAACCCCATCCTGGACAGAGAATAAAGAAATCGGATTGTCCATTCATCACACCTGGGCCGTTAATACTCTCTTCCTTTTTCTTCTTCCCAGCTAAGATGTAGGCATCCCCTTCGTGCCTCAGTTTGGATGAGAAAGAGTTAACATTTTTTTCAAAACAAGTGTGGCTGAGAAACCAAGGAGAAAAAGAAACCACAAGGTAACGAAATGGCTGGGCGTAGAAGCACAGATTTAGCGTCCTGAGATAACAAGGGCCGGCCAAGGGACTGCCCGCGCTGGGACAGCACAGACGACGTGGACCCGCAGGCTGGATTGGAAGGACACACAGGAGTGGGGCCTTGCCGGGCCTTCCACCGGTCGTCCTTGAATGTGCCTGAGGCCCATTCATCCTCCAGCAGGTCCATCTCCACCCCCTCGCCAGGAGGTACTTGGCAGGGACCCAGGCTGGTGCCTGGAGCCCGCCCCCCCCACTGCCACCTCGCACCCTGGCCCTGGCTCCCTGAATGAGGGCCCCCCTCTGCCTGGGCTCCTAGGAAATCACCACTGGCCCTGAGGCCCTGAGTCCAAGGGAGAAACCTCTAGCTCGCACCTAATTAGCATAGCAAAGGTGACCGACACACCCAACCTGCTGAGTGTTCCAGACCTTCAAAGCCTTTCCTCCTCCGTGTGTACCAAGATTTATTCCCCCAGGTGCTTTCTGCAGATAATTCAGGCACTTCACCTTCGATCTGGGGGATGATTAACCAGAGAAAAGATAATCTTAGTCTGCGTGGTAGGATTGATCTCTACAAAAGGCTGGTTCTCACATAGCCTGGTGGCACTTTTGTTTCTGAATGATTTTGCCACCACCAGCACCCCCCCCCCACCTCTCTCTCTACCTCTCTCTCTCTCTCTCTTTTTCCTCTTTCCTTCTCTCCGTTTTTCCTTCTCTGTCTCTTCACCTCTTCCCTTCTGCCCCCCCCCCCGCACCCCCATGCGATGTGTCTACAGGAGAGCAGCACAGTGTTCATGGGGATGCTCAGCAGAAGCCCTTCCCTGGTCCAGAAGAGGGGAGCCTGTTCAGAGAAAGGCTCCAGGGAGGACGTGGCACGGGGGGGTTGGGGGGGAAACAAGCAGGTATGGAGACGGGTAAAGTCTTTCTGAAAACAGAATGGTTTGTTCTCTAGCTCCACCTGCAAACTGCTTGTCTGTTTTCCTGTGTCTAGAAGTCACCGCCCTTCCACAAAGAAACAAACAGCTACTTCGGGGCTAGGAAAGCCATCTCAAGATGATAGCAGGCCCTGCCTCTCTCAGACCCGTCTCCTTGGTTAGCTGGAGGAGTCGCGGTTTGTTTCAGAAATGATAGGCTTAGGATCTCACGGAGCTGTTTTTTCCCCTGTGGAAGTTTTAGGCTTCGGTGGGGAGGAAATGTTCTGGAAGGCACTGAGTTCCTTCCCCATTCAGGTCTTTCGGACTGGGACACTTTGGGGCCGGACTGCACACCTTCCAGACGCAGACCCAAATACCTTTATCAGGCCCAGCCTGACACGACCCCAAATAGGAAACCAGAGAGCGGGATCCCTGGGTGGCGCAGCGGTTTGGCGCCTGCCTTTGGCCCAGGGCGCGATCCTGGAGACCGGGATCGAATCCCACATCAGGCTCCCGGTGCATGGAGCCTGCTTCTCCCTCTGCCTGTGTCTCTGCCTCTCTCTCTCTCTCTCTCTGTATGACTACATAAATAAAAAAAAAAGAAAAAAAGGAAACCAGAGAGCAGGGCTGACTTCTTCCTCCTTCTCCTGTGTCCACAGCCGTTACCCAGAGTGGATGCCTAGCTCTCCGTTGGGCTGCAAAGAACAGATGCTTTGTTCTCCCCTCTGTGTCGAATGACTTTTATCTGCACGGACTTGTGAAGGCCTAGGACCCTTGGGACCTTGCTCATTTTCAGGGTTTACATGAGAGTCCCGAGTTCAGCACTCAGAAGAGATGTCGCCAAATGTGTAAGAGCAGGGGAGATCTTTTCCCTTCATGAGGTGTGCCATGGCACAAAAAATAAAACTCGTGTCTGTTGGATAGCTGAGCCACAGGTGTGTCCCTCGCCTACCAAACTTGGCTTCTTTCTGAAGACGTGGTGCGTTCCCACATACTGTCATCCAGCCTCGGGAGGTTCGCCAGGCTGGTAGGAGAAGGAATGACCTGGATTTCCTTGTTTCATCCTCCAGGTAGACGCATTGCTGCTTGTGTTAAAATAACGACTTAAATAATGTTCTGACCACGACTTCAAGATCAGATCTGACCGCCACAATGGGTTTCGTACTGGAGAAGGTAAAAGTTAATTACTCTATGGAACCATAATTATCTTCAGCACTTCTCCCGCTCACCCCCTCGCTTTGCAACAGATTCCTATTAAGTAGATATCACAGAAATGGATTTATGATACACCCTGCTGGGAATGATAAGATATACAAGACCCAGGCTTTGGCCTCAGAAGGGAACAATCTTGTAATCATGTTGGCTGCTACCCACTGAGCAGGGCTTTTGTGCCGAGTGCTGAAGCTGCCCTCACAACAGCTGGAAACCCCATCTTTCTTACGAGCAAACAAGATTGGAAGAAATTAGGCAGCTACAGATGACAAGAGCCAGAATTCAAATCCAGGGCTGGCTGACTTCAAAGCTCATTCCATTTTCTGCTAGTCTAGAGTCTCTCTCTGGTTAGCCAGGGAGCCTTCTCAGTTGGGATCTTACCAGAAGACAGACCGCAGACCCCCTTCTTAGAAGCTGTTCACTAGGTAGCCAGAAGGGTAAAAGGGGAACTAACTCTTCAGGTAGCGCAGAGGTAGCAACTGTAAGAAGCAGCTCCTACTCCAGGCCGAGGAAACAAAGGGAAGAGGTGGTAATTATCTGCAAATCTTAGAAGTTGAGAGAATGGGCCCCATGGAACAGAGACTTGGGCCTCTGCGGAATGGATGCTGCTCGCTGGCGCTGGCGTCCCTCAGCTCAGAGGAATCTGGGGCCCAGACTCTGAGAAGCCCGGTGGTGGTGTCTTTGAGGATGACACCATAAAGTGGGTTCTAAGTGTTTGGAAAGTGCAAACCAGAGTCAGCCTCTGTGATAGGAAGGAACTGCCTTGGGTGGGGTGACACACCCAGGACCAGGGAGCAGACAGGAAAGAGCAACTCTCCTCCTCCTTCCACCTGCCCCCACCCCCAATCCCATCCCTCCTGTTGGCCGGACCTTGCTTGGGGCCGGCTAGCTGAGCAGAAATGCAGTTTGCAGGGACCGGGCTGCGGCACTGCATAACACAGAAGGGGAGAGTGGACTTCAGACTGAAAGGCAATTATCAGGAGGCGAGCCATTGACTGGGAAACACCATTGTAGGTACCATATGACTGTGTCTCTGATGCTGTACACTTTATAGAATTGAGAAGCAGTTTATGGTTATTCGTAAGGCTCTTGCTACTGGGTGTGCCTATCCTCCAGGGCAGGGACTGTGGCTTCTTCATGCTTCCATCCCCAACAGCTTCCTGGCAATAGAAAGATGGCCAGTAAGAGCTGGTTAAGCAAAGGAATAACTCGATTGTAAGAGCCCTTATAAGACGACATGGTTTTTGTCACTGGAGTTTCTGGGTCACCTCTGAACCCCGGAGGCAGCTCTATATACCTAGCTTCACAGTGTGGATGAGAAAAGGGATTGATTGCTTTAAGTGACCCCAGATGACAGTGATTCTTGCTCATGGGTGACCGAGTTGGGGGCTGTCCCGGGCAGGCTCTTCTAGCTCTGGTTCCAGGGAGGGAATAGCCCTGCTCAGGAATGCTTCCTCAGGGCTATGTTTTTCTTCCAGGATCTTGGGCCCTGCCTACAACACCCGCAACCATCTCTTTCTCTCTGGTTGCTGTCACTTCCCCATGTCTGGCTATTCTTAGCCCTGGGAACATGTGTATTTGCCTGGAGTCATGGACACACACACTTCCGTAATCACAGGACATGCTTAGAGGCCCAGAATGGAGGCAGAGTGGAGTTTGAGTCCCCAAGCTCCTTTCTTTGGTAAATAGCACGGATATGGCTGGATTCCTGGGAACTCAACACGTCAGCTCTGTGTCAGATTGCTGGATGGGGACTTTGAGGTCTCCTCATTCAATGCCCTCATCTTCCAGATACAGAAACAGTCTCAGAGGTGGAGAGTAACTGTCTTCCTCAAACTCTGCAGTGGGTTGGCCAGTCCAGAGTTTTTGCACAGTGCCCCATGGCTCCCTGACCCTCTTTCTAGTTCATTTTCTTTCTTTCTTTCTTTCTTTCTTTCTTTCTTTCTTTCTTTCTTTCTTTCTTTTCCTTCTTCTTTCTTCTTTCTTTCTTCTTTCTTCTTTTTTTTGTATTTATTCATGAGACACACACACACACACACACACAGAGAGAGAGAGAGAGAGAGAGAGACACACGCAGAGACATAGGCAGAGGGAGAAGCAGGCTCCATGCAGGGAGCCCGATGTGGGACTCGATCCTGGGACTCCAGGATCACACCCTGGGCCGAAGGCAGGTGCTAAACCGCTGAGCCACCCAGGGATCCCTCTAGTTCATTTTCAACGGAACACAAGCATTTCAATAGAACTTACGTGATGCAAGGCCCAGAGCTTTTGTACATCATCAGGGTCCTGAGTTGAATTAAATTAAATATTGTCTTTTGGAAAATGCTTGGGCATTCTGAATTAGCTTCACCTTAAAGGTCTTATTCAGCATAACACAATACAACACAACATGATAGAGCATATAGCATATTTTGTTCTAAATATAATTGCTACATAATGCACACACACAAACATATAAATGTGCATTAATAAAAGAAATAAACGCATATAATCTAAATCCTTAAAAAAAAATCCTTCCAAATGAGGCTTTTCCAGTCATATTTCCAATTGAAAGGCAATATTAAATGTCCAGTGGCTCACAGAGGATTTTTTTCTGCAAGGATTTAGCATGGATCAGTAACAAATTGATACTCAGTGAGAGTTCTGTCAGTAGCCGAGACTTGTTCCACTGTTTCATTCTATTTAAACAAGTGATCCTAACAGCCACATGGCATCTGGCATCAGGACAAGCGAAGCGACTGGAAGAGAGAAGGGTCAGGTCATCGGAAGTCTCTCAAGGCCCTGAGAACAGCTGGTCGGCATCCCAATCCCCTCGCTGCTTACTGCCGCCCTCTCCTTCCCCACAGCTTCTTAGATCCCTGCCCAGCACTCTCCTGGCTCAGCCAAACTTAACTCTTGAGCTGACCTTGCCTTTGCAAGCACAGACTGTTCAAGGCAGATAAAGCCACAAGCCATTCATGGAGAAGCTGTGGTAAGGTGAGGCTGAATGGGGAAATTTCCTCCTGTTATCTTGAGCCCTTTGCCAGAATTCATTTCCACCCTCTCTGGCTGGGTATGAGCCTAGTTGCCCAAATATACTTGAATTTGAGACCCCAAATATATAACAAATGTGGGCCCTAATGTAGTCACTAAGGCAAGAGGATGAGGTTTTATTCTAACATTAATCTTTAAATTCTCTTTTGGAAACCCTGTGATGCATACATCCAGGACAAAGAAGACAAAAGGAGCTACTCAGAGTTAAATATAAAACAAGATGACAATTGAGAAAAATAAAACACATTCCTCATTCGTCCTCTGGTATTCTTTCCCTCCCATGGGCATTTTCAGGGTTGTATATCCACAAAGACAAATTTATCTGTAGCCAACACATTATTTGGGGGGCAGTAGTGCTGAAGTTTTCTTCGGACTATAAAAGTAATAAAACTTTGCTGTAAAAATCAAGAAAGTACCAACATATGTAACAGAAGAAAAGTATACCGTCCATAATTTTGTTATGATTTTGGTATTTCTCTTTCTAGATCATACGAAATATATCATTTTATATAGTCTTTTTTTTCTACACAAACTGTTTGCAAATATCATATTTGCAAGCCTGTGTTTTATATTATTACATATATTTTCTTCATTATTTTCATTGCTACACTTCCCTTTAAAAAAAACAAAACTGGTATAAAGAACTCTGAAATGAACATCTTTGTGCATGGAAAGGTTTCCAGAAGTGAGACTTCTGAATCAAAAAGTGTAATTTCAAAGGCTGTCTATATATTGCAAAATGTCTTTCCCAGAAAGGGATTCTAATATCACAGTTCCTCTTGTAGGAACTTGTATGACAGCATCAGTTTCATACAAACTTGCAGGTCTTGAGAATTTTCTCTTTTAGTTTTTAAGAACTGATTCAATATAACAGTAATGAAAACAACACACTTACTGCTTTTCTTTATGTAGACTTTTGAATATTAATAAGGTTGAACATTTTTAAGATTTTATTTATTTATTCATGAGAGACACACACACACAGAGAGGCAGAGACATAGGCAGAGGGAGAGGCAGACTCCCCATGGGGAGCCAGATCAGGACTCAATCCCGGGACCCTCAGGATCAAGACCTGACTGAGCCAAAGACAGACACTCAACCCCTGAGCCACCCAGGTTCCCCTAAGTTTGAACATTTTAATTCAATATATATTGGCTACAGAAGCAGGGATTGTGTCTGTTTTGCTCATTGCTGAATTCTTAGCACTGAGAAGAGTGTCTACAGAAGAAAACTAGCCAGTAAATATTTTTTAAAATGATTTTTAAAATTATATCTTTTGCCAGCTTATCTATTGGGAAATAATGTGTTTAGTGGTCTGATATTTGAAAATGATTGGATCCTGTACTGGGAAGACTAAGAGTTTATAATCCAGGTATAAAAAGTAACATGCAAGTTACATTCCTACATATATGAATTGACTTATCTTTTTAATTTTGGAAGATTCACATAGGCTTGAGGACAGAATCATGGAAAAGAAGTCACTAATATGTATCCATGCTTGACCAAGAATTAAGTGTGTGACTTTGGATCAATTCCGTAAGTTTTTTATATCTCATCTGTAAAATAAAGCAAAACAAAACAAAAGACAGTGATGTGTCCTCTTTCACCTTTTGGGACCACTACTACAATATAATGGGATAGTTATTGTTAATATTTAAAGGTAAAACCTTTAAAATGCAACAATTTTATTTTCAAATAAAGGACCAAAGCACTCATATTTCCATCCCAGAGTTTTTGGTCTTGCTTTCCTCATTCATAAAGAGAGGGGCTTAGATTAACATAATACCTAATGTATAATAAGTGCACAATAAATATTTGTTGAATAAGTTTCTCCAAAGTTCTTGTTTTGGCTTTATGGCTCTAAAATGCCTCATGGGTAGAAAAAATATGGAATGTGGTTATAAAAAGTACAGTTGCTTGAATATTTGGAGCAAACTTTGATTAGTAAGAATTAACTCAGAATAAAGCTTTCCTTCTGATCATCCCCTCCAAAAGAAGCTTTAATATGATATACAGAACTGTTCATGATATACATGGAAATGACCCCCAAAAGGGAGGTCAGTGACCCCAAAAGGAGGAAGGGCAGTGAAATTCTCCAATATTTATTAGAGGAGCTAGCAAATTAGAAACAATCCAAATTCTCAATAACAAAAGAGCTAAGCACACTGTTATCTTAACATGATAGAGTGACCCCTTGGTCAATGATGACAAATATACACTCTACATCATTACACGGAAATGTGTATAGAAAGTAGTAGTAGCAAGTAAAAAACAGAACACAAAACAATATACACACCCAGGTTACTGTCACATGAAAATGTACCAAAATATATAAAGACAGAAAGAGGACTTGCAATGAGGAAAGCAAGTAGACATACATACTCGTCAAGTTCTCTTTTTCCTCCAAATAAAATTGCCCTTCGGTGTCACTTTTGTAAAGTAAAAAACCTGCCATAAGTTCAAAGGATAGCTCAACAGTCTTATCCTAAAACATGATGGCTATAAAAGATAGGGAGTTATATAATAAGCCAAAAGAGTCTCTCTACAAAAGACGCATCTTCTGTCCAGGCTTGCCCATTGCTTCACGTTTCCCTTGACTAAGAAATGATTAATAGGCTATATAAACAGCGTTCCAGGTACTTGTATTTGGTTGTGGACAGGGAAATTATTTATGGTTGCCTGAAGCCAGTGTGGCTGTCTGGTATTTCTATGGGGGTTGTCTTCATCTCAGAAGGAAAAGAAAAAAAAAACCAAAAAGCTTTGTTTTGTAATAAGGAGAAAGCATAAAAAAAAAAAAAAACTGCACAGGGTTCTCTGTAGTCAGCTTCTGTAAGGTAAAAGAAGGAGTGGTATCTCTGCAGGTAGCTTAGAAAAAGAGGAAAATAAGAGATTGAAAATGTAAGATGAATTTCTGAACTTTGTGGGAGGAACCTTCACATAGACCACAAAAAGTTGGCTTTTGACTAAGTTCCCAAAAGAAAAAGTCAGTTTCCTGTTTGCTTGGGGTTGTATTTTAATGTCTTTTTTGGACTTAGTTAGATAATTTTCAAGAACACATGGAAAAAGTCTTGGCCAATATCTTTTTATCCCCAAAGAGCTATGTAAATGAAAATGGTACAGAAATCAATCAATCAAGGACAGCACTCCATTTGATGTCAAAACTTTCTCTGGAGATAACTTATGACCACAATACTGGTAAAATAATGCTAAGCAGCATTTTACAAGGTTTAGGACAGGAAGTAAAAATCTTGAGACAATGCAACAGAAGTAACACACACACACACACACACACACACACACACACACACACACACACACACACACACACACACACACAAATAAACCAAACTCTGTTATCTACAATTAAGTCTGACCAGGTTAGTAATCGCAGTAGTAATGATAAAAATAATAGCTAATTTTTTTTAACTCACTGATTCAATAATCGCACATAATACTTTACATGTATTATCTTATTTAAACCTAACAACATTACATGCTTGGGAAAATAAATCCCTAGCTAGAGGCATTGAAGCCAGAATGTGGACACAAGTCTGGTTTCCAGAGGCTTTGCTCTTAACCACTAGATATACTGACTAACTTTGATGTTATAATGATATTTTTTGGTGAAACTTTTTTTCCCCACATACCTTGTATGCTCATGCATTATTATCTGTGGGTTGGCAAATGAAAAAGTGCCATGAAATAGTGAAATAGTTATATGATTTTACATACAATAAATGTTTCACTATATGACACTCTAGTAAAAATGTTTTGGGAAGCAATCCATGTCAGTTCTCAGCCCATCAGTAAGCCTAAGCATTCTGAATTATGCATCATCTCTATTTTGTTAGTCTCCTATAATTGGTATAATCATTGATAAATTGATCAGGAATAAAAGAGAAGGAGCATAAATTATGAATTTTAGGAACTAAAGAGGGAATAACCAGTACAGAGCCTACAAATGTAAAAGGAATAAAGGAATATTCCAAAGAAAAATTTGCAGTAAATTTGACAATTAAAAAAAACTTAAGGGGGCACCTGGGTGGCTCAGTGGTTGAGCATCTGCCTATGTCTCTGCCTCTCTCTGTGTCCTTCCTCATGAATAAATAAATAAAATATTTTTTAAAATTTTTAAAAATTAAAAAACTTAAGAGAAACATCTTTCCCAAACTGACATAAGATAAAATAGAACATCTGAATAGCCCTAAGTCTGTTATAGAAGTTGAAATTTCATCTAAAATCTTTAAACAAAGAAAACTACAGAACCATATAATTTTGCTTATGAGTTCTATCAAATAGTTGAGGAAACTTAACATAGGGTTGAGGAGCATCAATCTTTGATAAGCTCTTTCCAAAAACTTGATTGATGAGACCAGCATACCCTGATATCAAAACTTGATAAAAACAGTAGACATAAAATTATTGACCAATATCCTACACGAAATTTTTTAGCAGAATGTTGACAAAGTTAATTAAGCAATATATATTATATTAAATATAATATAACATTACATTATGACCATATTTAAGAGTCAAAGGTCTCGAGAGGAACAGAACTAATAGGATATATATAGCTATGTACAACAGGATATTTGTTATAGTTATTAGTTTATATGGTTATAGAGGCTGAGAAGTCCTGCACTCTGCCCTCTGCAAGGTGGAGAACCAGGAAAGCTGTCATATAATCTGAGTATGAAGGCCTGAGAATTGGGGAGCCTGATGGTGGAAGTCTCTGAGTCCAAAAGCTTGAGAACCAGGAGCACTGATGTCCTCTCTTTTGTTTTATTCAGGGGCTCAATGAATTAGATGATGTGCACTCAATCACCTCTGCTTTACTCAGTTCATTGGTTCAAATGTTAATCCCTTCCAGAAACACCTTCACAGACACACACAAAAATAATGTTTTACCAGATCTCTGGGCATCCCTTAGTCCATTCAAGTTGATACATAAAATTAACCATCACAAATCAAGTTGAGTTTATCCCACGAATGCCAGATTTCTTTAATTCACCATATTAACAGAATAATTCACCATATTAACAGAAATAATAATAAACAATAAATATTTATTATTTAATAGATAAATAATATTTTAATAAGTAATTAAAAATCAATAGAAAAACCATATGACAAAAGTCACACTGATTCATGATTAAAAAAGTCTCAGAAAATCAGAGATAGGAGACTTCTTCAATCAGATAAAAGGCATCTGCAAAAGAATCTAAAACTAGTTTTGTGCCTGCTGCTTAAGTATAAAAACTTTCCCCTAAGATCAACAACAAGGCAAGAATTTTTGGTCTTACAATTTTGAATCAACACAATACTGGGGATTGAATCCAGTGCAGTAGTGCAGTGAAGAAAAAGATGCATAAGGATCAGAAAGGAAGCAGTAATGCTGGTTATATTTGCAGATGACCTGAATGTTCACAATCAAATCTTTAAGAATGTACAAAATAATTTCTAAAACTAACACTTGAATTTAGTGAAGTTACAAGAATTTGTACCATCATATAAACACCAATTTGATTTTATATATTCAAAAGCAAACAATTCAAAAAAAATAAAACTCCATTTCTAATAGTTTCAAAAAGTATTCTTAAGAATAAATTTGGCAAAAGAGGTGTAAGATCTGCACTGAAAAACTAAAAAACACTGCCGAGGATAATTCAAGATCTAAATAAACAGAAAAATATACCACATTCATGGACTAGAAAATAAAATATTGTTAACACACTAATTTTCCCCAAATTAATACAACTCACAATCTCAATAATAAACTGACCTAGAGTTTTGGAAAAATTGACAAACTATTTATAAAATTTACATGGAAATGCAAGACCTAAATTATTTAAAGCAATTTTGAAAAAGAAGAGCAAAATTAGAGAGCTTAATTTCTTGACTTTAAGGTAGTCTTTAAAGCTATAGTAATCAAGACAGGGTGATACTGGGACAAATAAATTAAAGGAGAATAATTGAGGTCTCAGAAGTTGAGGTTCCAGAAATGGACCAATGCTTATGGTCATTTGATTTTTGAAAATAATACCAAAATAACTCAATGAGGAGAGAAAAGTATTTTTAATAAACTATATTAAGAATATCCTTATGGGTAAAATTTTAAATTTCTGCTTATTAAAGACATCATTCAAAAATAAATAGAAATGGCACAGATCTCAAGAAAATATTCACAACATCTATATCTGAAAAAGGGCTTATATCTAAAATTCATAAAGAACTCTTTCAACTCAAAAATAAGGTGAACAATCTAATTAAAAATGGGCAAAAAAATTGCCCAGAACTTTAGCAAAGGAAAATAAATACATGAGAAAGTGTTCATTATTATTTGTCAAAGGAAAATTCAAATGAAAAGCATAAGGAGATACTACTACAAATGACCAGAATGGCTTAAATGGAAAGGATTGACACTACTGTATAGCAACTCATACATTGTTGATGGGAGTGTAAAACTCTACAACTGCTTTGGGAAAAGTGTGGCATTTTCTTATGAAGGAAGACAAATTCCTACTCTGAATAATGCCATTCATAGGATTTGCACAAGTGTATTAGTTTTCTATGACCACAGTAGCAAATTCCCTCAAATTTAGTGGCTAAAAACAATATAAATGCATTATCATACAGTATTGGAGATCAAAAGTCTGATATAAGTCTAAGTTACAATCAGTGTTACTAGGAATACATTTCTTTCTAGAGGCTCTAAGGGAAAATACATTTCTTTGCCTTTTTCAGGTTCTAAAATCTGTCTTTATTCTTTATGGTCCCATTCCTTCTTCTTCGAGCTAGCATAGACACATGGAATCCTTCTCACAATTGTGTTATTCCGTCTTTTCTCTACCCCTTTTGGTCCAGACTGACAATATGTTTGCTCATATAACTTTCTAAAAAATGTTGTGGTCTCTTGTGTATGTAGCAGAGACGGAGTCCATTAGACAAGACCTTCTTCTACAATCTTTTCTAGATGATCCATATCTACTTTTGCTTCTGATGGTTGAGGAGATTTATAAGTCACACACTTAACTCCTCAACAAGTATTTGTGATTAAATCCTCAGACTTTTTGCTTCTTCTGAGGAATTAGCAAAAGTCATCTTGCCATATCCTCCACTTTATCTCTACAGCATGCTTTCCTGAGAGCAAATCTCATATTTAGCATTTGCAATCTGGGTAAACTGAGAAGCTCCCCAGTTGCCATGTTCTGGTTACTTTAAATTTTTTTGTATTACCAGTTTTGCCCTCCATTGATCTCTTCCCTCTCCCATTTTACTAGTAACATCAAGAAGAAAACAAATTGTATCTTCGACACTGTGCTCGGAAAGTTACTCGAGTGAAAAACCATTTCATCAATTTTAGGTTCTGCTTTCCACATAACTGTGGGACGTAATTTCTGCTGTATGAAATAAAGATACCCTTTCCTCTAATTTTTAGTAACAAATTCCTCCAAAGTCTTCCTCAGCAGTGCCTTGAAAGTCGTATTTCTGCCAGCAATCTCTTCCCTGCAATTTAGGTATTCTTAAGGCAATGTATGTTTTCTCTACCTTAGTCTTCACTTCCTCTGAGCCCGCAGTAGCAGACTCTTTAAAATTCGTATTTCTATTAACAGTCTGTTCAAAGTAATCAAGATTTTTCTATCAAAAGTACTTCCAGCCTCTGTCTATTGCCCAATTCCAAAGGCATTTTCCATATTTTCAGGTATTTATTACAGCTACACTCCCACTTCATAGTACCAAGATTCATATTAGTGTTTTACTGCTGCTGTAACAGATCACCTCAAACTTAGTGGCTTAAAGCAATGCAGATTTATTATTTTACTGTCCTGTAGATCTCATTCACTAAAGTTAAGGATACTAAAAATCAAAGATATATTCCTTAGTGTCCAAAGAAATGAAAACACATGAGTACAACAACTACACAAAAACATGTACAAGCAGGTTTATTTATGACAGCCTCAGACTGGAGGCTAAACATCCATCAATAGGAGAACAGTTAAATAAAGTTCTTATATTCATACAAAGAAATGCCACAACATAATAAAAAGAAAACAAACCACTCAATAGGCGATGATATGAATACATCTCAAAAACAATATGTAATGAAAGAAGCCTTACAAAGAAAAGTATGTGCTAGATGATTTTATTTATGTAAAATTCTAGAAAAGAGAAAACAATTCTGTGGTGAAAAAAATAAAAACAGTAATTGCCTGGGAGTGGGGGAGTAGGTACAGGGATTGACTGGAAAGGGACAGGAGGGAACTTTCTGGAGTGATGGAAATGTTCTACGTTATTATAACTATCCAGGTACGGGCACTTGTCAAAACTTCTCACATGAGACACTTAAGATTTATGTGTTTCAAAATATGTAAATTTTTACCAAAATAAAAATCTCATAAAGAACTGTAAATAAATATAGAGCTCCAGCTAATTATATGCATGCTGAAATATTGAGAAGGAAGTATACTGATATTTGCAATTGACTTTAATTTTTATTATCAAATAATTCGGATTAATAGCATAGAAGAATAAATAGATGGATAACTATGCGATAAACCAAATATAGCAAAATGCTAATTGTTGCCTCTAGAGTTGGGTATACAGGTATTTACCATAAAAACCTTTTCAATTTTCTCTGTATATTTGAAAATTTTCATAGTACAATGTTGGAAGGGGAAAAGGCCACTGTTCTCCTTCCGTCCAACTGGACCACAGTAGTAGGAAACGTTCAATCAACGCTTGCAAAGGCTTTCCATATATTATCACTCCAGCACATAGACTGTCATGTCTTCTCGACTCCTAGGTAGCACACATCTCTTAAAAACAAATTTCAAAGATTCCTACAAGCTAGCTGGAAGTTAGAGGGAAAAAAATCACCAAGCTTTCCAGAAAATGACATTTGTTCCTCATAAGACAGATACTAACATTTAGTGCAATTAATGTGAAGTTATTAGTATTCTCAATATCTTTAGAAAAATTTTTATAGTTGGAATTCAATAATTGTATGCTGGTTCTAAGTAGAGCAGCATGTTAGTTAAAACAGTAAATCATGAAAAATCAAGTCACAACTAAAGACACGACTTTCAAAAATAGTGCTAACATTTGAGATCTTTAAACACTGTAGCGGTTTTAATACTGTACAGGTATATATATGCTTTTGTCCTTCAAGTTTAATTTTCTACTGATCAGAAATAAGTAAAAACGTTTGCTTCTATGGCAATATTAGATTTTTAAAGTACTGTAGCAAATTAACTCTTCACAATACTGCTATAATTTGTAGAACTCCTGCTAAATAGCTCTTAGTACTAAGTGGCTCCAGGTTGATTAAAAGCCATATTTAATTCTCATTTTCACAAATGAAATCATATTCTACTCACAAAATGAATATAGTACTTTAAACTAAAAGGTGATTACATTTGCAGAGCACTTTACCAAATGGGAGACATAAATGGTTATTAATTAGAGTAAGTTATTGTTTGACACTTTCTTTATTCTGTTCCTTTTAGATCTTTAAATTTATTGCTTTCCAATTATGCAATTTATAGGAGGGAGTGAGGTTCAGCTCTTTTTCCGCTAAAACACTCAATGTGCTTTGAAAGGCAAAAAAGAGACACAATGAACTAACAGGCTACCTTGTCCTTCAGCAAATGCAAGAACAGATAAATACCATGTGAAATTAATTGCATTTGAAAGGACCACCCAATTGCAGAATGTTAAGTAGGGTTTTTGTGGGTTTTTTTTTTTTTAACGTTTGCTCTCTTCTTCATGATGGGCAAGACAATTAAAGAGACATCATGGCATCATAATATCTTCTCATGGGTCTGATTCTCGTAAGAAAAATGCCAGCCGTATCAACACCCGTGACAAAGAGCATCTTCCAGAATTTCATCCATGTAATTTTGCACTGATTCTAACTAGGACAGATAACTGGGCTGCTCATGGAATATGAATGGAGTGAAAGGAAAAGCATCTGGGAAAATCAGTGAAGAGTTTAAAAATCAGTATTCCAAGGGATATGGTAGGTGATGGGGGAGAGGGTAAGAAATTCAGCTTTACTTGTCAATTCTGAAGCGCTGAGCATGTTTCCATATGTCAATAGCCTCAAGTGGAGCCTCGCGTTCTGCTTCCATAACCGAAAGGAACCCACTTCCTAGTCATTCTCCTTTGTCTATTGACAATTTATGAGGGCATAAACTGCTCAGAATATTAAATTGCATTTATATATCATCCAATAATCTACCAACATTTCCTAGGCACCTCGTGTGTGCAGGGCACTGTAGGATATGGACACACACGAAGAGGAATATGATAGAGCCTCTTTCCCAAGTAGCTTATAATTTTGAGTGCTTAAATGGAGTATAGATGGGATCTACAGCCTGACAATTTGGGAACCTGAATATCTGACTGAAAAACTGAGATCTGACCTGAAAAACCTGAATATCTGAGCTGAAAAACTGAGATACAAATAAATGCGTCATCACAGTGTTCAATCTGCAGAAGGATCACAGCTAGGTACCTGAGGCTATAAGGATTAATATCCCACAGGATGCCATATCAGACTGTAACCCTCTCTTCCATGATCTTGACTTGGGTCTTCTTGTGTCTGCTGCCAAAAGCATCTTAGCTGATACAGCGTTAAACCAATTGTGTTCAGACTATGTTACCTTAATTCTATTTCACCTGTAAAAGGAAGATATAATATGCCATTCCTTTTTGTAAATTTTTTTTTTATTTATGATAGTCACAGAGAGAGAGAGAGAGAATGGCAGAGACACAGGCAGAGGGAGAAGCAGGCTCCATGCACTGGAAGCCCGATGTGGGATTCGATCCCGGATCTCCAGGATCGCGCCCTGGGCCAAAGGCAGGCACTAAACCGCTGCGCCACCCAGGGATCCCTAATATGCCATTCCTAATTCACAGGGCAGTTAACTTTCAGTTGACGAGCACCATGAAGATCATATCCATGATGAAAAAAGGAATTCGAAAGTGGCAGGTGCTTCTGGCACCCATGCCACCTTCCCTTGGGCCACCTGTGATTGAAGCCACAGCTGTGGTGGACAGTTATGTGTGACTTATGCCCCCACCCCCACCCCCACCCCATCATGTACTTCCAGCATCTGTTTTAAGTACATTCTGTTCCAGCACCTTCTCCCAAGTAGGTACCAAGTAATGTAAAAGAGTAATGCCCAGAGGCAACCTTCATTTGATGGTGAAAAAGCTAGAGGATGTTCCGGCCTGGTCTTAGAAGAAGATGACTTGGGAAGGTGTTCTCTGCAGTTCTCCAAAGTCCTCAATTGAGGACCAAAGCTCCATTGCACATAGCAGCAGTGACCTCCACTGCACATTTCATTTTGGCTTTTCCTTCTATCTCCTTCACTGTCTTTGCTCCCCTCTCTCCTACTTTCCAGAATCACCTCTCAAACAAAGTACCTGGACACAATTCCTTGTCCCTGGCTCTGATTTTAGAACCCATACCAAGAAATCTAATATTTAAATTTCTTGCATGTGAGTTAGAATCTTGTGTAATATGAACTATGTTTTATATGAGCCTGCCCAAAATAAAATATTTATATCTGATAATGATACTCATTTTTAAAAATTAAACAGACATCATTCTTTGCAGGGATTACACTAAAGCTGGACTCCTACAGTGGCTCTGATGACAGTCCAAAACCCTGCGTCGTGTCTCATTAACAATGCAGGCTTTCCCCAACATTAAGCTGGCGGCATTCCTAAAAATAGTTTGTAAATTGGTTGTTTGCAACTTGAAATGTCTTTTCTAAGAGAAGAGATTGTGTTTTCCAATAGGAAGCATTCCAAATGGCAGACTATAGGCCCAAGGCAAAGAATTATCCATTTATCTTCTGCTTTGCCAAGTACTAGGTAAAACAATGAAGGAGTGGACTTCCAAAGCTTCCTTTGGCAGAAGTGAATATGCTTCAAGGTACAGTTAAGAGTGAGAGGTACAGAGAGAGTGCCAATGTCAGAGGACTGGTACATAAAGATGGTGATGACCTGAAGCTGCAGTTGGGAAAAATGTGATTACAAATAGCTACACTGGCTTAGAGCATATCTCCTAAAATTCCTCTCCACCGAGAACCTTAGAATGTGACCCTATCCGGAAGAAGGTCTTTGTATATGTCATTTATTAAGTTAAAAGGAGGTCATAGTGGATTCGAGTGGGCCCTAAATCCAATGGCCAGTGTTCTCAGAAGGTCATGGGAAGACAGGGATGTGCATACAGGGAAAAAAGGCACATGGCCACTAAGAGAGAGACTGGAAAGATGCATCTAGAAGCCAAAGGATATCAGAGATTGCTGGGAGCCAGGGCTCTGGAAGAGACAGGAAGGATCCTCCCCAGGAGGCTTCAGAGGAAATAGGCGTCTTGATTTTACACTTCTAGCCTCTTGAACTGCAAAATAAGAAATTTCTATTTTAAGCCACCCAGTTTGTAGTAATTTTTATGGCAGCCCTAAGAAACTAATATAATAACCAACAAACACTGGGAGTTGGATCTCGGTGAGATGGTGAGATATGATATAAAATAACATAGCATATTATATACATATATATAATGTCATATTTAAAGTCAGGATTAAACCCAACTAAATGGTTCTAGTAATGGGAATGATGAACATCTATTGATTGCTTACTCTGTGACAGGAAATGTAGAATTCATTAACCTCCACAATAAACTTATTATAGGGTTGGTCCTTTTGTATCCCCATTTGATAGAGAAGGAGACTGAGTCTTACCTCCAAAGGCACATGGCTGGTAGGTGGCCATAGCCAGGCTTTGACTAGAAGCTGACTCTAGACCCTGGACTTCTAACCACCCTGCTTTCTGCCCCATGAATGTGGGGGTGCCACACAATATGACTCAAGTAAATAATGTGTCTCAGCGACTCCCTTTACTCCTGACTCATCCATTCACAGTTGCCTAGAGCCTGTCTCTACTGAGTCTGCTGGACAGCTTGCTCTTGATTAGAATCTTGGAACGTCCCAAATCTGTCCTGCTTGGGAAGTCAATGGTTTAATATTTCATTACCTAACGCAGATCTGTACACAGGTAACTCTTGAGACTCTTGGATGTGCTCTGTCATGAAATTGCCTTCCCTGAGGTGTGTGCGTTCAGTGGCGCATCAAATCATCTTTACCTTTAAGGCACTGAGACTAGTATTTGTGAAGTAAACTTGCCATGGGCACCCTGCTAGTTCTCGTAACTTTCAAAAACCTTTCACTGTTTCCCTTTAAACTACAAGGATAAAATTCAAGTTCCTTTGTAAGTTCTACATCAGAGGTTGGCAGAAATTTTCTGTAAAGGGCCGGATGGGAAATATTTTAGGTTGGCCACGTGGTCTTTCTTCACAACTCAACCTTGCAGTAGTAACGAATGAGAAAGCAGCCTGCAACAATATGTAGAAGAACAGCCATGATTGTGTTCCAATAAAACTTTATTTACAAAAACAGTCCAGGAGCCAGATTTAGCCAGAGGACCATAGTTCGCCTGTGTTGCTGTCATTCAAAAGCTGGGCGCTGCACCCGGAATTATGTGCTGCATTGCAGTCACGCTGAAGTGCTTGTGCTTCTCAAAATCACATGCTCTTTTTATTCCTCTGTGCCTCTGCATATTCTAATATGCTATTCCCTTCTTTCGCATGCCTTTCTCTTTCTCTCTCTCCTACTGTCAGCTTAGCAAACTCCCATGGATAGTAGACCATTCTGCGTGAATCACTAGCAACATTTATCCCACTGTATCTAATTATGCATTAATTAACATATAATTATCCTTAGCTTTGATCACAAATGATGACTCCTAGAAGCTCAAGGAACATACTTGCTTACCGAATACTTCCAGCCAGTGCTCTTTCTGCCCCTGTCACTTTGCATTACATTAGTCACAGGTTTGTGTAATGTGTGTGCTTCTTCTTGCCTATTATGTTTGACCCACTAGGAAGCTCAGAACCAAAGGAAAGGCTTAGTGTTAGCAATCATGGAAGACTTGACCGCATGCATGTATGTTCTCCTCTACTTTACCCTTGTCTGCCTCTTTACTCTGGCTTATATTTCCCATAATTCTGATGTTTTGTTTGCATTTTTATCATAGGCATTTTTTTAAAAAGCTACATCAAATCTTTGTATGATGGAAGCAGGATTTTTTTCTTTCACATTTATTCATCCACAAATAAATCATTATATCCCCTTGATCACTTTTTGTACTTTCTCAGGTTAGAAACAACTCTGTGAATTTTTGCCTAGAAGGCTGTGGTGTACCTCATGTATTTGATACCTGGAATGAGTCATCTTGTAACACTTCTTCCCCCCATATGACAAAATTATTTTTAGGGAAAATCATGAAATGAAATGAATAACAGTAACAGCCAAATGAGAAACACAAATCGTGAAAATTTTCTTTTAATAAACTTCATATCACAAGGACTAAAGAAAGAACTACATTCAAAGTGAACTATGATAACTTGGACCCACTAGGAACTTTCTTTCTCTTTCTTTCTTTCTTTCTTTCTTTCTTTCTTTCTTTCTTTCTTTCTTTCTTTCTTTCTTTCTTTCTTTTAAAAATTTATTTATTTATTTGAGAGACAGAGAGAGTGAGCCCATGAGCAGAGGGAAAGGGCCATGGGGAGGGGCAGAGGGAGAGGTAGAAGCAGACTCCTTGCTGAGCAAGGAACCCAAAGTGGGCCTGGATCCCAGGACCCTGAGCCGAAGGCAGATGCTTAACTGACTGAGCCACCCAGGCACCCCTGAAATTTATTTTCAAAATGCACAGTGTATGTAGCTGCATCTGGTGTGTCAGGAGAAGCTGCTTCACTGTGAGTTCTACAAATTAACTTCTATTTACAGTGTTTATTAAAGGATAAATAACAAAATGTGCTAATCGAGGCTTCTTATCTGTGATTAGACTCAGTAGTGGCAGCATGCTGGTTTAGAATTTAGACAGTAAAATATATATATATATTTTTTTTTTGAGGAAAGACATTTTATCTCTCAAATTGTTGAAAATTATCTGCCACATGGTGATAATAAGTAGCCCAACTCTTAGCTCACTTTCTTATTTTAACTTATCTACAAAATATGTCTATTTCCCCCAACACATAGTATGCAGGAACACCATTATTAGAACCTCAGCTGGTGGATTGAAGCATCAGATTTGAAAGTCTCATGGTGAAAGTACAGTGAAGTGGTATCCACACTGCTTTCCTGGGGGTGCATTTTCCTTCGGGTTTTGCTAAGTACATTTCTACTCATGCAACAGCTAACGATCTCCAGGTGTCCTATCTCCAAATTTGAGGTCTTCCCATAAGCTTAGATCTTACTTTCTTGTAAGAGTATGGGATAGAATACATATAACATACAAAATATGTGTTAATTGACTGTTTATGTTATTGGTAAGGCTCCTGGTCAACAGGCTATTACTAATTAAGTTTTGGGGGAGTTAAAATTATATGTGGATTTTTCACTGTGCTGGGGGGTCGGCACTCTTAAACCTCTGTTGCTCCAGGGCACACTGTACAAAGGTCCGATGCCATAATTAGTGTTTAAGAACTACATAGGCCTTAATGTTAACACCTGTAGAATGCTATAAATGTGGAGTGGGTGTATATTGAGTTCAAAGAAATTCAATCTGGTTTCCAAGGATCTGATTAAGCTACATGTGTCAGTGTGATCTACGCTGGGACAGATTCTGGTTGTTGCTGAACTGTTCTGCTTTTGCTCTATTAAAAAATAATAATCTGGATCTCGCTCTTCTGGTTATCATTTGCTTCTTTCCTTATTCTATAACTGAGAAATGAACAACGGTCCCGATAACTAAGTGTGCAGGTAGCCTGGTTCTATTTAATTGAACCAGATAGGGGAAGCAATTCCAGTCACTTCATACAACTTTTGCATGTTAGGAAGCCATTTTTGAAACATGCATGCACAAATCCTGTTGATTATTTCCCTTCTGTGAAAATTGAACCATCCTGAGATTCTCATACTCTCAAGCTGTAATGGATATAGTAGGAGATCCCCAACTCTTTACATTTCCAGAGGGATACTTGAAACTGGGCTGTAGTAAACATCTCCCATTAGTATTAGGGGTACCCTTACCCTGACCCCATGAGCACTCCCTATTGTCCTCTCTTCAGCAGATAACAAGATGTGGCATGTATAATATGGGCTTTCTTTCCTCTTGGCAGATCCTGAATGAAGCCAAGGGGAACAGTTACAAAACAGAAAATTGACTATGATGGAACACTCTTTGGTGTTACATCTGATATGATTAACAATTTATTTTGGCAACACCCGGGATGGGTTTCATATGGTTTTCCTGAATTCAACAGGACTCCTGCCAGCAGAATCAGGAACACTAAGAAGTAATCCAGGCTGAGGGAGAAAAAAAAAATATGCCATCTTGCAAAGTGTTTCATAGCGTTGACTCTGTGATCTGGAAACCAGCCATCGTTCAATCCCTCTATTTCCAACTGCTCTTCAACTATTGCCTTACTAGACTTGGGTTGATGGATGGTTTTATAATTAGCAGGGTAGATAGCCTAGAGGAGAATGCACTGTAAGAAGGCAGATGAAACATGTGGCAGCCAAATATTTTGCAACATATAAGTATTCTTAAAATATGGATGTTTCAGCCGAGTCATCATCTTCAAGAAGCATGATTACGCGATATTGTGGATTTCAGAGTTAACTCTTCTTAGAGAAATGTACTTTCAGGCTGAAAGAATGGTTCCTCTGTTATAGAGGAGTGCTTCTTTTCAAGAGTGGATATTTCTATGCTCATGGGGGGACTTCCACTGGCATAATACCCTTGGATTTTCTCTGCTCTCCATTCCTTATTCTTCCTCAGAATTTGAAAGGAGTTTGAAAAGAGGTACTAGAAATTCATTCCTGAGCTCCTTCCTTTTCTCCTTCTCTTGGAGGGAGCCCACTTGCAGACAGCATAAATCACCATTGCCCTCAGACAAGCAGTAAGCCAGCCTGCAGGAGAGGAAGCCCATTTGCTTGTAGATATAAGGCATGCTCTTAAACATTAGACAGTATTAGGAAGTTCACTTATTTATAGTTTTCAGCCACATTCTAAGTTTTACACTGTCAGTAATAAAAGCGATGTTTTGATTCTCTACCTGTCCCAACTTCTTGTTTTATTTCTCAGTTGGTTCAGAATAAGGGCAAGAAAAATTGGTGTTAATTACTGGTTCCCTACAAACCTCAACAGATACTTAGCCAGTGGTAGGTTTCATATGATAGAAAATATGTTTTCACATAGTTTCCTACTTACCTTTGCAGATTTATCAATAGATTAACATTTCTTTCACTCTCCACTGGATTAAAAGAAATAGCTTGGTATTCAATTTTAGACTTTGGCAAATGGACCATCAGAATTAGAAGACTGTGATATGGAAAATCATTCGGCCTTTACATTTTGCTATAGCTCCTGGCACCCTCCATTCCTTCAGAGCTCTAAGACTGGTCCACATTTCCCTTTACCCTTCCTGTGACTTAGATTCTCAGGATCATTTTGGAGGATATAAAATATGTATCTCTAGATTGTTGTTAGATGGACTTGAAATTGGCAATGAGACTCTGTGCTTTGACTGTGAATTGAGAGGTCAGCCAAAAAGGGCATGGCCACAGTTAAATAAAATATTAAAACTAGAAAGGAGGAGAAAGAAGCCAAGAAGGAAAGGATAGCTTCTCCACCTTGATGTGCAGCTAAGAAATGTACAAATAAGTGTTTGATGTGAGAATATATATGATATTTTCCAGTATCAATGAGATACCAATAAATGAGAGTATTGGTCCATGATCATAACATCTAACCAGTCAGCACATCATTTTTTCCAAAGCTCTTTCCTCCACGTTATCTCATTTGATCCTTGTCCTGTAAAGTTGGTTTTAAGAACTTGACAAAGTGAGGCCTAGAAGGAGAGTAACGTGCTCAAATTTGCCCAGCTATTAAATGTTAGAATCCAAAGCAAACTTATGTTTTCTGATTCCACGCCTAATGATCTTTTTCCTCTACTCCTACTGCCTCTGTGTCTATATGCTTGGGGATGCACTGAGACTTTGATATGCTTAAAAGAAGTTGATTAAACAGATGGGCTTGAAATAATTACATTTTCTTATTGAACGTATCATGGACAACACAACGGATTACACTCTGTGATTTGAAAGGTGGCTAATATTCCTTTGTTCCTGTGATGCATAATGGTAAAGAAAAAGATACGGGTTGATGCTGGAGTACTGGCAAGGTAATATCAGTTAAAAGATGATAGGGCCTATTCATAAATTTTTGTCTTTCAAATTTGAAAATTACCCTGTTTGGGCATAAGTAGCTGAAAGCTAATGTCAGTCAAGTTCCATTGTATCTACATTAAAAGGGGGATGAGGGGGAAAAAAGGGGGAGATGAGGACATCTGATCCAAATAAATGGAGTCCTCTTGCTCTAGGGCACTGAGAGGATTTTTCCAGAACATTCATTTGCTTACATAAAGAGTTGTTTTCCTGAACTCTGATGTGAGTAAGAATATCTTGGGTGAGGCTGGTTGTGTGGGACCTAGAAAAAACATGGCATACTGGAGAGGAGCCACAGACTTAGGTATCAGAGTGTCAGTGGGTACTTACAGCTAACACCCGTATCTATCCTGTGTCCCTCACTCCCCAAATGCCTGAGGCTGTCAGCTCTGCTAATCCTCCATCATCTTTTCCAAACCAAGCTCTCCTTGCTCTCCAAGGCCTGTGTATCCTGAGAGTCCAAGTGTACCCTAATGCTTCTAAATCACAAGCACCAGCACCATCTCCTTATGCGGTATGAAGTCAGGAGCTTCCACTGGGAGGAGAATAGTGCTTGAAATGCATGTAACTCAGGGTGCATCATAAAGTCCTCTTATGTATAATATTTTATTTGATGTTCACAATGATTCCACGTGGTGGGCAAAAAAGATATTGATCCCATTTTATCAATAAAAACTTTGATATTCACAGAAGTTTAGTAAGTGGTCAAACCACCTCCATCTACTACATTCTTTAGGATCTTTCCTTCTTAAGAGATTTATAAGCCTCTGTAACAATGGCTCTTAAGTATCCATGGGAATAACTCCATACTGATGATAAAATAAATTCCCTTCATTGTAAAGCAATTTTTAAAAAAAACTCATAAAATTATATTGTCTATTGAAGCTAACACTATATCCAAATGCAATAAAGTCACTATATAAATGCTTTGCTTAAAAGAACAGCACCCTAATTAAGAAGATCGTTAAAAGGATAGAGCATATGAATACATCTATTACACAGAATTTACTAGAACTCACTGTACCCACAGCAGTAAAGTGGGACCAGCTGTTGCCCAAAACATGGAATTAGCCTTATGAAACAGAAACTGGATATTTTAGTGATTCTTGTTAAAAATTGAAGGTACCTGCACATTACCTTAATCCCCCCCTTACACTATGAATCATTCAACCAGTGGTTTCATAGCATCTTCTGTGCCCCAGGCTCTGCACTTAAAGGGCAGGCTGTCCTTGAATATTTGCTCCATGCTTGCATTCATGGGGCCAAAGACTTTGCAGCTTTGGCTCTGTCCTCCTCTAAAAATGGCATTTTGTTTGAAAAGAGTCTCTGCCTCTAACGTCTACAAATCCACGTGACTCTTACTATCCCAAAGTCCACACTGCTGCTCTCCATTCCTTGGAGTGTGGGAATCAGGGGCCCACTAAGTGCTCTTTTGTTGTTGTTCACTCTGCTTTTGGTGCCTCCAACTGTAGCTGACACTGGGCTGATTGCCAGTAGTCACGGGCTCCTGCACATCTGCTTTATTAGAGAAGCATTTGTCAACACGGTGCACCAGGAAGTCTCCTGCCCACCTGGCGGGATTTCATGCCTTACTTCCCCTTGGTGTCGGATAGTTAAATGCTGGCACCACGCGCCATGGTCGTAAAGGTTAAGTACTACAATCCAGACAGCAAGACAAGGCTCTAAGCCCATCTGCTCCAAGAAGCAACTTCCGATCGGCCCACTGTCTGTGGTTCCCCTGGAGCAGCACACTCAGGCATTTGGTTCATTCCGTGTTACTCTCTGTGTTGTTCTCCAGGTAAAAAAATATTTTCCTCCAGTTGTGTCATGTGCATGGGTATCGAAAGCAGAGTCAGTGACTCTGGCTTCGCTCTTAGGGTGCGGTAGCACGTTCTGCACAGGAAAAGAACACCATTGTAAGCATTTCAAGCAGAAAGAGATTGGCTTACTACTTAATCGGAAATTAAGTGCTTACAAAATTTTTGGAAGGGACAGAGGAATAGAAATCAGGGGACATTTGGTCTTAAGACCAACCACTGTGGCTACAAGGCAGAAGTCAGGAAACTGCTGCTGCTCCTGCCACCTGTTGACCTGGCAGTGGCCATGGAGTCTGGCCACATCTATTGACCTTTGTTAGAGCTTGCATGCCCACAATCCCGGTTGTAGGAAAATGGTCTCCATCTCTCTTCTGTCTTCCAGATATCATGAAAGTGCATCTCATTGGCAGAGCTTAATCCCACTCAGAGCCCAGCTGCCTTTCAGATCCCAAGAGGGAACATAAGTGAAGGTAAGACAAGATGCCTCATGTCAACAAGTAATATTCAGCATGGTGCTCTGGCTGCTGTTGAGCAGCTTCTGCACAGGGGCCTAGGGTGAGGCTCCTTCACAGATCGTGGTTTCAACTGGACTCCACTGTCTCAAATCCTAGCTAAATCTGAGAGTACCTGAGGAAGGCTCCAGAGGTGATGTGCCTCAAAATCTTGAAACTTCCCAGGCTCTCCTCTGGCTCTTGAACACTTTGCCCATTCCTGAAGGTTTGGCTGTGCTCTGTGATGTAGTGCATTGTGTGAGCAAAGAAACAGGATTTGGAATCGTCAGACCAGGGGTTGAGTGTCCAGGATTGCTGACAGCTTCTTTGATATTTCTGAGCCTCATTTTCTCAAACTATGAAGAAAATAAGATTATTATTTATTATTATTATTATTTTAAGATTGTATTTATTTATGAGAGAGAGAGAGAGGCAGAGACACAGGCAGAGAGAGAAGCAGGTTCCATGCAGGGAGCCCAGTGGGGGACTTGATCCCCGGTCTCCAGGATCACACCCTGGGCCAAAGGCAGACGCTCAACCGCTGAGCCACCCAGGCTTCCCCAGATCTATTATTATTATTATTTTATATTATTATTATTATTATTATTAATTATTATTATATTTCAAGGCAAGAAGAGATTTGCAAACTGTAAAGTTGGTTGTGGAGACTGGGAGTAAAGGAGGCTGCATCGCTAGCCTGGACTGGCTGTCAATCTAAGAGTCACATTGCCCCAGGACATAACCCTCCCTGGGGCAGCCTGTGTCTAAAGACTGGGCAATGGGAGAGGAGTGGTAAAAAAAAAAAAAAAAAAAAAAAAAACCCAGCCCCTTTGGCTTAATTCAGGACAAACCTGGAGGGCCCCTCAGCTCTGGAGCCCCCTCAGGATCAGATGAGGGTTCTACTATAACAGCAGCACACTTCCTGTCTTCCACTGACCTATCCTGCATCTCTCACCCTTCACAGATGTTGAGTCTGAGGCCACTCCACCCAAAAACTTCCTGCACACAAATCTCTGTCGGTTGCCTGGGAAACCCAAACATCAACACTGGCTTAGCAAAAAAGGAATTTATTAAAGAATATGAGGTAGCTCATAGAATCTCCAGGAAGGCCAGCAAGCCATGCATGGAGAATGTGTTCTAAGAAAGAATGTTCCGTGACTCCATAGACAGCTCCAGTGGAAAGGCTCCTGCTCCCCGCTGTGCAAAGACACTCCAGTTTGCATCACCGACACGGCTAGGACATGACACAACTGTTAGGACCTCTATAACCCCTGACTCTGGACTTCTCCACTGAGCTTCAGATTCATATATTCAAACTTCTGTGCTTCAATACCTAAGAAAGGGTTAATAAAACTAAAATATAAATCTTGATCCTGCCCCAAATCCTCCTCCCTATCACTCTTCCATCTCAGTAAAGTTTCTGTTTCTATTTCCCCATTTAATCCATTCCTTCCCAAAAGGGTCATGTAACCCACCTTGTATGCTAAGTGGACTTAGAATAAGATCTAAATTCTCTGCCATATATGATGACAACCCATCAATTCCAGCACTGACTTGGACCCTCCCCACCTCTCTGATCTCATTTCCATGGTGCTCTCTCTTGGTGATCATAGTCTTCCTATCACACCAGCCCCTTTGGGCTCTGGGGCCTTCATATTTAGTATTCCCAGGCTCAGAAGGTGCTGTCTCCAGATTTTGCATGGCTGCATCTTCTCCTTCAAGCCTCAACTTGAGTGTCACTTTTTTGAGAGACCACGCTGATCTAAAATAGCCACTGTCCCTCCCAATCATCTTCTATCAGGCACTCTGCTGGATTTTCTTCATAGAATTTACTATCATCTGAAGTTATCTGATTGTCGACTCATTGTCTTTCTCCTCCACTGAAATTCAAACTTCAAACTGGAAACTGCAACTTCATCTCATTCACAACTGCAACCCGAGTGTCTAGAATAGTACCTGGCATTTCCTAGACATCCCAGAAATATTTCTTGACTGCCTTAACCTTCTATATTAACCTGTCTTGTCTACAGAAGTCTCCAGCTGGGATTCTTGGCCCAGATCCATGTCTCCTCAACTGGGTTCTGAAGAAAATTCAGGGGGTCTGTGGACTTGTGTGGGGAGAAGTTTACATGTTTATTTTCACTAACTCCTAGCTAAACCCAAGCCAGAGTAGTAGTAGTGGCACATGTGACCTTATCACAAATATAAATTATAGGTATTTTCATATCACATTACATTGTATTAGATATCCCAAATTACTGTTTATGTTCACGACTACTTCAAAATTGTGATTTACTCACTGCTAGGTTGATATTTAATGCATTAAGAATGAAGAACATATATTATCACCAAGCTTTTTAAAAAATTACATAATTTGAAAATTTTAAATAAAATTAACTAACATTATAAATATTAAATTAATTAGTTTTTCTTTTAATCCTACATATTTTACACATTAGTCTGAGGAGGAATCCATGGGTTTCTCTGGAGTACTAAAGGCGTTTGGGATACATAAAGTTTAAGGTATGGTGCTGGACTGTCCAATATGGTAGTCACCTGCCACATGTGGCTATTTAAGTTTAATTTTAAGTTAATTTAAATGAAGTTAGATATTCAGATCTTTAGTAGCACTAGCCACATTTGAAGTACTCAAAAGCCACAGGCACTAGTGGCTACCATAGTGGACAGTACCGAGTACGGCCATCATTGCAGAAAGTTCTATTGGATAGCACTGTCTATAGCTTAATGCTTCATTTTGGATTTGTCTCTGCACTTTCCACACTTGCTGTCATCCCAGCGCCAATATTATGGACAACATTTTCAAACAGTAACGTTGGGATTGGATTGATTCTTGCTGTTTTCCTGTTTATGTTTAAGCCATTCCTCCATCACCAGTGTCTGCGCTCCCTCATGGTTCAGAAGTTGAGCTAGCCAGGGCAGAGTGGCAGTGCAATGCAGTGGTCCCCTCTTATTCACGGGGGATACCAGTGGATGCCTGAAAAGACATCCCAAGACATCCCAAGACTCCCAGTGGATGCCTGAAACCGCTGATAGTACTGAGCCCTAAATATACTGCGTTTTCCCCCTATACGTACATATCTGTGATAAAGTTGAACTTATAAATCAGGCACAGTAAGAGATTAACAGCAATAGCTAACAATAAAATAGAACAATCAAACAATATATTGCAATTAAAGTTATGTGAATGTGGCTTCTTTCTCTAAATATCTCATTGTATTTATGAGATATGAGATATGAGATTTATGTATTTATCTCATTGTATTTATTTATGTATTGTATCTCATTGTGCGTATCTCAATATACGCACCCTCCTTCTTGTGATGATGTGAGATAAAATGCCTACCCGAGGTGATGAAGGGAGGGGAATGGTACAGCATTCAGCTACTATTGACCTCCTTAGAAGGAGGATCATCTGTTTCTAGACCATGGTCGAAGGTAGGTAACTGAAGTCTCAGAAATCAAAACCGTGGATAAGAGGGGATGACTGTACCTCCTTCATGTCATTCTCAGGCTCCTGCCCTGATCCTGAACAGATGATATAACTAAGAATAATTAAAGGTAGGAGGAATTGCCCAGAATGGGACGAGCAGAACCATAAGACTGTGTCTTCCTGAGGGCCCCCAAGTACTTGTGTCCTGCCTCCAGAGGGGATGGTGGTCATGCTGGGACATGGGAGGGCCGCTCCACCAAGCTGGAGCCTGAGAGGAAGTCCCAGCTGGAGTGCCAAGGAGGACTACGGCAGGACTGAGTCAGCAGGGAGGACCTCAAGCCCTGACCAAGACAGGAGAGCAAGACTACAAGTGTCCCAGCTGCACACTTCAGCAGCGAACTTCCTCCAAAGTCTGACCAATAGACCAAGTGTCCCTGTAGACACCAGTTAGCTTGTAGCTATGGAGCAGCACAACTCCAGGGGCCCCCCTCTCCACCAATGGCCCAAAGTCTTTGAGCTTCCCACGTGCTCAGATACCATCTTGAAGAGAAACAGCGAAAGTGATGTAAATTGGAAACACTGAGTCACTCAAAAGAGATTGCTTACTGGAATAGCCCGAGTCTAGCCGATTGGACTAAAATTTGGTTCTACCCACACCCCTCATTAGTCAGTGGTGTGGGGATCAGGGGACACTTAAGGACAATTGGGTCAGTTATAGAAAGTTAAGAAGCTATGTTCTCTTTGCACATCTGAGCCTGGTGTGTCTGAGATTGGTCTCTACCTGTCCTGAACCACACAAACCCCTGCTTGGGCAAACTTTGGCCTAAGACATCTTCTTAGGCTGTGAACAAATGTCCTGGCAAGACCTCCCCAACTAAGGCGATGAGGAGTCATCTACTGGAGCAGCATTCCAATGTCACTGTACTCTTTCTGCCTTCCTGTGCTCACACAGCGAGATAGCCCAGTGGCCCCTGGTCTTACAGTCCTCCCAGATCCTACCAACCCTGAGATATGAGCATTGCAGGGAACCCACCTCTGTGTGCTGAATATCCATAGGGCAAGCACCCTACTTCTCCAAAACAGGAAACACACTGCTTTGTCTGCACATGCTGGGAGTGGCAAGTATGGACAGACAATCATCCAGATCCCCCTTCTCCTGCTAGCAGTGAGGTGCGTGTGGGGGGAGGGGGCATATATATGTGTGTGGGCACCAGATGTACAGGAAAGGGGTGATTTGAGACACTGTCAGCAGGAAGGTACAGCATGTTGCTTGAGGTGAGGTCTGCTGGCTAAGAAAGGACTAGAGAAGTTGAAGTTTTCACATCAATTCCTTTCCCAAGCAGAATGTCATTGGCTTTGCTTCTAACTAAATAGAGCATAAAGACCAAATTTAATTGGCTAATAGTTTCAATTGTATGGGTGTGTATTTCTCTATGTTCTGTTTTGTCCTGAGTTGAATAGTGTCCCTCCAAAATTCACATTCACCCAGAACCTCAGAATGTGCTGTTATTTGGCAATAGGGTCTTTGCAGATGTAATTAGTTAATATGACGTCTTACTGGGTTAGTACTCCCTAAACTAATATGACTGGTGTTTTTATAATAAGAGGAGATGACACAGAGAACACCACACAGACACACACACACACATACAAAGAACACACGTGATGACAGAAGCAGAGAATGGAATGGTGTGTCTGTAAGCCAAGGAATGCCAAGGATTTCCGGCAACCACCAGAAGCTAGGAAAAGTCAAGGAAGTGTTCTCTTACAAAGGTTTCAGAGGGAACATGGCTCTGCTGACATTTTACTTTTGGACTTCTGGCCTCCAGGACTGTGGGAGAAAATATTTGTGTTGTTTCAAGCCATCCAATCTGGGGTACTTTGTTATGGCATCCCTGGGAAATACATGCTAGGATGGATCATAATAACACATGCTTACATGTAATAACACATGCCTATGGGTAGGGGTCGGGGGGTGGGCAGGATCAGAATGATGTAACACGTAGCCCAGCCTAAATAGCAACACTAGTCTTCATTAACAATTCTCTCAAACATTTAAGGGGTCCAATATAAGGTCTAGAGCAACTGTTGAACTAAAACCTCCTGCCCTGCCCTATCTTCTAGATTTCCCCTCACCCAGTTCCTAGCTCTTCAAACCCTTTTATCCAAGGGCACTGTTTCCCTCCTTAGTTCTTTTCTCATCTTGCTAATCGATGAAGGATCAATTGTCAAAACACAGTTCCAGCCAGATCCATTCCCTGGCTCCCAGTCCCCTGAGAATGTACTTCTACTTTCTTATCAGCTTTTCTTTGGCAAATTAGACTGCAAAGCTTTTCCCTTCCTTAGAGAATAGGAGCGAGGCAAGAAGCTGAGCAGTGGAGGAGAGTCAGACTCTGAGTATTACATATTGAACTGGCTCTTCCGCCATCACCATCTCCACTGAGCACACAATGTTTCACTTTTGAACCCTTTGAAGGAATAATTGATTAATGAAGCCTTATGGAAACCCCCCAGTATTCAATGAGTGACTGAAGCTCACACTCCTCCCCAGTCATTTATTGTTCTCACCCATGGACCATCAGACCATCAGGCTGAAGGTAGAGCTAGGAAGGGAACCAGTCAGGAAAGCAAGGGGTCTAAGAATTAAAGACTTTAAGAGGAATCTTCTTCCCTTCCTTCCCTCCTGCCCCAGGTTTTGATACAATCGCAAATGTTAATTCTGAATAGTGATAAGAAGATACATTAAATGCAGTGTTGTCCCAAGAAAATGTATTACGGCTGCTTTACAATTATGGCAATAGTTAATTAAAGTTAAAAAGAAGGTATGAAATGTGGAACCTAAAGTCTCTTTGGAGCTTAAAAAGGAAGATAAAAATATGGACATAAATAGGGAACTCCTTTCATGCTCCTTTTTAATAACATAATTCATATTGCCATTTCAAAGAATATATTTAACAGCTTACCTCCTTTTGTATTTAAGAAATTTTTTTAAAGTGTTGTGGAGACTCATGGCTACGTCTTGGGGGAGACATAGTAATTAGAGACATGAGAATAGCTAGCATAATTTCACATGGAAAATGTCTCAACTGTGGTCATCATGACATGGGTTTGGGAATAAGCCACCTCATTCCACAAGACAAAATTGAAGGAAAATAACTTAGTCATAGGGAAGTAGAACCGAATTCCCAGGAAAACATAAAACACATGTTCCAGGGTACACCTTTGAAGATGCCACATAGATCTTGGGCCAACCATTGTTTACAGAATGCTGTTATTTACCTTCAGTTGAAATAAGAGGAATATTTTAAGGTCAATGAGTTTCATATTTTACATTTTCGCAAGTCTCTGGCTCCTTTGATTACTCATGTGAAAAGCAGATCAAGGAGAGAGATTTTAGAGTTGTTTACTATCGTGAACAGACTCTAAGGTGGTCCTCATTCATGATCCCCGGCTCCCAGGGTTCATGCCCTTGTATAATCTCCTCGCCCTGAAGGAAGAACTTTAAGGTCATCAAAGAGGAGGTAGTTAGGACCTGTGACTTGCTTCTAACCAACTGAATACGACAAAAGTGGTGGGACGCTACTCTAATAATTACATTACATGGCAAAGTTGATGGAATATCACTTCCACAATTACATTACACTATGAAAGACTGTCTTACTAGCAGAAACACTCTAGAGTCTTGCCCCTCTTGCTGACTTTGAAGAATCAAGCTTCTAGGAGTCTGACAGTTACAAGAAAAGAAATAATGCCAATAAATAGAATGAGTGTGGAAGCACACCTTTCCTTAGCTGAGCCTCCTGATAGGAAACCAGCCCTGGCTGACATCTTGATTGTGGCTTGTTAGAAGACCCAACTAAGCTGTGCCCAGACTCATGACCTACATAGACTGTGAGATAGCAAATATGTGTTGTCTGAATTCACTAAGTTCGTGGAAATTTGTTACACAACAATAAAAAATGAATACACTCCCACAAGAAAAAAAAAAAAGAATTTTCTTACCCTTGATAACCCATTTTTCTGGCTAAGTAGCACTGTATTGTGATGATTTCTTTAAGAGTTTAAAAAATGTTGGGCTTTGGCTGCTTTTGTCAACATATATTATGTTTACATATACAAGGATATTCTTTACCTTTATGATGGAATTGACCTAGGTCACAGCATCAAAGATCCTTGTATGAACTGGAGTAGCTTCAACTTTGTGTATATATCTTTGGCCATCTTGTGATTTTTAGCAACAAATGATTCTCAAGCTTCTTCTTAGACTTGAGTTTCGCCTGAAAACTTTGTTCAAAAATCCAATCTTGGGGCACCTGACTGGAAGAGTGAGTAGAGCATATGACTCTTGGTCTCAGATAGTGAATTTGAGCCCCAAATTGGATGTAGAGATTACTTAAAAACAAAACAAACAAATTTAATTAACGAATTAATTTTTACTTAAAAAATTCAATGCTGGTTGACTATAAATTAATTAAAACTCTCTAAAGGCTGTGGTTAAATATGTATCTAAGCTCTAAATACATGCACGCTACTTGACCTAGAAATTTCCTTTTTAGAAAGCTATCTCAAATCAGACAAAGGTTCAAAGACGATATATAAGGATGTTTATTATAGCATTAGTTATAATAGTGAAAACTTGAAAACAACCTAACTGATCAAATAGGTAGTGGATTAGTTAATGGAATACCATGTAGCCACTTAACATTTTGCTGTAGGTATATAACTTCTGTTCACAGGACAGTGGAAGCAAAAATTCAAAAGAATATACAGGAGAATCCATAACATGTTCCCATTTGTGTGTGGATGTATTTGTGCATGTTAAATATGCATACACATTGAAAATAGAACTAGATATACATCAGTATATTAACAGTGATGAGATGTGGGCAGTGAAATCGTGAATAATTTTTTCTTTATTAATTTCCTGACTATAGTTTCTAATGTTTCTAGAATGTTCACACGTAATATGTGGAATATAAAACAATTTATACTGTGGCTATTTTGGTTTATTTTTTGTTTCTTAAATGATGCTGCCTGCTTTTAATTCCTGATCTCTACATGGGCTTGAGTCTTGATGATGGTACAGAGACCCAGACCTTGCTGTTGGACATTGAGAACTTGGTCTCTATAGGCCAGGTCTGCACCCGTCTCCCAGAGAATATAGCACATGCATTGGTATCCAGCTGCCACCCGATATCTTCCCAAACTCACTCGACTAATTCATACTTCAACAGTACTACCTGAAAAAGAAATCTTGTACTATAGTGATATGTCAATATTAGTTGCCCAAATGCTATACAACAGATCCAACCTTAATCATCCAAAACTAATTCTTTGCTGAATGTTGGTGGTGGAGATTGCTTTGTAAGACTTTGTATGCTCACTGAATAGAAGGCTGTGGAATACAATTATTTGTCCCACAAACACTTATTAGATTATCTTTGTCATCTGTAACACCATTTACAAAAAAGGACGCATTATGTAGTTTCATTGTTTGTATAGGAAATAAAATTATGCTGCATTAAATGGATTTTAGGGTGGTTTTTTTTTTTGTTTTGTTTTTATTGTCTTCTTAGATTCATTTTAAAAGTGACAGGGGATGCAGAGTATGGGAGAGAAGGGTTAGGATTATAACAAAAGAAGGGTAGAGTAAAAGACTATGGGAATGTATGGTTATTGGGAGCCTACCATGTGCTGTATCAGGTCCCAAGATGTTCTCTCCATCAATGAAGGGGGTATGGGAGGCTTAGAAAGGACCAGACAATACAGACAAGGATTAGAGCACAAAGATAAAAGAACAAGGGCAGCAAATGGGGACATTATCAGCCCACATCCACCATGCTGAGGGTGGGGAGAGGAGCAGAAGGCCAAGGAGAGAAAGAGAATTTTAAGCAGGTTCCATGCCCAGTTTAGAACCCAATGTGGGGCTCAATCTCATGACTTTGAGATCATGTTGGGATCCTAAATTAAAAGTCGGACACTTAACCAAGTGAGCCATCCAGGTGCCCCTCCACAATTTCTTCAATTGTTCCCTGCCTTATTTGCTGCTTGAGTCAGGCCCTGTCCTTCCTACCTTTACCTTTCCTTCCTTGCCTCCTTCATAGCTTAAGTGCTCTAAGTCTTAATCTCTTTTGACTCCATCAGGATTTCTCAACACTGTTTTCATTTATTTATCGAACATACAAATCTATGCTGTATTATGAATATTACCTTATATAACATTTATCCCAGTTCTATAAGGTAGATGTTATTATTATTATCCCCATTCTCCAGATGAGGAATGTGTGCTATGACAGTTATTCTAATAAAATACATGCACTTTGGCAGAAATAGGCAGTGACAGCCACAGCTTTAAAAGATTCTAGAAATGTTTAAAGGACTCATAGAAAAACAGGAAGCAACTAGAGCAACTCTAGTGGTATTCTCTTAAGTGGGAATTTCAGGATCCATTGGAGAAAGGGATCCATTAACATTCTTTCAATCATTGTTCTAGAATTCTTGTATGTGGTCAGGATGCAGGGAGGTTGTAGAACTTCCTGGTCCAAACAGCCTTTAGCTATAGTTCAGACTCTCTTAGAGTAATTGGCTGGTTATTTTTCCATGCCAGGACCACATCTAGTTCACTGCTGTACCTCCAGTGTCTAGCCAGCACCCAGCACGTTGAAGGACTGGCTGAATGGATGAATGAATGAGAACCAAGAAGCTTTGATGTTTACTTAAGCAAAAAAAATGTCCTTGGACTAGAAATAACAGATGGGATTGCATCTTCAATCAAAAGATGAGCTATGCCTTAGAGCAAACAGGAAGTTATTCCAGACACACAAGATAACAGAAGAAAAAAAAAAGAATCAAGTGGATATTTTTAAAAATAATTTGACCGGGAAAATAAACCCAATGGGGAATTAGAGAGAGCCAGGAAAGAAGATGAGGTTGAAGGCAAACTAGAAGCTCCCCAAGTCAATTGGAATACATTGAACATAGAGTAAAAGGCCAGGGGCAAAACTATCAGGTAGCCAGAAATGCTAGATGCTCCAGGTCCAGGAAGTGCCTGGAGAAAGACATTGAGAGAAGGTGGGAGAAGGATATCAATGAGGAGAGTAGCTACCATTTATGGGTAATATTCTATTCCAGGCTGGGTTCTTACTGCTCCATGCTTTATTGATTCCTTTCAGCACAACTCTGTGAGTTGGATTCTGTTATTATTACCACCATCATCCTATAAGTAATAAAACTGAATAGCAGAGAGGTAAAGTAACTTTCAAAGTCAAACAGCTTGTAGGTAGCAAAGCCGGGGTGCGAATCTAGGCAGTTTGCTCAGAGCCTGTATCATTCACCATTACCTTTTATCACCTCTTCTGTAGCACAGACCACCTCTATGTGAGGGCAGCAGACATGTCAAATAAATCAACATTTTTTTTTTAAAAAAGGTCTATTTATATTTATTTGAGAGAAAGAGCACACATGAGGGGGGGAGGAGCTGAGGGAGAGGGAGAACCTCAAGCAGACTCCCCACTGAGCACAGAGCCAACGTGGGGGCTCCACCCTAGGACCCTGAGATCATGACCTGAGCCAAAATCAAGATTCTGATGCTTAATTGACTGAGCCACCCAGACGTCCCAAGAGAAATCAATAAATTGGTTTTTTTCCTAAATATTTTTGTTCCACCCCACCCCCTGCAACCAGATTGCATTCCCTCCCAAGCCTTCCCATGTGGAAATCCTAGAGCTCCCATTTTACTAACAGCCAGCTGAGAGTTGAAGGTAGAGACCTGTGAAGACCACTAGGAATAGGAAGCATTGCAACTATCCAGAAACTAGAGAGATTCTTCAAGAAGTAAATGTGGTGGTTGGGGGGCGGGGGGCTGCTCTAGATTATCACTGACTAAAGAGACATCACTACCAATACAATGCATGAAACTTGTTTGATTTTTTTTTTTTTTAAACAGCTATGATAGTTCAGAAATGTATCCTTGGACTAGATCATAGATGATGCCAAGAGATTATAAATTTTCTTAGGTCTGATCATGGTGATATGGTCATGTAGGAATGCTCCATATTTTAAAGAGCTGGATGCTGAGTGAAGCATTTAGGGCTGAAGTATCATGAAACTAACTTTCCAATGGCTTAGAAAGAAAAGTAGATAGAAAGGTTGATTGCTTAGTAAATCAAATATGGCAAAATATTAAGTTGTTGGATTTGCTGGAGGCTAGGAGATGTGCACTGAAATATTCTTTCAGGTTCTCTGTATCTCATTTCCATAATAATGAGTTTCAAAGGAAAGAACCTAGAGAGAGAAGAAGTGGTTGCTTCCAGATTGGCCAAAGAAGGCAGGGAACTTGGCCAATGTGAAGGCCTTTGAGGATGAATTACAAAGCCCAGGCTTGGTCGCATGGGGTTGAATGCAAGTACCTTCTCAATAAAACAAATGCAGAACTGGACGGAGGACCGGATGGGAGATTTGGCAGCCTTTCCAGTAAAGATAGCAGGGGCAGCTGTAGAGGTAATAAAACTGCCTGGATTCATCTGGAAAGTCAAGAAGTCCAGACTGGAATTAGGGGTGAATGCAAATTCTGGGGATGTTCTGGGAACAGCTGGAGCTGGTCTGCCAGGGTTGAACCCCTCACCCCACTGCTCACTAGTGGTATGACCTTGAACAAATTAACGGCTCTGACACCTCAGTTTCCTCTACTAGCACTTCCTTCATGGAGCTGTGCATGAAAGTGAAATAAAACCTTATATATAAAGTGCTTAACCCAGGGCAAGTCCACATGGAGCATTGGACAAACGTTTTTCTCATTGTGATCGCACCCTGGGGAGAAGGATGAGGTAAAAGAGAATCTTTCTTTGCCGCTGACTCCGGCAGCAGAAGCATCCCAACCCACATCTCCTGCCACTTTGTTTACAGTTGCATGTATGTTCATGTTATTTAATTTCTTTCTTTTAAGTGAAATTGCGCGGCCCAGGGTTAGCAGCGATGCTGATGAAGGTACGCGGTGGAGGAGATTGTGTTGCAGCATAGAAAATAAACACTGAGGTCTTTGCCTCAGTGTTTATTTATCTTCGACGATACCTCATCTTTGGCCGGGTAATTATCTCTCGACAACAGACAGTTATCCAGCATCAACGCATAATTCCATTAATATCGCCACTTAATTCCGAGCCTCTCTGGGCTATTCAGGGTCCCCGGGTGCTTGTGAAATTTTAGGGGCCTCCTATCATTTTGGACTTAGAAAGTAAATTATTCAAGCACATTGATTTTTTTTTTTTCCTCGACAAACCCCGGCACATCCTTGACTCATCATCATTCCTAAGAAAGTATTGCTGCCAAGAATATTGCCTGTCGCATGTAGTGCTAGCTGCCTTGCGGATTCAAGGGTTGGTGATAGTAGAACACTACTAGTCACAGGCGAGCTGGTTTTTTTTTTTTAACTGTTTGAGGATGAGAAACGGGTGGGGGAAAGTGGGGTGGTCTCTAGGGACTTTGAAATGCCAGGAAAGCATTCTGGCAACAAAATCCAGATCATGCATATGCTTAGCAGACATGATGGTGACCCAGAGATTCACCAAAGAAAAGAAAAGAAGCAGACTTCCTGATAAATCCTACTTAAACTTCCACTATTTTTTTTTTAACTTCCACTATTTAAAATAAAGAGTGTATACTGTCCGCCTAAGCCTTTGATCTGAAGCCCTGTGTTTTACTGGCCCCATGGCTGGCCGGCGGTTTTAACAGAATGTGTGAGTAATTAGCAGTAATGTCCTAAGTGGGCGGAGCCTTACGGTTTACAAGGAGCTTCCCTCTACTTTATATCACTTAATCCTTAAATCCCCCTGCTAGCTTCGCCGGGTTAGTGTCCTTACTCACTCCCCCACACCCCCATGCTACACACCTTGCTCCTCCTCACAGATAAGAACCCAGAGGCCCAGAGAGTTGAGTAGCATACCTGCTGTTGCATGTCAAACATGGTGGAAGAAGGTACTCGAATGGAAGCCTTTGGACTCCTAAGATCCTCTGTGGCTTCTCTTTGAGAGAAGGGAAGTGCTTATCATTCCATTTTCCTGTGTGCAAGGGGCCTTGGGCTTCCCCTCACCCAAAGATTTATCTTCTTTCAAAGATAGGAAGTCAGGGTGTCTGCGGAGCACACATTTCCCCCACTGGACTGACCCCAAGATGACCTTTCCACTCCTCTCCACTCTCTGCTAATTCCTTGTGTCTGGGTTCCAATGGAAGCGTTGACAAAAGGAATGAATGAAGTGAAATAATGCAGGCATCTCTCACACAGCTCACGCGTAGTAGGCATTCCACAAAGGCTTCTTCTAATTTAAAAACAATATTTATTTACTAGCTGTGGCAGCAGATTTGGTTAGGAAAGAGGTCAAAGGGTTGACTTAAATTAGGTTTGAAGGTTGGCTGGAATTCAATTACCCATGACCCTCTAGTCTCTCCTGCCAGCCATGATTAATAGGGGCTGGCTAAAGTGGGCTGGGATTAGTAACAGTGCGATCAACCCTTCCCAGAGAATGAAGATGCGGAAATTATCTAAGAAGCGTTCTGAGGCTGGATGAGATTTCTTAGGTTGGAAATGTCCTTGTAATTTAGGCTAATGACAGCAGGGCTCATATTTGGAGACAAAGGGTAACATGGTAAAGCCCAGCAGGCCCTGCTCTTATTTTTCCCACAATTATGCTGGCCTGGGAGCCCTGCCTGATGTGGTTACAGTATCATCAAGAGCTGTAGAGGATTTGGTTCCAGATCTTTAAAGGACACCTTGCTCTTGGACAGTTGGGACATATATTTGGGAAAGAGACCAACCGAAAATCCGAGAACTGTTATCAGTTAAAGTCAGAAAAGAATCAACCCTGAACATCAACGCTTTCTTCTTTTCCAGGATTTCCCTTCTCTACCTCCTCCGGAGGTTGATCTAATCACACTCTAACCACAGAAGAAGGCCTCGAGAAGCCAGGACCCAGCTACGAGTTTCTTTTCAAAGAGCTGATCTCTGGGAAGGTATTTTGAAAATATGATAATAATGATTGCTAGCTTTTTTTTTTTCATTATTATTCGCCAACGTTTTGAGCAGTTTTCAAAGACTTCCAGTCCTTCTTCCTTCTCTGGTAACAGTACATCTTTTGTCAGTACATGAGAGAAGCCCAAGGAGACACAACATATATTTTCCTTTCTTGTTTGAATTCTAACCCCGCTCCTGGATTTCTGTCCAGCCTTGATTTCAGAGCCTAAAGCCTATAACCTGATCTAATTTGCATAGCTGGCTTATTAAGGAGGCAAGCTAAGGAATCATTAAGGCATCCACCTCTTGCCCCTTCACCAACTTGCTTAGTGAACTCAGTTCAAATGCAGTCTGGTGTGATGAGAGTTATTGCATTTATGTGTCTTAATAAGTTATCCGTCCCTATGCGATAACCCACTTCACTAGAATAAAAAAATAATCTACATGTGATTTGACGTATGGATCCCGAAGCTCACAAAATGAGCTCAAACTTGAAAGAGATCCAGACTACAACAACGTTTATTATTTTTAGAGCATTACCTAGTCATTTTGATTAATTCGCTTGGAGTGCTTTTCCCTGCAGGACCCCAGGGAGAGGTGGGGGGAAAAGATGGTAAAACATAAATTTCCTCTGGTGACGAGTTCACATCTGTTTAGAACTCTAACATGGCAAATCATTGTGAAATCTTCTAATGGATGCCTGTCCCATGCCAAATAAGCCCAGGACCAAAAGAACATAAAGAAATAATTGTAAGACACTGGCCTGCATTCAAAAGGCCGAAGCTAATGTTTCACCTAATCTCTCTCCCCGTCTCCCCTCTCCTGCCTCTGGCCAGTGGCCCTACCTGCAAGACACGTATTTCAGAGCTTCCTTGTGGCTGCTTCTGGGCTGTTTGCACGCTCTGAGCCCCGGGCAGAAGAATGACAACCATTAGGAAGCCGAAAGCATAAAAGGGTTCAAGATTAGCACCTGCAGTAGGGAGGTGGGTTAGCACACTGTCTTCCCCTGAAAGGGTTAATCACCCTCTGAGGGCGGTTGGGGGGTTGACCTGGGACAACCTCAGCCTGCGTAGAATTGGCCCAGGGCCAAGGAGAGTCCTCTGGGTGGGGTGCAGTGGGGTGGGGTGGGGTGAGGTGGGGTGGGGCGGGGGCAGTGGAAGAGCTGGGAACAGAGGTTTCTAAAAAAAAAAAAAAAACAAAAAAAAAACATTTTGTTTTTAATTCTCTTTATCTTGGCTTTATCTCTTGCACCACTGACTCCAGGACTTTAGAAGCTAAGGGTGGGGTTGGGTGGGGCTTAGTGATATTTTTTTTTCTTAAAGGGAAAGAACAGGGAACTGTCTGAACATTTACACTTTGCTTGGACTTGATTGCAGTCAAGAATAAAACCACTGAGCAATGTCTGGCTATATCTCTTTGGAACTGGCATTTGCAAAGGTGGCGTCGACAGATCAGAGAGCAGAGAGGAATTCTGCGCTACTTACAGAGGAGTTTGGACCTGAGAGATACTCATGATGTTAATTATTGATGATTTCAGCTGGCTTGAGCCGGGCTTTGATCTTCAAGACAATATGCCCAGACTTGGCAACACACCGGTCATTTAGTGCTAGTGAGGGCTACTGAGCTCCAGCTATTTTAGAAAGATGCATCCTGTATTTAGATCCTGTATTCCATACTTCCAAAAAAAAAAAAAAAGATAAAAAAGGGGGGAAAAAACCCAACCTTCTCTCCTCACCCCTCCCCAAAAAAGAACTTTAGCTAAGTTTCAGGACTGGGATTTATTTTTTGAACAAAAGAGATGCGCTGCATATTGTAAGAAAACACAATATGTGAAGATCCAAAGTTGCCAAATTAAATAGAGAGAAATAAAGCATTTTACAGAAGTATTTGTTAGAGGGCCTTGTAAATAAAAACTGCTTGAGTATCTTTAGGCCAGGGACTGATGTAAATGTTAACCTTTTAGAATCCCATACAGGGAATTCCCTGTGTCAACACCATCCCTAGGATGGAAGCCAAGGACTTCGGTGTTACACATAGCTAGGGTCAAATCCGAGCTCCACCACTCACAGAATTGGAACTGTGGCTAAGTCACCTCAGCCCTCTGAACCTCGGTTTCCCCATCCGTAAGATGAGGACGGTATAGTCCCTGTCTTATCAGATTTAAAAGAGTGGGGCGCCTGGGTGGCTCAGTGGTTGAGTGTCTGCCTTTGGCTCAGGGTGTGATCCTGGGGTCCTGGGATCGAGTCCCGCATTGGGCTCCCTTCGGGGAGCCTGCTTCTCCCTCTGCCTGCGTCTCTGCCTCTCTCCCTGGGTATCTCATGAATAAATAAATAAAATCTTAAAAAAAAATTTTTTTTTAAAGAGCTGCTTGCTACCCATAAAGCGCCTGGGGCGTTCCTGCCACCCAGTAGGTGTTTCATGGCTCTCAGCTTCCCACGGGTTCTCCTTCCTTCCCAGCTCAGAGACCACTTGGAACAGCCAGCAGGGAACAAAAGAAAACTCTGCCCTTCTTTGTAGCTTTAGATGTCTCAGATTTATGTCCAAGTAAGCTGTAACCTCAACTAGGGCCCAGAGAGCCATGGCTGTTTCTGCCTTTCTCCTATTTATTTATTTTTAGATACTCATAGAGCACTTACCATATGATAGACACATTCCAAGCACTTGACAAATACTGACTCATCCCATCTTTCATAGCAACCCTACGAAATGCATACTATTATCATTCCCGTTTTACAGTTAGGAAAGCAGAAACAGAGAGAGCTTAAGTAACTGATCCAAGGTCACATAACCCATAAGTGGCCCAGCCAGGATCCAAGGGCAGGTAATCCTGTCCATCCCTCAGTGAGAATCATGGGCATGATCTTTACTGGGAAAGCCCTGCTGAGACCAAAGCAAGCCAGATGGGATACCGGCACCAGTTCTTGCACACTCTATAACAGAACGGCAGGACCCGAAGTATTGAAGTTGCCGAAGTCCCTGCTGATAAGCTTTGTGCAGCCTCAGCCTCAGACTAGAGACCTAGGTGAGGTTAGCTGAACAAGCAGCAGGCGGGCTTCCCAGGCCCTGACGCTCTGCCCACCTCTCAGCCACCCCTGCCTCGGAGGGTGAAGCCTCATGTCGGGTTTCTGCACTCTTCGTCACCCCAGGCTTTCTGAATTTGCTGGCTGTTGCAGCCTGCGTGCATGGGAAAGGGGCAGAAGAGGGGAGCCATTAGAGTAGTGTTTCTTTTTTTCAAGAAAAAAAGAAACAGGTTGATCCTTGAGCATTGCAGGGGTTAGGGCCACCCACCCTCTGCATAGTTGAAAATCCATATATAACTTGAATCTCCCAAAACTTCACTGCTACTAGCCTACTGTTGACTGGAAGCTTATTGATCACATAACCAGTGGATTAACACACATTTGTAGGGTTTACGGATCATATACTGTATTCTTACCAGGAGGTAAGCTAGAGAAAGGAACATATTAAGAAAATCATAAGAGAAAATACACTTACAGTCCTGTATCATATTTATCCAAAAACATCCATGTATTATAAGTGGGCCCATGCAGTTCAAACCCATGTTGTTCAAGGGTCAACTGTAACTCATTTTAAAATTTCAATCACTTTTTTCTTACAAATGCAATATGTGTTTGTGGCAGACGTTGTAAAGGGACTGATTCAACCCTATTTCCCAGCCCCTTCTCCCTTCCATTTATTTGCTTGGGATGGTCATAGGATACAAGTCTGGCCATTTCAGCTTAGATCTTTTTTTTTTTTTTTTTCAGTTTGGAAGCCAGTTGAATTTCTGGTGGAGTTTCCTTACGACAGCGGGGCCGGGCAGGGTGGTCAGACCCTCCCCATGCCACAGGGGCTCTGGGGTAGAAGCAGAAACAAAGTTTAAGGCTGTTGCCACTATATCTTGAATGCAACAACCTGGAAAATCATATTACTCAAGGAGACAAAAATCCCTCTAAACTCTGATACTGCACTCAAAATCAAATGAACAAAAATAAGATGCCCAAGCCACATGTCTAAGGATGATGGACCCCTGTCCCTTCCACAGTGTTGTTGCTGTCATCAGGAGTCCTCAGTCAACCCTGAAGATGGAGTTCCTGGAAAATCTCTTTGTTTCCTCGAGACAGGCTCTGGTGCTTCCAGTCATCCTTTCTCCTCAGAAAGCACATGTGATGACTGAAGGGACAGTGGCCACTTTAAGGCCACAAGGGAAAAGCCATACAAATTTCTGACAAGATCTTGTTGAACTGCCGAACCACTATTTTTGGATTTCTGTCACTTGCAGCCAAGACGATCCTATCTGCTCAATTTCTGTGCAATGTTCATAGTAGAAAAGTTAGAAAAGATGGAAAAAGAAAAATTAAAGGCAGGGAGAGGATTAGCAATAACTTTATCATCTAGAAGTAACTAAATTGTTATTTCAATATATATGTCTTCAATTTTCCCTCTTTTTATAGATTCATAAAAATATGAATCATGCTCTATAAGCACTCCTTTGTAATGGAATCTTTAATTTACCAATGTGCGATGGCCATCTTTCTTTTTTTTTTTTTTTTAAGATTTTATTTATTTATTCATGAGAGAACAGAGAGAGAGAGAAGCAGAGACACAGGCAGAGGGAGAAGCAAGCTCCATGCAGGGAGCCCGACATGGGACTCGATCCCGGGACTCCAGGATCATGCCTGGGCTGAACGCAGGCACTTTAACTGCTGAGCCACCCAGCTGTCCCTATGGCCATCTTTCTAAATTAATCGTGATAATCTACTTGTCACTGTATTGATGGTCCAAAATTTATTTAACTAATTCCCTGTTGCTAAACATTTGTTATTTCCAGTTTTCAACTGTTATAAACAATGACAGTGTGAATGTGTTTGTAGATGAATTTTTGTCTGATTCATTCCTTGAGATTATTTTCTTAGGATAAATTCCTAAAATAGCTGTGAATTGCTGGATCAAAGAAAACACACATTTTGTGGGCTTTACATCCTAAGATAAAATGCCTTTCAGAAAGGTTTTAACCAAATTTTATACTTTCACTTGAAGTGTGTACCTTTCCGGATCATTGTCCACACTGGCAGTGATCATCTTTTTAAAAATGTCGGTCAGTTTAAAAGGCAGCATATAGATTACTTATTTAATTCTTGAGTTTGACATATTCCCATGACATCATTTGCCATTTCTAATTTTATTAATTATTTATTATGTGCCAAACATGGGGCTAGGTTGTTTACATATGTTATTTATTTTAATCCTCATAAATCCCTTACTTTTTGTTTTTTGGATGAGTAAACAACAGCTCAGAGAGGATAAGTAACTTGTTGAAAATCACACAACTAGTAGGTGATCAAACTGGGCTTCATACCTAGGCTTTCCAGATTCCCGGGTGGCCACTATGATAAATAAAGTTCTTTAAAAAAGGGAGGTGGGGTGGGAACTGTACAAGTTCTTAAGTCCTAGTTGAACGGGCCAGGAATCAGGAGGAAAGAGACGGTACTCTCCAAGGGATAACTGAAGTGAGTTTATGGAAGTGTGGGGAGGTTTTACAGGAGTGTGGGGAGGCTTAAGGGACCAGTCAAGGGTTAGTGAAGGGTTAGTCAAGGGACTGTCAATGGCAGGGAGCCCTGGTCATCCCAGGCTCTCATGGGAACCTGGTGATATCTATAGGCAAAAGAGAGTGGCTGCCTGGCGGAAGCTGTGGCCATCCTTAGAGGAGCACAGCCACTGCCAAAGAGAAGACGACACACAATTATACACCCAACTCTGATCCCGCTGGGGACCCCCACTGGCCAAACCAACAAGAAGCCAGAAGACACAAAAGCCTGGAAGTGTCATCCATGGAAAACAACCTCTGGGACACACAACAGGGAAAAAAAGGGTGGAGAATGGCCCTCCAGGGACACATTTGCTCTTTATTACCATTAGAAAAGCAGAACTGTATCATCTGCAACTATTGACACATTTTAAAACCCATGTGCAAGGCTGCTACGGGATTCGTTGCAACTGTGTATGTAATGGGCTTAGCACAGTTTGGTACACAGTAAATACTCAATAAAAACGAGTTATTGCTGTTTTCACACTTAGAATTAGCACTGTCCATGGATCACTCTGAAAGATTCTTCTTCATACTCTTTTTTTTCCGTTGGCAGCTCAGTCCTCAAACCACTGGCCATAAAATAACAAGGACAAACTGCAAAAACAAAACAAAACAGAAAACAAAGCAAAGGAAAGGACAAAAATCAATTTCTTCTTGGGCACACAGCTGGGTACGTTTCCCAAACTCCCTTGCACTAAGGTAGGGGGAGCTGACTGAGCTCCGGCTATTGGAATGTGAGCAGAGGTGATGGGCACAATTTCCAGGCCTGGCCCATAAAAACCCCTCACATGCATTCAATCTTCGTGTTGTCTCTTCTTTTGCCAGCTCTGTGTCAAGGAACAGGATTTCCTCAGAATTCCTGTTGTGAGAGACAGAGCCCCTGGCAGTCTTTGAACACAGCCCCCACCCCATCCAATCACTCGTGCCTTGGAAATACCTTAGCTATTTATGGAAATGCAAAATAAAAGCGGAGAGTGTTTAGCTACTGATAAATTAGAGCATCTTCGAAATAGTGTCTAGTGGTTCCACTATTCAGACAACAACCAAACATATTACTAGAGCAAGGACCCAGCCCAGCATGAGGGGCAACAAATAAACACATAGTGAGGCTTCTTAGGAAGCCGCAACACCCCCCAACCCCCCCAACATTCCTTTCCCTGATGAGAACTTAATTTGGATTTACTTGAATTATGATGCTCTGACCAAGAATCTCTGTCAAAAATTCCTTAAAGTGAGTATAAAGCACCAAAAGTGAGAGGCTGGCACTGCATGTCATCAGTTTTATGAGATTTGGGTTCGCATCCAGTCCCCCACTCCTTTAGAGCAGTGGACCTTGGCAAGGGTCCAACCTCTCTCAGTAAATATATGCAGAGAACTGGAATGGCGTGTTGGACAGGAAGTTCTCAATGCAGGCTTGAGAAATCAGAGAATAAAATGAGGAGAGAGAGCCATTCTGTCCCTTTCCTCACTTCCCTTCAACCAGGGGTCTCTCTGGCTCCTGAGGTTCCTTCTGTTTCAGGAGGAGGTTGGTGGATGGGGATTTCGAGGAAGAGGAGGATGAAGAAGAATAAGGGCCTGGGCATGGCCAACCACACGTCTCCTTCCCTCCTCTCCTGAGGTGGACACAGACACCTGCTCCCTCAGTGAGACACCTCCCGCCCTCTCCCCGCTGGGGGCTCCCAGAGCACAGCATGGAGTAGAAACCAGACTCTGGATTCAGAAGCCAGTGTCAGAATGCTGGCCATCTCACTCCCACAGAGTCCCCATGACAGTGCCTGGCCCAAGTGGCTGCTCTCAACACTAGCTGTTATTTCTGTTCCAGCTTCGGTCAAACCCTTCAGTACCTGTTTGCATATAGATGTATGCTGGACATGGTCATTACCTCCCCTCCTTGGAAGATGCCAACACTTCTCCTACCCTAAGGAGGCATCCTGTCTTGAAGCCCCTGACCCCATGCGTTATCCCATTTGACTGAGTGTCGTCAACTCAGAAAAAGTTTGAAATCATTTGTGAGCCTCACAAATAGACCAGAAGAAGGGGAAAGCCTTTAGAATTACCAGGGCACTGGCCCCTGCTCCAGTCCAGGGAAAATAGTGCTGGAGGGATAGATGACCTGGTTACATCAGCTTTCAACGGCACGGCAGGGCCAATTTCCCATCAGTTAAATGGGGAATCATCCCATTCCATAATGACAACAGAGAGAAGTAATGACTACAGAACATTAAAATATCTAAAACTAAGAGCATCTGTAAAATTCACGTAACGGGTAGGACATATCTGCAGTTACATATTCCATCAGCTTAGGTTCCCTAAAACCTAACATCCCTACACAATGAAATTATGCTCTAACGTGGTTCATGCATAAAGAAGGCATAAAACTGGATAGCTGCAGGGGTTAGCACCAAGTTCCCGCACCTAAAGTCTTGGTGTCAGGTCACAGTATGGGGTCAGGAGAAACCTTCCAGATAAACGATTGGCTGAGCAATGGAGACAGAGATTATCCAGGCCCACCTACTGTGTGCCAGGTGCTGAATGGATCTCCCCTCATTTAATCATCACTCGGTCTATGATTCACAAAGAGCTTCCAGGAAACCATCCTGGATGCCTGGGATGAAAGCTGGACTTGCCACTTTTGAGCTGTGTGATTTTTAGGAAAGTCATACAGCCTCTCTGAGGCAGGGAGGAGTAAACGGGCCAGCATACGTAGAACACCCGGTACATAATAGGTGCCTAATCAATATGGTTCTGTTCCCCCTCTTGCTTCTATTAGTGGTTTTCAACTTTGGCTGCACATAGCAACCACTCGAGGAGCTTTAAAAAAATATTCTTGACTAAGCCCTTCCTCCAGAGATTTGGATTTAATTGGCCCAGGGTGTGGCCTGGACATGGGCATGGGGATTTTTAAACGCTCCCCCCGGGGTGAAGCTAAAGTGCAGCCAAGGTTGAAAACCACTTGTCTTAATTGAATCATCCAATATCACACAGGGAGTTAGTGGGTGATGCAATAATGGTATTGCTAATCACATTGGCAAGAGTTATCAGAACTGGGAATTCTGGGAATGCGGATGTCCCCTCCTGCCGTTGAGGGAAAGGACATGGCAAGTGTGAGCTCCCTCAGCCCACTGTCCTCCAGGGGAGTCAATTGATGCAGATGAAGGAAAAGCCAGACAATTTATCTTGATGAGGGATACCATTTTGGGGAAAGCCAATTCTTTAGAACAAAGTATATGCGTTAAGGAGCCTGTGGGTGTAATTCTTCAAACTAGATGTACGTTCCGGGAACCAAGAGAACAGTCCAAGTGGAGGACTGAAATTCAGAACCAGCACTGCTGTCGCCTGGCTGTGTGACACATAAGGCAAGTTCCGTAAACACACTGAGCTTCAATTTCCTCATCTGTTTGGGACATACCCACTTTTAAGGAGAACCATCGGAAAGCTCGACCTTCTCAGAAAAAAAGAAGAAAAAAAGCCATATCCATCCATCTGTGCAACTTTACATACATTTTTACATTTAGGGAAGTTCATGGACCACACTAAATTTTACTTAATTAGATAAACCCCAAATCCCCTTGCGACTTGATAAAAATTATTTTACTCCAATTAAAGTGTTCTTTAAAGGTTATGCTCTGGGGAATCCCTGGGTGGCTCAGCGGGTTAGCACCTGCCTTCAGCCCAGGGCATGATCCCAGTCCTGGGATCGAGTCTCACATTGGGCTCCCTGCATGGAGCCTGCTTCTCCCTCTGCCTGTGTCTCTG